>NC_071354.1:75925837-76238917 GCF_943734655.1 Sabethes cyaneus | reverse complement strand
ACGTACACACACGCAGGGGGCAGTGGAATGGAAATTATAGCCAAGCCACTCTCAGTTTCTTTGTTGATCATCGCGCCTACAGCCACCTGCAAAGCCGCAGACATACGCGTTACTTGTGTCCCAAGTGTAGATACCAGCAACTGTCGTGATCAACAGGAGAGGCAGTAGGCGGATGGCGTTGGTACCCGTCTTCTTAGTATACCGGCCAAAGTTCGAAGACAGTGATACTATTGTCAGATTACTAACACGATCGCACCCTCACACCGACGCACGCTTAAAATGTACCTACCTACAGTACATGTTTATAAATTATGAGGAAATGGCCATTGGCTGGTTGGCTACTGGTTCGCAGTAGAAGATCAAGGTCCAGGGCATGTGTCTGCCTGAGGAGGCTTGGCCGAGACGAGATTCGATCACTTCACTTCAAAGCCGGTTTCCAACGCAAACGAGTCCGGCCGTATGTAGCACGGTCAATGCAACAACGACGGCCGCAGTAGTAGGAAGGTAAATTTATGTTTTCAAATCGCGATCGTGGCAGCACTTGGAACGAAATGACAGCCGTTTTGTTATTATTCTGTCATACTGATGCCCAGGCCTAGGCCCTGGTCTTTGTTGATGAAATGATGCTGACTGGCGGAGGACTGACCGTTTAAATTTGATTCACGGCTGCTGCGATGCGAGGTCGGGCGCGGAGGCCGAGGGTGATGTGGTCACGTAGGTATTCACATATGCCACGGGCGTTCTACCTCGTAGATCGTGGCCGACGCTTTTTTGATTCTGATTTGATGGCTATCTATTAGCCAGCCAGGGCGGGGACAATGAAAAGGTCTTCAATTACCAATTCCGTAACCACGGGCCGCGACCGGCGCTATAACGCTAGGACGATGGATGGACAGTCGACGCTCATGATTGAATTTGATCGCAATTGGATTGCCGAGTGGGACGGGGTCATTGGTGTTTCGTATCCTAATGTGCGGAGATGCAATCAAGCGGTTGCAAATGATTGAATGGTAGGTATATAGAAGCAAAGCCTATTGAAGCGTCGCTTATTGAACGTGATTGAAAGAATCGTAATTGCGTCGTAATTCCGCAGGCAGAGACTAAGTAGCAACGATTTAAGTGAGTGATTATTGAACTTATCAAGCGAGTTTAGGGTTGTTCGGTTGGGAAATCCTCTTCATTTGTCAGGGGAAAATTTAATCAGCTTATCAAATTTCAAATTTGTTATCAAATTTGTCTGGTGGAAAATTTATTATGCCTACAACCAGTAAAAATTATTGGCCTGGAACTTGTTTGATTACATATACACTGAAGTCGCTTTTCACACGATTATTTTTACGCGAATTTTGGAATTTATGCGGTTTTTTATGCGATTTTCGGAATTTACGCGGACGTGCTCAAGTAGTCTATTTTTTCACGTAGTGTTGAAATCCACAAGGTTTTTTTTTACATGAATTTTTGTTTTTTTACGCGAATTTTGGAATATACGCGGTTTTTTACACGATTTTGATTTACGCGAAACATATCCTTCGCGTAAAAAGCGACTTGAGTGTATGCGACTTCAAAGCATCTACAGTCAAGTCTTTTTTACACGGGAGATACGTGGCGCGTAAAAACTCACATTATTGCTTGCGAATAGCGCAGATAATGATATCTTATTAATAGATAAACGCCAACTAAAAAAGCAAGGGTATGAAATGGGGAAGGCAACTAGAAAAAAGCGCTCAACATAGCTCTAGTCATCCCAAGCCCCTACCTAGCGCCTTCACGTGGCCATACCTGGAAATACTTCAATTTGTATGATTGAGTAGCCAAGCTAGGAGGTGTGGTGTCGTGCGGTTTTCAGTTCCTAACCTTACAAATGTAGTTTTAGGCAACCATTAAACCACACGACTCTATTTTCAAGTATTATATGATTTAAACTAATATTTTTAGCAAACTAATCTGTTTTCAGAGAGCGAAATAAGGCGCTATATCCTTGGCCAATTGCAGCCCGGTTTCTGGTCTAAATGCCATTAGTTCATCCCTGAGGGTCGGGAGTATCACTTAGCTTTTATTAGCAAAGATACTCCCAACGACTGTCATTAAATCATTATCTATGTATATGGGAAGCGTTTGGTACGAGAGGTCCACGCTTTCTTCCTTCCCCTTGATTTCAAGGAGTTTAATGGAATTAGGTATTTTTTCTGGTTCCACTGGATACCTTGGAATTCTCTCTGCGGTACATGCTGTTGACAAGAAAAATGATTCAAGCATTCGTCATTTTCCAGGATGCCTTCAAGAATTGGCTGCGTTAGTGTGAGATTAGATTAGATTAGAAACGCCAACTAAAAAAGCAAAGCAAAGCCTAGGTCACATACCTAGGTGCTACATTCCGTTATCGAAACTTGACTGTTCTGTTTTTATACGACAAACTTCGCAGTCAGCTATTAGAGTGCAGGACAATTGCAGGAGTAGTTTCTACGATCCTATTGACTCTAACAGCCTCTCCCAGTCGGGATTCGAACATACGACGACTGGCTTATTAGACCAGCAACATACCTCGAGGCAAACTGGCAGATAGACGCCAAATATTGGTAGTAAATAGCAGATAAAGCCAAAATTTTATAACAAAGATGTTTTGATGATCGTTATGTTTTGATTAGAATCGTAAATGACGATTATTTCTCTAGACCACTAGCAATAAAAACAAGTTTTCGAGCGAATCCAGTTTCTTACTACATGCAAGTTGCAAACGCAAGGTAAGTTCTTTGTACATATTAATATAATCTTCATTCAGAGTAGCATGCTTATCAAAGTGACAAATCAATAACTACCTTGTAACATAATGCAGTGAAATGTGTCGAGATTGCTTTTTCGTGAACAGAATTTTGCTTATATTCCGGCTATTGAAGGCACTTTTGATTTATTTCTTTTGACGCCATATTGGACGCTGCTTGTCACCATAATGTGCTTTCAATAATTATAAATTAGAGTGTTTGCCTCCAAGCTGCACATTTCCGGTGCGTAGCTACTGATAGCCAAAGCTGATGGAAGTGTGCTGCTCGGGCGATTTCCATCAGGTGACATTCTGTTGCCTCTTTTATGGATCCTTGTAGTGGATGGTCTACTGAGGAATTTCAATATGCTGAGACATCCGTCATATAGTTTTACGGACGACTATCTCATCTTACCAGTTGTCAAGTTCACGTCATATAGTACAGACGTTATCTGATAGCATTCGACAAAAGTCTATAAGTTTTAACGGTTTTGCAAGGGGTCTAAAAGCTTGAGTTAACATAACAAGCTCCCCTGGTCAATTATGGAGTCACTAAGGCTACATACCTTATATATGGATATCCGAGGAATCCGTGGCATAAAACATCCGCAAATCTACGATTACATTGCTGATCAGCTGCTCCTGGCACCGCATGAAGTCCAATCCATTCAAGTAGACTTGACCGAAGGAAAAGTGTACATCGAACTCCAAACTGCAGAAAAAGTGACCGAAATCGTCGGAAGTTTCGATGGTAAGCGAGAAATAATCATCGAAAACAAACCGCACAAAATACGACTCCACGTCGAAGATGGCGGGATCGACGTCAAGCTTCATCACTTGCCCCCAAGGATGCCAGAAGAATGGGTCACACAGCACATGGCTCGCTTTGGGCACATTGTGCACATTAAAAACGAAATGTGCAAATCGGCGAAGTTTCCCAACATCCCCAGTGGTGTCAAAATAGTGCGAATACAACTACGCAGAGCCATTCCGTCATACATCAGCATTCGTGGATACAACACCTACGTCACTTATGACAATCAGGTCCAAACCTGTCGCCATTGCGGGCACATAATGCATCGGGGACGAGGATGCGCTGAAAACAGAGAGCGGCTTGCGGCAGAGGAACGTACACTAATATCGTATGCAGATATCACTTCTGGTGCTGCAACATCTAAGCAGTCAACACAATCAGCGAGCACCAATCTACCAGCAAACACCACAATCACGGGACCAACTCTTGTCACTAATGCTACACAAAATAACACCACGAAACGACCGGCGGCCACTACCGAAGCACTCGATATAAGCAGGAAAGGCAAAACAGCAAAAACTACTCTGGAACTACGTACTCTATCGGCCGAGCGAAATGCACCATCAACTTCCACTGGTATGCGAGGTGAACCCTACTGTAATCCAGGAGCGACCTCGATCAACATGCTAATAGACGACGCGACGATCTCTGACGATGAGAATGCATCCCAGTCAAGCAATCGACCCAGCCGTTCGACATCCAAGCTGCACCCGGCTACAAGATCGAGAGAGGCAAGTAGAACTCTGTTTACTCGCAAATAAATGGACACGATTCACAATCACTCCTATATAATCGCCACTATCAACATTAACGCAATACAAAACAAAACAAAATTGTCAGCACTGTCAGAGTTTATACGTAGGTTAGATATGGATATTGTTTGTCTGCAAGAAGTAGCCAGCAACGATCTGAGTGTATATGGGTACAAAATCTTTGTAAATGTAGACGAGCGTAGAAGAGGTACAGCAATATTAGTTAAAAACGGTATTAATGTATCGAACGTACAGAAAAGCATCGACTCAAGGGTTATATGCACCACTATAGAAAACACAGTGACAATCATAAATATTTATGCTCCGTCTGGCACAAACAACAGGGCTCCCAGAGAAGACTTTTTCAATAGAATTATCGCTCAATATATGGTAAATCACGCTAAATGTTTACTAATAGCTGGGGATTTTAACGCTGTAACTTGCGCACGTGACACTGCTGGAGCAAATAATGTAAGTCCAAATTTGAAACGACTTATTCAAGCTGGAAACTTAACTGATGCGTGGAGATTGTTTAACAATGAAATCGATTACACATTTGTGCGTGGGCGGTCTATGTCTCGAATAGACACTATCTATGTAAACCAACCTATAACTGACCAGTTGAGGTATTGTAAAATTCTGGCCAATTGTTTTAGTGATCATAAGGCAGTCGTAATGCGAATAATCCTTCCGTTCGTATCGGAGAATATCCCACGCCCACCGTGGAAACTGAATAACTGTCTTTTAACACCGGCAAACCTAGAAGAGTTACAAAGAAAATGGAACTACTGGAAGAGAATCAGACAAAATTATCGAACGTGGACGGAATGGTGGGTGAAATTTGTCAAAGGCAAGCTGATATCATTCTTCAAATGGAAACAAAACCAATTATATAATACACATAACAACACAATGGGGTTCTATTACACATGCCTGCAGAGAGCGTATACAGCTCATATGGAAACTGAAAATACCACCGAAATCAACCGAATAAAAGCAACAATGCTAGTCAAGCAAAGGAAATTCAATGAATGTATCAAAAAACCGTCCTTACGCCACCTGCCAAATGAGGATTTGTCGCTATACCAGCTTTATGATCAACGAAAGCGTAAAGAAGGAACCATGATTGAAAAACTCCAAATCAATGGGCAAACACTGAATAATGCACATGACATTGAAACAGCAGTCTACAACTACTATAACCTGCTTTTCTCAGAAGAAACGGTAGAATCTCGGACTACGTTTGAACCAGGGCAAACCATTCCACCGGAAACAGAAGCAAACAACGCTATGATGAATGGGATATCAGAAGAAGAGATTTTCGACGCAATCCGACTGTCTGCTGCGAACAAGTCACCGGGAAAGGACGGGTTAACCAGAGAATTCTACAAACAAGCATGGAACATCATTAAAATAGAGTTCATAGAAATAATCAACGAAATGAAAAATGGGCAAATTCTACGAGAACAGCTAGAAGGAGTTATTGTATTAGTTCACAAAAAAAATGGAAACAATACAGTACAATCTTATCGTCCAATTTCACTGCTAAATGTGGACTACAAAATCTTAAGTCGAGTGCTTAAGGACAGGTTGAACAAAATCATACCGACAGTTCTTACCAGCGAGCAGAAATGCAGCAACAGTAAGCGGAATATTTTCGAGGCAACTTGCTTGATTCGTGATGAAATCGGACATACGCACCATACAAAGCGAGGCGGACTCATAATGGCGTGCGACTTGAGCAGTGCATTCGACCGGGTTAGCTACAAGTTTCTAATCAACACCATGCGCAAAATGAACATAAATGAAGGCTTCATCAATCTTCTTCATACGCTCATGAGGAATTCAAGATCGCAGTTACTGATCAACGGAAAACTCTCGGAGTTCTTCGACATCAAACGTTCAGTACGTCAAGGGGATCCCTTGAGCATGTGCCTGTTCGTCATATACCTACAACCGCTGATAGATAAACTGAAGCATGTATGCGACGATCAAGGAGAAACTATTACAGCATACGCGGACGATATCACGGTGATAATTAAGCATTCTTCCAAAACGCAGATGGTGATTGATAGCTTTCGCCTATTCGGAACAGCATCCGGAGCGCAACTAAATTTACAAAAAACCGTGGGCCTCAAACTGTCAGAAGACTTCCCTACCCCGCAAGAGCTTATAATCCAAGACGAGGTGAAAATCCTCGGTGTAAATTTCTGCCGAACAATTGAGGAAACCGTACGCTCTAACTGGGACAAATTAAAGCGTAATCTGAACTCACTTCTTTGGTTAAATCATACGAGAATAATGAATGTAAGGCAGAGAACTTGGATACTGAATACTTACATATGCTCCAAGTTATGGTATATCGCATCTATATTACCATTGCCAGCTGGAACAGGAACAGTGATTAAACAACGAATATCGCAGTTTCTTTGGAGTGGAACTCCGCACAGAGTTCGATATGAACAAATTGTTAAACCGAAAATCAACGGAGGTCTTGGGTTACACTGTCCGCTTCGAAAAAGCAAGTCACTTCTAGTAAATCGATTTCAAGAAACCAGAAGGATACTCCCCTACCAAAATGGATACGCTTTGCAGACCAGGAGCCGAAGAGAGATACAAAACATCCCTGTCGAAATGTCACATATCAAGGAGATAATAAAAGAACTTCTTAGCATTCCGCTAGAAGTGATAACCGAATCGACAGCGCAAAAGATATACAAACACTTTCTCCATAGACTCCCAGAAAATCGCATCGAACGTGACGCTAACAGGGACTGGCCCAAAGTTTGGAGAAACATAAACCGCAAAGAATTGACATCTGAGGAGAAGTCTGTATATTACCTACTCTGCAACGAAAAACTAGACCATCACCAGCTGAATCACAGAGAGAACCGCAGAGACACGCCCAACTGTGCGAATTGTGACGCTGTTGAGACACTGGAACATAAATACTCAGAGTGCACGTATATTCAACCACTATGGAATTACATATTCACAGAATTATCAAGCATAGCTAGAATTCAATCTTTCAAGACTTTACAATACCCAGAGCTGCAAAGAGCAAATCATCCAAACGGCATGAGAAGAATAATGAAGATGTTCATTAGATATATTATATTCATAAACGAAACACCTCAATCAAGCCAGAATGTTGCGAATTTGATACACAATTTGACCATGTACATATAAAATTTTAAAAATAAAGAGGATTAAAAAAAAAAAAATAGTTGGCATGTGCATAAGCACATTATCGCAACATGAGCATTTTATTTACAAAACGCAGAAATATCAACGGAGATCGCACTCTGCGCTTTCAAATATGATTCGGATGGCAACATTACGGCTGAAATGAAGTACTTGGTTTGGATTTAAATATCCAAGCTTGACCTCGAGGTACGACGCCGGACTAACAAGCCAGTCGTCGTATGTTCGAATCTCTGTGGAGAGGTTGTTAGAGTCAATAAGATCTTAGCACTAGTCCCGCAATTATCCTGTACTCTGACAGCTGACTGCCAAGTCTGCCGTATAAAAAGAAGGTCAAGTTTCGATAACGACCCAAGGAATAGCCCTGTAAGCCGTGTAAGTGGAGACATTCAGACGTATGGAGAGTGTCCAGGACATGTTATAGAGATAGACATCGGGGATACCAATGAAGAGTTCTTTCACTCAATTATTGGTGGAGAAAGCTTTCACTCTACCACAAACGACAACGAGCCGAGGACTTCACCGAAGAATAGTCATATTAGTAGATCCAGAGACAGATGACAAACTTTCTACATTACTTTTCGCTGCTTCCCACGTTTGAATCACTTTTTCAGCCGCTTCAAGCGTCTGATCAGATTCACCAAGAATTTTTTGCTTTAAGGTAATATCCCTGAGCCCTGCTAATAAACGATCCCGTATTGCAGTATCTTTAAATAACCCGTATGAACAAAGTTCCGCCTGCAGTTTTAAGATTAATAAAAAATCTTCGGCCGTTTCATCGGCTCTTTGCACCCGCTGATTAAAAGAGATTCGCTGACAAATTCCTGACGCCGTTTTGTCTATACGCATTTTCAGTTTCTCTATCATGGTAGTTAACGAAACATCCACCAGATTTCCCGTTGGAAACAATAGTTTCAGCTCGGCGTATACATGAGGACCACCAAGCGTAATGAAATGAGCTTTGCGGTCATTTAGAATAGCTATCCTTTGTACCTATTTTGCATGGCGGAGCATTCGGAAGCATACCTGCAAGCACCGTGATGGAGAAGTCTACTCTCAGATCGACCACGATCAGGCTGATGATCGCCACCAATAGGCCTTATAATCCCAAGACAAGTGGTGGCGCTTGTGTTCCTATTGAATTCAAGGTGAATTTTTTTCCATAAAAGATGCTCTGCAACTAGATGCGAATTCGCGTTGACGGCATTAAACGATCTCTTGCACCCTCATAGCAATGCCCGTATGTACGTGTGGATGAAAATCTGTCAAAATGTTTCAATCTCTTGCGCTCTTTAAGAAATTCCTATTCGCGTTGACGGCATTAAACGATCTCTTGCACACTCATAGAAATGCCCGTATGTACGTGTGGGTGAAAATCTACCAAAATGTTTCGATCTCTTGCGCTCTTTAAGAAATCCCTATTCCGCTTCACCCCTACAGTAAACTTTTGAAGGTGGCAGCAGCTTACGTTCGTCAACGCGAATTCCGCTTCACCCCTACAGTAAACTTTTGGAGGTGGCAGCAGCTTACGTTCGTCAACGCGAATTGCCTACAATTGTACTTGCAGTTACCGTGCTGATGAAAAACATCTGTCAAAGCTTCGAAGCGAACAAAAACAAACCAGATATAAATATTGCTCTTTGCATTGAAAGTTGGATTTTAAACACACTTGTTCAGTCACACATTTTGTAGGTGAGAACAGTTGCCAAAATTTCGTGGGAAAAAAATCATGAATCTTGGTTGATTCCTATTTGAATTCTAATGCTTACGTAGAGTTGTTATCGACGCTAAGAATAATATAAAAATAGTTTCTAAATACATTCTAAATACAATTCCACGCATAATTCATAATTCGAACAAATATGCAGCATATATGAAATAAATGAAAAATTAAATACTATTTGCTTTTCCCACAACTGGTACTGGCGCCACTGCTAAATCAAATGTTAGCTCAGATGGGAGAGTTGTAATGACGGGAAATGCCGACCAAATTCTTTAGCGATTATTGATAAAGTTTTCTTATCGTTAATAATTAAGAACGATAATATGACAGTATAAGCAAAAATACGTAAAGAATAGAACAAAAATGTTAAAATAATAACAAGCCAAGGAGAAGATTTCCCTTTAAACCCTCCAATTTTCGATATTCTTCCGTGACGATAAAGTTTGATGGTATTATCGATATAAGATTACTAGCGATATCATCAGTAGCACACTTTTCATCACAGTTTTGAAGGTTGCACTTAATAACTGTGCAGTCCAATTGAGTGCGAAGAGCGCAATAAGGTTTCCAACAATTCCAGCCTGGTCCAGTGATGCCAACGCCAGTACTTGTCTAGTAGTTATTAGGTCTGTTTCGTAACCTTTTGAAAGTCACAGACGCGCCGTGCTTCCTTTGGAGCAAATGTCGACTCGGATCACTATTTCGTAGTAAGCAAGAAAGTGTTCAAATCGAAAATAACGAGGAAGATACGGTTGAAAATTCGGCGGTTATCAACGAAAGGAGTTACTGTAAAATATTCTCGGAAAGCTAATGAGCGAATTGGAGAATGAGTTAGACAGAGAGAATCTGAACGAGTAGTGGAAGCACATCCGCGATGCGTTTAGTAGTACACCGTGACTGATATTGGGCACTACTGCTGCAGCCACTTCTAGTGAGTAGTTCGACGTAGCCCTACTAGCACATTTGTTACAAACCAGTTGTAGCAACCGATTTATGACTAATGTCAGTCTGCAACCATAAGTGTAAAAAGTGTGCTACTTGAGAGAGTAGTTGGCCAGCGAGCAACCAATAAGAATATGTCGCACGACGTCGGACAAATGCAAGCAAATAGTCTACATAAGTCGGACGACGTCCATCCGACAATTCTTATCGGGTGACGAGGAAAATCGAGCCAGAAGTCACATGTCAAGCCAGAGTAGAGAGAGATACCGTAATCGGAGCTGTCGGAAAGAGACTTTGCCGTCGTAAGAAACAACAGCCCTGAATTGCATCTCGAAACAAGAAGCTTCTTTTAAACGATTAACGGAATCGGGAACCAGAACGTGCTAGGATTGGCAGTCCCAACTCCTGTGTTGTACAACCACTGTGTTGGGTTGAGGCCAAGCGTGGGGAATTAACATTTAGACAACGTGTTCAATGATGAACAGGATTGAGCTAACGATAGATAATGGTTGAGGATGACGGACAAGCTGTGATTGACCAATTTGGGACGAGGTGAACAAACTAGCTAGAGAGCTGAAAAACGGCAAAGCAGCTGGGAAGGACGGCTCCTACCCGCTGAATTTTTGTAAGTCGCGAATGAATGACTGTATTGCAATTCTTTAGGTTAAAAAATTCGGTAAAATTTACCGAAATCTCAGCAGCCGAACATTCGGTAACAATTTTGGTGGTGCAGTAGTGATTTACGGATCTTTGATAACGTTTGGAACCATAAAATTTACCAAACGTTCGGCTGTTGAAATCTGGTAAAATTTTACTGAACTCGGTGCTTTTTTTAAGTGTGTTGGGCAGAGGAGCAACTACCAACGAACTGGAGAATCATATGACCAATCTGCAGAAAAGGTAACCGAATCGAAGGCAGCAATTATCGGGCCAGTACTCTCCTCAAATCTCAAAATTCAAAGAAAATTCTCTTCCGCAGTTTGTTTTATAGACTGAGAGCGTGAGAGAAAACTTTTGTTGGTGAATACCAATGCGGTTTTCGAGAGGGACGCTCCCTGACTGACCAAATTTTCAGCTTAACTCAGATCTTCGATAAATTCCGAGAATTCAACTTGTAGACTCACGTCCATAGACTTTAAGGCGGCGTACGATTTAGTTGCACGAAAGTACCTTCGGCGGATTATACTTGATCATGGTTTTCCAACAAAACTAATACATGTTTTTCCACCCGTGATGGCTCAAAGTCAAGCATCATAATAGATAGACCCAGAGGCTCATGGTAACGCAGCTCAGCCAACGTCATACGGGTTGTTAACGAAAACCTCTAGAGTAGGGACAGTACAGATCTCAGATTTCACCACTTTATTGTACCGTACCGGTGGACATGGACCGATAAATATGTAAGTCCTAGGGTTCGCGGACAATATCTATATCATCATTGTTAACCGTAGAGCTGTGGAAGAGGCGCATCTTAAAAAGGAAGCTGCGAGGGTACCTTTTGTCGTGAACTCTGCCAAAATTAAGGTAATTTTGGCTGGTAGAGAAAGCGGTATGTGATAGTAAGGGTGATAGCAGAATCTGCCCTTGAAGTGGTCTTGGAATTTGTCTACCTTGTTACGTACTACGTTGATGATATGTAAAGTAAAGTAAAAGTACATGAAGGCTACCTGGGCGGACACAATGTGTAGGAGTGCCTCAAAATACATATCCTTCCGTGCTTATACCTGTAAAGTTTTGGCCCAATTTGGAAAACTACCGCTACAATGGTGATGTACTACAGTGGTATCGAGATAACGGGGCGGGATAACGGGATATCTTCGAAAACGACAGACAATACACCCAACTGCCCTTAATTTTGCTTAATTACGAAATATTGGCCATTTGGCAAACAGAAGTTGAAGAAGAGTGGAAAAATGACTCGAGCTGCGACAGAAATGAGGAGATAGTGGAACAAAACGGCCACTCAGGATAAGAAAAGCTTGAGGTATAATTGAAACCAAATCGGAATAATTTTTTCGCCATTGTTCTTCTAAAGTACTATAAATAACCCTCATGTTGAGTATTCATCAATTTCATTTCAATAGCATGCTTCCCAGATGGATCTGTTCATTTTGCGCCCAGATATTAAAAGACTCAAGCTTTAATTGTCGATACGTTTTCTTATTCGGATCTGCTAATCGCTAAATCCCTAAACAGCAGTCTACTGTAACTACAAAAGTACAACTAATGTATTGAGTAGCTAAAGTGCTGCTTTGAATACAATGTAAATATTGACATTGACATTTACATCGCACAAAGCGATCGCTTCCCTGATGATGAATCTCATCGCAAATGAATGAATGCGTATTCAATGTTTGATCTAATGAATTAATGAAGCTGAAGGTGATGACGGCTGTTCAAGCAGAAGAAAGAAATAAAATAAAAATATCCCTTCCGTTTTCCGGTTTTTGCACACATTCTTCTGCTTCCTGAGGGGGAAGCTGTCGAACAAGAGAGCCAATTTGTGGGGGAATCATATGAGCCTACATATATGCTCTAGCCACAGAGCTATTTGGCCTTGCTATTGGAGTCAGGTGCCCTGCTTTTCGGTATGGAAATCGATTTTGTATAATTTCAAAATGGCATGCTTCAATTATTCCTCATGAATGTTCATATCTGCAGATGCTTATTCTGAAAAAAATCTCATGCATACATGCATTTTTTAAATCACCATTTTAAAAATGGTTGGTTGGACATTTTTTTGTCATTTGTCTTTCGTAGATCGCATTTACATCTGATGATGCCAATCAAAGAAAGTATTTTAAATGATTCATTTCGTCACTTAATAGTTCTTCATGGCAGTCCTGAATTTTACTTAAGTACTGTTTTTAATATAACAAACTACCAGACATTGAATCAATAAAAAGGTTGTTAAGTCTGATCAAACTAACTTCAGCGCATCTTGAAATAGCAAACAATTCTACATTTCATCATCTAAAAAAATATTGTTATCACTTGCCAACGATAAGGGGTTACAATACTCACGTAAACATTTTATTTCCCCCTTGTGACACATAACGTTGTGTGATAAATTTGTCCTTAAGAAAACAAAACAAAAACAAGCCATTGTCATCATTTCAGTCAGCTGAAGCAACGTTTAGTTTCATTGAAATGAATTGCTTCGCTCATTTCCACCAACAAATCGGATTCATTTACTAACCTGTTTGATAGTCTAGTTTAATACGAAGTGCTTTCCAATAGGAGACAACCTGTTCACCCGGTTTCAAATCGAGTTGAATAAACAAATTCGATACAACACAGACGTGGATAAAACGGCCGTCTGCCCATTGGTGAGTGACGTTTGACTTTCAGCACAAACTGTTATCGATGAATATTAAATCCGAGTTTATTTGCACATTTACGCAGGGGATGGGAAATTCCCCCCGGGCAAAGCCCTAAACAATCCTTCCCCATAAAAGCAAATCCTAGACAAATATACAAAACACCTTACAACTGTTATCTAACTGCCCGTACAGGCGCTAAGTTTGCCAGCAAAGAGTACACAGTACTTACGTTCTTTGTCGTTAATCTTCATTTTATCCAACCGCGGATCGTCCTTATCGTTGTAGATAATAACACCGGCCGCTCCGTGGGTGTAGGCGTGCTTCACCTTCTCCTCGAAGTTGCAGCTGCCCCGTTTGATCAGTGCAATCCATTGCACGCCGAGCGGTGGCAGTGGTTCTCCCCCGGTACCATTCCAGTCTTTAGTGCATCCGGTATGGTCGTCCTCGTTGTCTGACTTAGTAACGTGCACCAGCAGACCGGTTCGATTCAGGATACGGCCTTCGCCGTACTTTCCAATCAAGTCACCTTCCTGGATGAGCACTTTGTTGGTGTCCTCGTAACTGTAGTTGAGAAAGGCCAGCGTGTAGCTGTCGAATGCCATGCGGTCTTCCGCTGGCAACGCAAAGGAAGACACCCCATTCGAGAACTCCGTTGGCTGCGAAAACGAAGTTAGATCGTGGTGGCTGGGGGACGAATTGGCCGCCACCAGCGAGGCACCTACCAACAACGATAGGAAGTTGTTCATGTTCACCTGATGACTTAGGGCAGACATTTTCCTTTTTCAAAACAATCACTGTGAACTAACAATTCTGATTTCAGCTTCGATTTTCTCACTTTTAATTAAAACGAGTTGAACATACTATTTCACTTTTCGCACTAGCAGCCAAGCTGTCAGCGACAGGTGCTACGCAAAAGCCCAACTACAATCGCACTCGATTGGCACTTTTGTCGTGATCATTTTCCATACAAACGAAACTGCTCCGTCAGGTTACGAAAGGTCGCGATAACAGCCACTTCTAAACGACGAAAGCGTTGGCGTGTTGATAAGAGCTGTCAGCACTCGCGATACAATAAGCCCTCGAATATCACACCCGGTCACGTCACACCGGCTCACTTCACTGCTCTCGAGCTTCCTGCAAACGGTTTGCAATCATCACCGGCACCGTCGATTGCCGTCGTTGATATTCGACCGAGATAAAAAAAAACAAATCGAACTCTTTAATTCAATAACTGAATGGAACCTAAAACTTACAACTCACGCAAGCCACGTACTCGTGAATGTAACCAAACCAAAAAAACGCGCTCTGCGGGGTCTAACGAATGTTAACTTTTCACTTCTGCCTTTCTTAGAACCGCCACGGTTTGTCGGATGCTTTTCACACGAAATCTCACGTCCCGCACCAGTTTGTTCTCGTCAATTCCGCCGACTATTCGCGTCGAATGCGTACGATTAGCTCCTGCGAAGCTCTGCGGAATTCTACGACCAACTGTGACGGTAGTTGCCAAAGGACTGCTGCTGCTCGCTGGTACCCGCCTGCACTGCTAGCATGGTGCGTGGTGACTGTGGTGTCATTCGTTGTTTCGGTTCTCCTCTTCCGCCTGCTGCTGCGCCAGCAGAAAAGGGGCTGTGGGTGGTGTGTCTGCGAGTATGTGTGTCTGTGTGTGTGCGTGTGTGCGCGCTGATGTATGTGTTGGCGTTTGGAATTACGACTGCCGGCACGTTGCTTGACCGGAAACCTGAACGGTGGTCGGATGGATAGATGGATGGATGGATGGCTGGCTGGCCGTATGGGGCTTCTTCTTCTAGAAACCCTGAGGAGTTCTGGCGATTCGCTCGTGGCACCGGGCGATGTTGCAGTCGCACTCTGGCCTTTTGCTATTTTGTTCGACCGGATCGCTGCTGTTTCTGCGTAATCACCGTGAATCTGGAATGTACAGCAGATAGAGGGAAAAATCAGTTTTGCAGTCGTTTTGTTGTTTTCTATTATTGCACGGAATTTCGGGATTGCTTATGACAGTATTACAAACTTTCATGTTCCGCTCGTGCGACAGCGAGACCAGGCGAAAGCTACGCCGTGCCATTGGAACATGAAAAGCTTGTTAGCGTAATGCATTACAAACACCAAATCATTTTAAAATTAAATTACATTGTCGATGGTAAACAAAATAAACATATGGTTTTTGAAAATCAACCAGAAAATATACATTTGATTTAACATGTTTTGATAAATGGAATCGGACCACAGGTATTAGCGACAATTCGGTCTCATTAATTCATTTCTTTTTGTTAGAGGACTACAATTTTACCAATTTGTCTTCTTTTTTCTATACTTCTGGTAAAATGTTGAACAGTTTTGGTCATTATGGCGTAGGCCAATATTATTGCTGAACGCAGATATTAGTGAATTTTGAACCACAGTGCAGTGAACTGGATAAAAATCAATGCTGGAAATCAAGCGAGAAGCCAATGATGCCTACTCTCAAGTGAGCGAGTATGATAAGCATAGAATTCATCGCTTACGTCGCTCATGCCGCTCACGCCTTGCCATTGCTGTATGCAAACATTTGGATATCTAAACACCCGCGCACGTACAGCCTCATATCGTCTTTCTGCACAGCCCGCTCGCGAGTTAAACAACTCGCGAGCAACCAGCTGCCCGTGAGGGCTAGTGGCACACTGGGATACAGGTTTTGCATTACTTTTTCTTTTCTTTTTCATCTTCGCCCTGGATTCTACTCACAGGCGGGAGTGCGAGCACTCACGAGTGATCGGTAACAGCAGTTTGGGCTGCAATGACGAGCGAGAACGACGAGCGTTACTGTTAAAAACGAAACTCTACAACCCCCTTATTAAGCGTGCGACGTACTCCAAACTCCACCAACATTGGCTGTGGTTGGCATTGGCATTGAGGGGAAGAGCACTTATTATACACAGAACGAAAAAATGAATGTCACATTCGATGTAAACTGAAATGCATATAAATAAATGAACGCGTAACAAAAATTACATAAATTTTTCCATTAAATAAAACGTAAATAACCCAAACCGTAAATTTTTACATCACACCCAATGTAATAAATCGGCCTTCATGTATGCAACACGCGCTATGACATTTTAAATTACGAAATAATACGTAATTTTATATAATTTGCGATGTTTCATTTATCTGCATGTCAAAAGATGTAAATTTACAGGATTTTTTCGAAGTGTGAGTCAACCACCGAATAAGAGATTCACCTATAACTGCGACCCACAGGGCCTAGGAGAAAAAGTTGGGTTCGAATCCGATTACAATAAGCTCTCATTATAGTTTGGTTCGATCCGCGGATCCCCTAGCTTAGATAAAGAAGAACGTTATACAAACTTAATAAGCGTTGCTTGTTGCTTCAATAATCTAATTTTTCGTTCTTCCCCTTCACGTTTTGTCGCACCCTGGAGATACTATCAACACCTTTGTTGCATTATTTTCTACTATCGTTTTCCTTCGTCTATTGGAAAAACTACCGAAACGAAAACATTAATCAATACCTGATTATTATGAAGGTCAATACAACAAAACATCTGGTTTGTCTTTTTTTGCAGCCAAGTTGTTTGCGTTACCCCTGAATGTCAACGGCTTGGCATATTTCAAGTGGTTTTGCAATCACGGCTGTAATCGGCAATCAGCCGACTCGATTAAAGCAAGTCTCGGCATGCTGTTACAAATCATTCATGGTTCGGCATAAATATAACCGCTTTATTTCGGCTAATTAAGCCCCAAGAAAGTGTTGTTGAAATAAAAGTGTTATCTGCTATTGGCTGATCTGAAGATAGAATTGATAACAATTTGCCAATCATTATAAGGTAGAGGAAACAGCAAGTGATACGGTAGACACAGATACAGTTTACAGTACTGGTACAGATGCAGTAGGGATAGAGTTGTAATGATAGTAATTTAGAATTATTTTCTGCAGAATAAGCGGGATACAGCAGCCTAGTTCTATTTTGGGCCTACCGACTATTCTCCTACCTTCTTTTTTGGGCCTACCCTCTTCTTGGGAGAAAATATTTACTCATTTTCACTTTGTTTCTTTTTCTAACGACGTATAGCAGTCGGCTTACTTTTTCTGTTAGGGAAGAAAAAATGCCTAATGCTAAAAATGTAGATTCAGGCAAACTGACAATTCTTCATATCAGACAAAAATTATAAAGAGCTTAGTGGTATAATTGGTTAAACAACACACTCGACTAGAGATTAAGAACTGTGAATTCGACCGTCACCTTTGCTAAGTCGCCAGTTTTGGACAAATATCAAGAATTTTCAGTTTGGCTGAAACTTATTTTTACTAATATACAACTACTGCTCTTGCACATTCTTTTTTGATGGATTGAACGAGGCGTTCCCAGACTCCACAGAAGTGTGGTGATGCGGACAGGTATGGCAATAGCAGCGACAACAAAGTGTTCCATCAGCTTGTCCTGGATACCTTGGGCTCACGACTGGCACCGATAAAATTGATACCCCGATCGCTGCCCCGGAACACCTCTGCTGACGATAACATTTCGATTGGCGAGGACGCACGAATCAGTGGTGAGACTATGGGCGACCTAGAGATGTACCACATGCTCCACAGTTAGACAGGTTACTACACTCAACCCTTTTTAGGTGTTTCACCTTCAAATAGTTTCATTGGTCCAAAGTAGTCGTTGCTGATGTAAAAGAAACGATGGCAGAAGGCTTGTAAACGTTTAGACTGTAGATCACCCAGGTAACCAATAAGCATTAACATAAACAGTATATCAACTGCTTATAAGCGTATCCAACATTTTTTACTGCACGTCGTTGTTTACTCGCTTTTTGACAGCTTATTCGCATTAATTTGGCATCCGAAGTTCTATTCAAATTCTTCTTGTCGGTTATCAGCTGCAAATAAGCATTGTCAGCACTATTAGAGGATTAGCAGTAAAGTTGCTGTATATTACGCAAAAGCAGTTTTTAAGTATCATTTAAGGTGACTTAAATACTTATTTGTTGGCATTCGAATAGCATTAGTAATGCTTATTGGTTATCAGGGCAGACGTCTTCGGGGTTTCTGGCTTCGCCAGATGAATTTTGCAGTTTCTAAACGTTCAATCTTCGCCAGATCTCGTTGACTCTCCGTTACTCGCGCTGTTGTATTTTGTACACCGTTAACTTTATCTCAGTATATCCTATAAATCGAAGTTGGCGCGAGTAACGAAAGGTTAAGTGCTGTTTAGTAATTCATATGGCAGGTCTACTGCCCAAGTAACACTATTTTAAAACTTATAGTTGCAGCGACTTATTATAGCCGGAATTAGTCATATAACCAGTTGCTACAATAACTTCATGACAGCTATTTTAGTAGGGTGGTGTACAATTAATTTTGACGAACCATCACACATTTACCGCCAACGAATTCTTGCACTTAACAATGTAAATACTAATAATCAAGTAATTTTTAAGTGTTCATTTAGACCCAAAATGCCCGATGAATTGTACAAATAAATAACAAACAAATAACAAACACGCGCTATGATAAGGTATTGTACACTCTTCCACATGAGCGTATTCGTCTATGCGACCTTTCATTCGCAACAGCCTATCCCCATCAATTAATAGACTAGCTTGTATAGCGAACTATGTTTCGACAGCTATCCTTCCACGGCAGCGTGTTCTACTACGGTAATGGCTTCAGCTGCTGCAGTAAGGCTTTCTCTTCCGCAGACTTAGAGTCTTATATCGACTTGAGAATGAATAACTCTGTTTTTACAAGTTTTTCTTGGTTGGAAGTCCGGTGACGAAGACCTCCTTTGACAGCTTCCGGTGCAGATTCGACGGAAAACGTTGAACAAATATTCTCACCGGAATAGAGAACTCACCGGATGACCGGAACGTTCGACGGAGTTATGAAGTACATGTGGCCGTTTCTATTCTGCGGTGTGTTCGAATTTTGACTCGGCGACAGGTCATCCATCTTTTGGTTCCCACAGAAATTCAAGGCTACGAAATCAGAGATCAGAGATCTGGCAGCTTCTGCGATTTCGCAGCGACGTTCAGCGTTGTCGAAATCCAGTTCCATTCTGATGTCTCCGTCGGTTGCTTGGCGATGTCGGTTGCTAGGCGAACTCCGATGACTACACTATCTATAGCTCTTGTCTAGGAATCGGCACGAATCCCAACGGAGTCACTCTTGTCTTCACGCGGATAAGCACACATTCCACTTCATTATCTTTTTCGAACAGCGGATAGGCGACTACAGCAAAACCGTTCTCCGACGCATCCACGAACACGTTCAACTGCTATGCTCGTCTGCATTCGGTTATATCTGGGTACACCAACCAACTCCACTTGTAGGAGGACGCACAGCCACGTTGGGACGTTGTCACCTTGCGGTCGCTTGGTGTTGATTTTTGGAGATATCTTGAAGGTGAAAGTGTCAGAGGCAATACACTGCCACATGCCGCTATTTCGCTCGATCGATTCAAACCCTTCTCGCCGGGAACTGCTTCCAATTTCCACAGCAGTCGCATCTAATGGGACGGCCAGTTCCGTATCTCGAACCTCGGACGTACCAGACATCTTTCGTCAGCTGTATTGCCTCTTCCACAAGCTCTACGCTGGAAAGCGTGTCTTCGACGTAATGTTCATTCACTATCGCTTCGACTGCCTTCGGAAACTGTTCCTAACAGCGTTGTGCATTGTAACGCATTGTGCGCAACTTGGTTAACATGTCGCTCCGGAGGTCATTACTTTCGTAACATGACGGGCTTGCTCACCATGGGAATTTTAAACACTATTTATTGGGTCAATTCATCAAGATCTGCAGAAACATTTCTCGAATGTTACCCGCGATGACAATGCGAAACTTTCGGAAGCGCTGTTTGCGTCCCAAACTAAATGTATCTTCTTCAGTTCATTAGAAGTCACTGTCGGAAAGATTGGTTGACACCAAACTTAGTCGAATTTTTCTGCCAATAAACTTTCTGTCAGCTTCTGGATCTTTCGAGCTCAACGGTGACCGGACGAGAGCCATAAATACTATAGCCATACGGACGGTAGCCATACGTACGATTGCCATATAGACGAATGCCATAATGTATGTTTGCCATAATGGACGGGAGCCATACAGACGTATGCCATAATGCATGTTTGCCATAATGGACGGAAGCCATAATATACGTTTGCCATAATCCCTATATTCAACGTTTCCTAGATGATTCAGGACGAGCCGGCCGCAGGCAACGGCGAGTGTTCGCCGGTGACCCGCCGTCGGAAGCGCCGGCCACATCTGTCTAGGTCTATTCGTTTTCCTAGGTTTACCGTCCTCTAGTTAGTTTTCCCTAGTCCTCGCATCGAGAGGCTTTTTTTAGACTGAATCAATTAGGCCTCTTGCGACTTGGTCGCGCTGGTCTTTTAAGGTTTGGACTGGTCGAAGTGTAGTTCTGGGCCTTCATACCAAAAATATGAATTATGGCAAACGTACACTATGGTTCCCGTCCATTATGGCATACATACATTATGGCATTCATCTGTATGGCAATCGTACGTATGGCAACCGTCCGTATGGCGTATATATGGCTGATGGGGTATCGTCTTGATATTTTTGATAACAAAATAGCTCCCGAGTACAGTTCATTAACGGGAATTTCAGGCCAATCGCTCTTGTTGCGCACAGCTCGTCGTTGTTAGCATAGAACCAATCAACTCGACATTGGGCCACTCGTCACCAATTTTCACACGCGTCTGAAAAGTAGCAAATCGTTTTCGACTTGGTTGAGCCGTCGTGCAGATTGAGTCCCTCCGTTCCTTGTGGGTGGGATTGTTGAAGACAACCGTATTCAACGCACTGTGCGGCATCCTTACGATGTGTCCGGCCCACCGTAGCCTACCGACTTTCGCCAGATGTACGATGAGTATCTCTTCAAGCAGTGCCCGTAGCTAGTGATTCATACGCCTCCGCCACTCTCCACTTTCAGTTTGTATTCCCACCAGATATTGCACTTTCCGCTTGAATACGGCAACGGAGTGTATGCCCTCCGTTGGCAGCGTCACAACTCCAAGTCCATAAAGAACTACCGGTTTAATGAGTCCAACGATGATCCAGTTTCGTTTTGGCAGGATCTAGCCAGTTGCCATCACAGAAAGAACGTACTACAATAGTACTACGACAATGAGGCCCAGTTCGTCCCAAGAGAGCTGAATTCAGTAAAGTGTTGGGCGATAATGAAGCGGAAGCTGGAGTAAGCAGTCACCAGCGACATTGGTCAGAAGATGAATTGATGGAACCGGCTGGCAGAACTCTACATTGGTCTACAACCTCTTATCCAGCCAATTCAATTCCTTGCTTCTCGTAACACTAGGCGGAATACGAGCAACCATGGCGGAGATAGGGTAACCGACTCCGGTGGAAACTAAGGTTGTATACCGATAGAGATGGAGGCACCCATGCGGACTCGGGCTACGCTAATGAGGAATAGCCATGACGGCTCTTCATGACTGGACGACTCCTCAACCAAGTGAGTGGTTGTATTCTAGGTTAGGCGCGGCTCACGACAGCGTCTGATACGGGGAAATAAAAAAACGTGCTATCTCGGTGCTAAAGCAGGTTTGGCAGTCATATTATGAGACTCGGTAACGTGGCCCTAGTAAAGCCATCTTCCTAAATCAAACTGTTACGAGTATTCAAGCTAATATGGATCAGAATATTCTGCGTCGACCTAGGTGATGAAACAAGGACGACAAATGGATACTCGGTATTTGGAACTGCAGATCGCTGATTTTCGCAGGTTACGATTAGGTGTTAGTCGACTATTTTGAGCCCCGCTTGTACGCGTACCATCCCGGGATCACCTGGCCAACGTAAAATGAACCAGATTGACCACGTTTTTCTCCAAATTCACTCATAACACATAAATTCGCTACGGGATTCCGATATTGACTATCACAATCGCCTAGTGGCAGTATATGTGCGCGCAAAACTGTCAACTAGACGTCAAAGCCGTTCTCTTCGACTGCACATTAGGTAGCTAGCTAACCCACAATCTTCCAAGAATTACGCGCGAATACTGGATGAGGCACTATCTCCTTCCTACGAGTACCGGAACCTGATAAGTGTTTGGACGGGAAAGGTTGAACGGAAATTAGCCTAGGAGTGCCCATCGAAGCTTTTCCCGGCAGTTGATCTCCAAGAAGTCAAACGAGAAATCTAATTGCTGAAGAACAACAATGGGTTTACGCTAGGTTATTTCTAAAATTTGGGATGAGCAGCAACTACCGGAAGGAGTGGCCCAGATTGACTGCTGCAACTATCACGTTATAACGCTGGTATACACCATCTACAAGATACACTTACGCCGATCCTCCGATCCTCCGATCCGATACGCCGGCTGTCTGCGTTTCGTAGGGCACAAGGTTTCTTATGGAATTATCGACGGATTTCATGGGTGTTTGCACCACTATAGGTAGCTATAACAATATCGGAAGCACAACGTCCCCACGCATTACATTTTTATTGACTTCAAAGCAGCGTACGGTACAATCAATCGAGATCAGCTATGGCAGATCAAGGAGAACATACGCTCCATTGCTGTGTTCGAGTGAAAGGTGCTGCGGACCATTGGCGAAGTACAAACTGAAAGCGGAGGGTGACAGAGGTGTATGACTTACGAGCTATAGCTGAGTAGACCGTCTGTTTTACGAGTACGGAAATCTGCTCAGTACCTTAGAAGATACAGTACTATCAGACATCTGAGAAGACAACTCAGGGAGTCGGGTTAGGTATCCCAACCCCCCTAGTGGGGCGTGAGGATCCAGACCCACTAAACTCTACTCGAGTCTCCAGCCTCAATCCCCCTGGCACCACCTTATCGGTATTACTTCAGGGAGGGTCTATTATACTTAACGCACCCTCTTAGATAATTACTGAACTATGGTGGTCAGGCCATTTACTCGCCGTTGATCGGCTCGCCAGCGGTTTTGTAGCTCAAGTACAATCTAGGTAGCAGCCGCATTGACCGCTCCCCAGACGTCCGAGCTAGAACACATCCTTTGAACTAAGTTATCCGGAGTAGTGTAAAGTTCGCTCACTGCCATCATGTTGCTTCTCACGCTCACGAAATAAGGGCATAAAAAGAAAACATGTTCTGCAGTTTCTTCTACATCCACGCATTCGGGACACGCGGGGGACTCCGCATGCCCGAACTTGTGCAGATACTGTCTAAAACAACCATGCCCTGACAGAATCTGTGTTAGGTGGAAGTTGACTTCGCCGTGGCGCCTGTCGATCCACCCGGATACTTCCGGAATAAGTCGGTAGGTCCACCGGCCCTTTGTGGAATCAGACCATGCCCGCTACCAGGTGGTCATCGAGGCCGATCTTGTGGTACTCCGTATGCCTCTAGTTCCACGTTGGTTGAAGCACTCTACGTCTTCACTGCTGATGATGTCAATAGGCATGATACCCGCTAAGACGCAGATTGCGTCATATTAAACATTGCGATACGCACTCGCCACTCTCAAGCACATGAGACGATAGGTACTTTCCAGCTTACCTAGGTAGCTTTTGGTTCCTAAAGCCGATGACCACAGCGGTCCGCCACACCTAAGCATGGACTGGACCACGTAGGCTAAAAGCCTCCGCTTGCTTTTGGACATCATACGAGACAATCCCGAAATAGCTGTGGAAGCCTTCTTGCAGGCATAGTCGATGGGGCTCCCGAACTTGAGCTTGCCGTCGACCATGACTCCCAGGAGTTTTAAGGACCGCGTTGACGAAATAGTGCAGTCCCCGACGCTGATATTTGCTTGCTGCACTGACTTGCGGTTGTTCACCACGATAACCTCCGTTTTATGATGCGCTAGCTCCAGTTTCCTGGAGCGCATCCAATCTTCGACAATGCTTATAGAGTGGGCAGTCGTCAACTCAACCTCTCTGATAGACTCACCGTAGACTTCCAAGGTGATGTCCTCCGCAAAGCCGACAATCACAGTGACAATTGCGCAATAGTGGATACCTGTCTTTTTGCGCTGTCTTAGTGACAGACAAGATGGCATCCACCGTAGATTGGCCTTTTCGGAAGCCGGATTGGCTCCTTGACAGACCGTTTATACCCTCAGTGTACTGTACGAGTCTGTTAAGGATAACGCTCTCCAGCACCTTTCCGGTAGTATCAAACAGACTGGTCGCCCTATATGACGAGGGTACATCTGTAGGCTTCGGAAATAGGGCCAGGTTTTGTCGCTTCCATCAGTCTGGGAAGTGGCCATCTTCCAGTCATCTACTCATTACTGCCCCGAATAATTCGGAAGCCTCTAAAATAGCCGCTTTAATGGCCAAATTCAGGATTCCGTCTGGCCTCGGTACCTTGCTCACCTTTAGAGATTTTGCGATCTCAATGAGTTCCTTGTTCGTAACCGTCGCTTGCTCCCAGACCTCTAAACCGCCGTCGCCCACGTTACTTTGGATGTTAGTCTGGGAGGCCGACCATCTTACGCTAAGGTCTGAGATACTAGAACGTCGGTCGTGGGACGTCTCAGCGGCCTGAGGCCAGGGCCTTGGCTTGTGGCGCTGAAAGAGGCCTTCGATGATTAGCTCTAGCATCTTTGGTCGAGGTCCCCTTCGAGATTCGAATGGGTCCGACAATCCACCCGAGACTCTCACACAATACTGCATCCCATCCATCGTGGCTATGTTTAGTCTAGTAAGCTTAGCTGGAAAGCCGTTTTCGTACAGAATTTTCCATAGGTCGTCGGTCGGTTTACACTTTCATATGCGGCTTTGAAATTAATGAACAGGTGATGCGTCGGAACACGGAATTTGCGGCACTTCTGGAGGATCTGCCGCAGGGTGAAGATTTGATCCGTTGTGGACCGACCCTCCATCAAGCTGGCCTGATAACTTCCCATGAATCTAATGGATATTGGCGATAGTCGATGGAAGATGACCTGGGAAAGCACTTTGAAGGTGGAATTCAGGATAGTGATCGCTTGGTAATTCTCACAATCCAGCTTGTCACCTTTCTTGTAGATAGGGTAGGTAGCTCCGTCTTTCCATTCCTTCAGTAGTCATTTCGTATCCCAAATCTTAACAATCAATTGATGCAAACAGCTGGTCCGGTAATAATAATATCAAAAAAAAAGGGGCTATAGATGGTTTAATGAGTCACATGGTATGGAGATAACGATACTAGCCTACAACAAAATAAGTTCAACAACTGGAAATGATACTCGACCTAATTAAGAATCAAACTTCAGGTCGCGTCTCTTTATCATACTCATTTTAAACAACAACATTTTTTGCCATGAAAAGAAGTCAGAATTGGCACTGGTTGCAATTATCGTTATTACAAGTACTAAACGACCTGAGCTTCTCTTTTCGCCGGTTCCGGTAAGTGTGCTGCGCTGATTGCTTCAATCAAACTCCAAGTAACAAGTTAGGTATGTGGTTACGGACAATTGTTTAATCTTGTCGAGGTTGACCGACTTCGGTACGTTGGTCACAAATTTACTGCTGCTGCTGTTGCTGTTACCGATATGTGTGGAAAAGCGAACACGAAACATGTAGGTAAATATGGTTCCAATTTGACAAGGCAGCACCGGTTCGCATCGGTTGGAACCACAACCGTAACGACGCGATGAAGATTCGCGGTCATTTAGCGATTTAATTGTTTCGATTGCACAACTGATATCGCATGATGCAACGAAGTAACGGTTGCATCGCGAGTCGAAAGAAAAAAGAACTGATTTGATCAAAATTTGAACAGAGGTTTTGGGAAAGACACGCTGATTGCTAACACATACCAGCTGCTAATTTGAGACCGATCGAAATAATTTCTCAGTACCTACAAACCAATTTTCTCAACATCTGTTAGCAGAATTTTACGCTCCATTCTGTACCCATTAAAAGCGTGGGATTCACCGCGCGGTTTAAGCCGCCTTAAACCGCATGCAAACTAAACTGCGCGAGAATTTCCATCTATCATATGCCTAGTAGTGCATATATTAAACCAAGCCTGAAAAGCGGTAAAATCGCTTGCAAAGCCTTAAACACACGCGACGGGGGATTGTAGAGCGATCTCGTTGCGCTGATAGAGCGGCAGAAACAATGCATTTTCCGGCATCAACTGCATCGGGCGTGAGAAACGGGGTCTGCATTTGAGTGGTCGATTGCATCATAAACTATTTAAAGCGTTGTATCGACAAATATGCCGTGAACTGGGCTTTGATTGAAACCTTTGCGTGAATAACATTCATTGGTAACTGCCTAGAGGAGAGTTCATCTGTACGATTTATCTTTCTCCGTGTCAGTCATGCGATACGTACATGACTGACTGTGCAGTCTAGTTAGATGAAATCATTATAACTAAAATCAATTATTAAACATAGATAATCAGCCACCTTCCTGTGTCGTGATAAGTTAGTAGGGCAAGCAAATATAAATGGAAAACCAGATTCGACCAGTCTTGGATGTGACCTCTAATTTCGTAACATTTCACAACGTTCCCGTCAATTAACCGCACAAATTCAAAACAATATCACTTCTACCTCCTACTTATCGCAACTTAAACCCATACTTTAAAACCGTACTTTAAAACAAAGACAAGCGGATGGAGAGTGCCGCATGAGTCACTCGAAGTCAGGCGCGAGTTTATGGGTTTTGGATTGGTCTCATTAGCGGGGGGGCAGACACAATGTTCGAACACATGTTTTTGTCATTTAGCCGAACGTATGGTATGCGACTAACTTGGAGGTTTGGGTCTAAATTTAGAACCGTCGTTTCTAAACTGGTGGAACTCGCGTTGGTATTATTTTTTTTATCGACAATGATTATTGCCTGCGCTTGCAGTGGAATGATGCAATGACTGATTCGAATCGAATGTTTATTTATGAGCGTGGTAAGCGATTTAATCTAGAGCTCTTAATGGGATGAATTATGGATACTTTTCTGTTTGGTGGAATTACGCGAAAGATGTTGCAGATCTGTTCGGCGAAAGACACGAAACGGTAATGGGTATTCTGGATATTCTCATACAAAAATAAATAAAACTGAAGGACTAATACAACGTTAGTTTTAGATCTTGTTAAGACGCCAATTTTTCACGAAGAAATTAAATCTGCAACTTCTCAGTTACGAGCTATTTTCGTTAGAAAATAGGGAAAACTCAAACTGATTTTAAATGTAAGACGTAGTTCTACGACAAAGTTCATAACATCGGTCCGGTATAAAACAACGTTTACTATACGAATACCGTTACGGAAATATTTTTTCTGTTCAGACTTAAACCAGAATTTGGGCCACCGTATAGGACGCCCTTGAATGACGCACCAATTTTTAACTCAACCAACAAGTATTCTAAGTCCAGTGTCTATGCATAGTTTTCCCACTGCGCAATATTGCCGACTTCAGGAAAGATCTTCTTAATAGGATGTTCGCTTGCCGGATCACCTTTTTCAACAGTGTGCTAGAGGGCTCTACATCTTATCGCAGCGTCCATCTATGTGCCATCACTTTAAACTCTTCATCGCGCCGAAAATTCAAAGCAATATGCCTTCAGTCGTTGTATACTTATGCTGAACAAATTAACCTGTTTGGTAAAAACAAGCACGTCTCGAACAACAACAATCTCATATGTTGTTGATGATTATCACTACTGCCGAGGCAGTGGGTGCGACCACATTACATTGATCATCGAGGCCATCGAGAAGTAGTTTTTTACGTACTCAGATGTTCAACTTCGTCACCCAAACAACCCGATACCAACATCTCTTTTTTGTTTTGATACATGAAAAATCATCTTCTTCACGTAGCGCGATTGTGTACTTTTCTGCTTGACTAAGGTTTCCAGTGTGTTCCAGCGAGACATCAGTGCGAAGAATGTCGAGCAAGTTATCTAAATATATCGTTATGACTAAATGGCATGTTATGATCAGAATAGGAAATAGGAACTATTGAGAACAAAAATAAAGGGTTTGCCTTCACATCTTCATGGAATATCGCTGACTAGGTCGTTAGAAAGAAAGCCACACCAATAACAAGCATGAGCATCCAATTAGCACATCATAAAGCCAGTATTTATGCAAAATTAAAGGTGTTTATTTTTGGTGCGCTCATCAAATGAGGGATTTACCCCAAGCTACGATGTGAATTATTTGCTACACTGTGTGACACGACTCCGCAATGCGCCTCAGTTTGACACCCAGTCGTTAGCACGCTTCAAGGTTAGCAAAACGGGAAATTCAACTAGAATATTAAGATTTCGTTGAACTCATCATCATTATTTCACGAACCGCAATGCCAGACAAGGCTTTATATTAACATATTGATCGTTAAGCTGGTACGGCAAACTTTGCAGGAAATTCAGAGAAGATCATTAGATTATGATTGATATAAGATATTTACAATCAAATGATTGTTTCTATTCTCAATCAAATTATATTATCGAATCGTAAGTGTTTATTCCAAGATATTGCCCGGTCGAAAACAAAAACAATATCTTCACAGTATTCGCATCCACCGTAACGCAGAATCATTTGAGCGTATTTGCGGGGGGAATAGCACACTTCATATTAATCCCCTTCCCGTGCAACGTTGGACAGATCAGTGCTCGGTCGAGTGAAAACAGCAAAATAAAATAAAAATTAACCTTGGTGCATTCAATGACCCTTTTTCTTCGCTCGCGTGCCAGCCAGTGCTTCTATATATGCATCAGACACGGCGGCACACATATGAACGCTGGCCAAGAAAGACGTCGTTAGCTTCCTTCTTAGCGCGCTTGAAACCGGCACAAATAGCCGCCCGGTTTGCTCTAGAAACAAACTTTGCCACGCTTCAGTCGGCACAGAATGGAACGCGTAACGGATAAGCGTTACTTGAATCGAACATTAGCGAACGCCGATTGAAGATGACGCATCTTTTTAATTCTACCTCACAACAAGCATGTAGGAATGCTGGATACTAGCAGTGCCAACGACATTCAATCACCTGTCTATAGATATTTTACCTTTCCAGTCTTAGGCAGCACATGTGGCTAATGGTACGTGCGGTCATCAAACATCAACATGAGCAGCCAAAGTAGCAGCAGGCAGCTAGCATTACCAGTTAAACAGGCTTCGGGTAGCAGCACAGCAGCGAGCGAGCGCCTTTGCACAACCGGCCAGCATGACTTTGAATCAAATTCATTGCCATGGGCACCACCGACCGACCAGAGCAAGCGGTATGGTGGTCAAGTCTTAGGAAGTAGATTTTTTCCCGCGAAAGCTCAGACCTGTAAATGTCGGACGGTCCGGTTTCGAAGGGTTATCGGAACCTTTATGGGCGCGCGCATATGGTTCTCGAGTGAATATTGACCCCACTACGCTGCGGTATAAATTACGAAATTGTTTCATCATTTTGTGCTATAACTACATGAGAGCAATGCCTGTCTGTTTGCGTGTTAGGAATTTCCTAGACATGTAAATTATCTTGAGCGATTTACATAGTTCTATGTGGCTATTCAGTCTAATTAACGGTTTGTGTTGGACATGTTGCCGTAAACAGCCGGGTAATTACTTCACTGAATAAAAGATAAGACGATTTTCTGTAGGCAGGTTGTTTGATCACAAAAAGTATTCTGATTGGAAATAATAGGCCATTTATACTTAAAGCAGAGAAATCGGAATCGTTGGTGGAAAAATTGGGATCGTATGTGGAATGACATATGCGTTGTAACTTATGACGTCCGACTCTGATCGATTTTGTTCCGTAATAACCGTTTTGCTGTGTAATCACCGGCTGTGAAGTCTGTCGATAAATAAGGTGTCTTAAAGACATTTACAGCTCAAAGTTTCGCTTTTTAGGTAGGGTTACAGATCCTCGTCGTCATACGTAAACACGATCCAGAATTTATTGCGATTTTTCAGAAGAATTAATCCACAAGTACTCAAGTTTTTTACACCAGATAAATCTGACTCATCTTGCCTGTACATGTATACCCATTTAGCCTGAAAAAAAATATTTCGGAACTTACATTTCTCAGTGGAACAATTTTTCATGCTACAGCGGGAGTTCTTCATACGAAAATTCACTTCGTCTTAAGCAAGATTTCTTTCGTTTATCATGGACAGACAGCAATTATTTACAAAAATGTATGCACGTATTCTTTGAGCCGTGTCCAAGAGCTACCCAACTACTATAAAAACAGTGGAAATAGTTTGAATCAAAGCTCAAGATTTCAAGTAGTTACTCTTCGTCATACTCAAGCTTCTCTTCGTCATACTCAAAACTCGTAACAAACCAAGAGGACTTCTATTTTTTGAACAAATATTGAAAAATAGTAATTTTCTAACATAATCTTTTCCTCGATAGCGAAGAGACAATCCATAAATATCAATACCGGGTTGGATGAACTGTAATTCGCATCGAAATTGGTTATAATGCTGGTTTCTTGTCGATATGTCTAGAAAGTGGACGAAGACCTGCCGTAGATTTACCTATCCAGCACCCTACTCGAAAATATACTAACCCTTTGTCGACTTAGATAGAGATGGATACTCTAGCTTCAAAGTTTGCTTAGCAGTGTGAATTAATATATAGAAGCTGGCACATATGTATTGCTAATCGCATTTGACCGCATTTCCCAATTTGTGTTATGGTTCGGAATTGAACTTGAACTTGGGGTTGGACTGGACCTGGATTTGGATGCGGACTTGGACTGGGATTTGGCCTTGGACTTGGACTTGGGCTTGAACTTGGACTTGTACTTGAACTTGGAATTGGATTTGGACTTGAACTTGCAATTGGCCTTGGACTTGGACTTGAACTCGGACTTAGGCTTAGGTTTGGACTTTTCTTTTATTGTTGTTTACAATCTTGAATGCAGTACAGACTAGTATTACTCATGTTGAACTAATTCTCTGAATTAATTATTGCATTTCTAAATCTACTTTTGCTAACATTAAAGTCAAATAAATGGTTTACTTCATTGAAATGCCTACAACAAGCATGAAGCGGGTTATTATGGCCATACGTTGTTCGATGCGTCGGGGTCCAAAGTAACGCGTCGCAGACTACGACGAGGCGCGTGTATGTTCAACTGCTCCAGGAGGTAACTGCTATCGTCGGCCCCCGCTAGTAAGTCGAAAATAAATATTCTTCGCGACAATACTCTTCTTTCTGCTAGCGTACTGAGTCTTATTAACAGGCAACGATTTTCATAAACAGGAAGGTGTATCGGGTTCTGCCATGGCAAACGGCGCAGAGCATACCGGATGAATGCACGTTGAACGCTTTCAATTTTATTGGCGTGAGTAATATTATATGGTGACCATACCGGTGCGGCATACTCCAGAATACTGCGAACAAGGGAGCAATACAGCGTTTGCGAACAAAAGAGCAATTACAGCGGACGGATGAAACCAAGAATGGCGTACGCTTGAACGAAATCGTGTTAATGTGCTCGTCGAACTTTATCTTGCTGTCGATTCTAACCCTCAGATCCTTGACGGAGCTGCAGCTACAGCGCGTTATGTCGTGTGCGTGTATCCAGTATCTAAATCGTTGTGAATTGCAAATGCGGCAGTAAGAAATAGCGTTGCATTTCGATACATTCACTTCCATACCGTTTACGAGGCACCAACGAAGCAGGTTGTTAATATCATTTTGCAAAGCGTCGCGATCGAGAGAGGAAGTGATAGTACGGAAGATTTTTAGGTGATCAGCGAACAACAATTTCTCGGAATCGATCCAATCGCAAATATCATTCACGGAAAGTACAAAGATTAATGGTCCTAGGATACTGCCTTGAGGTGTTACTCCGGACGGAATGGGAAAGCTTTATTACTTAGTTCCTTGAACATTCACGGAAGCCGTCCGGTCAGTCAAAAAAGAATACAACCAGTTACAAATCCAATCCAGCAAACCTAGACGCCTCATTTTTTCAACAGCTAGCGCGTGTGGAACCTTATCGAAGGCCTTAACGAAGTCAATGTATATTGCGTCTACCTGTTGGCGTTTCTCTATGCGCCTCAACGTGTTAGTTACAAAGCACATGAGGTTAGAGACAGTGGAGAGATTTTTTACAAACCCGTGTTGATATTCAGTGATTACGTGGTGAACCGCTGCAATAGCGAGCGATGAACTATTTTCTCAAAGACTTTTGATATGTTGTTTAATACCGAGATACCTCTGTAGTTTTCAACGTTATTCAAGTTGCTAGATTTATGAATCGGGGTAATCGAAGCATGTTTCCAAGCACGAGGGAAAACTCCAGTAGCAAGGGAGCTATCAATCTGATCAATCCGAGAGGGACTACCAGCGTTGTAGCGCAATGTTTCAGAAATAGCGGCGATAATCTGTCAGGACCCGTTCCTTTAGAGGAGTTTACTGTCGAGAGAGCCGATGATATATTGCTTAACGATAGCCTCATCGGAGGAAAGTATAAGTCGAACGTTCGTATATTTTGGACTGCATCATGTTGATTCGGAGGGTCGTTGCAATACACAGTTTGGAAGAAATCAGCAAATAGTTTGGAATAATCTTCTGCGTCACTATCGTGTCTTTATAAAAGACGGTATTTGGAACTCCGCACTTGCACTTGAATTTGGATATGGACTTAGACTTGGATTTGGACTTGGACTTGGACTTAGACTCGAACTGTGAAATGGACTTGGACTTGGACTTGTACTTGAACTCGGATTTGGACTTGGACTTAGATTGGGACTTGGACTTGAACTCGGACTTAGGCTTAGGTTTGGACTTGAACTTGAATTTGGATATGGACTTCGACTAGATCTTGGAATTGGGCTTGGACTTGAACTTAGACTTGAATTTGGATACGACTTGGACTTGGATTTGGACTTGGACTAGAACTTGGAATTGCCCTTGGACTTGGCCCTGAACTCGGATTTGGGCTTAGATTTCGACTTGGACTTGCACTTGGACTTGGGCCACTATCACTATCCGCACTTGCACTTGAATTTGGATATGGACTTAGACTTGGATTTGGACTTGGACTTGGACTTAGACTCGAACTGTGAAATGGACTTGGACTTGGACTTGTACTTGAACTCGGATTTGGACTTGGACTTAGATTGGGACTTGGACTTGAACTCGGACTTAGGCTTAGGTTTGGACTTGAACTTGAATTTGGATATGGACTTCGACTTGATCTTGGAATTGGGCTTGGACTTGGACTTAGACTTGAATTTGGATACGACTTGGACTTGGATTTGGACTTGGACTAGAACTTGGAATTGCCCTTGGACTTGGCCCTGAACTCGGATTTGGGCTTAGATTTCGACTTGGACTTGCACTTGGACTTGGGCTACGATTTGGACTTGGACTTGGATTTGGTCTGGGATTTGAATTCGGATTTGGGCTTAGATTTGGACTTGGACTTGGACTTGGATTTGGGCTTGGACTTGGACTTGGACTTGGACTTGAACTTGGACTTGGACTTGGACTTGGACTTGGACTTGGACTTGGACCTGGACTTGGACTTGGACTTGGACTTGGACTTGGACTTGGACTTGGACTTGGACTTGGACTTGGACTTGGACTTGGACTTGGACTTGGACTTGGACTTGGACTTGGACTTGGACTTGGACTTGGACTTGGACTTGGACTTGGACTTGGACTTGGACTTGGACTTGGACTTGGACTTGGACTTGGACTTGGACTTGGACTTGGACTTGGACTTGGACTTGGACTTGGACTTGGACTTGGACTTGGACTTGGACTTGGACTTGGACTTGGACTTGGACTTGGACTTGGACTTGGACTTGGACTTGGACTTGGACTTGGACTTGGACTTGGACTTGGACTTGGACTTGGACTTGGACTTGGACTTGGACTTGGACTTGGACTTGGACTTGGACTTGGACTTGGACTTGGACTTGGACTTGGACTTGGACTTGGACTTGGACTTGGACTTGGACTTGGACTTGGACTTGGACTTGGACTTGGACTTGGACTTGGACTTGGACTTGGACTTGGACTTGGACTTGGACTTGGACTATGACTTGGACTTGCACTTGGACTTGGACTTGGACTTGGACTAGGACTTGGACTCGGGCTTGGACTTGGTCTTGGACTTGGACTTGGTCTTGGGATTGGTTTTGGGCTTGGACTTGGACCTGGACTTGGAGGACTTGGACTTGGACTTGTACCTGGGCTTGGAGGACTTGGACTTGGACCTGGACTTGAAGGACTTGGACTTGGACTTGGACTTGAACTTGGACTTGGACTTGGACTTGGACTTGGACTTGGACTTGGACTTGGACTTGGACTTGGACTTGGACTTGGACTTGGACTTGGACTTGGACTTGGACTTGGACTTGGACTTGGACTTGGACTTGGACGTGGACGTGGACTTGGACTTGGATTTGGACTTGGACTTGGACTTGGACTTGGACTTGGACTTGGACTCGGACTTGGACTTGGTCTTGAACTTGAACTTGGACTTGGACTTGGACTTGGACTTGGACTTGGACTTGGACTTTCACTTGGACTTGGACTTGGACTTGGACTTGGACTTGGACTTGGACTTGGACTTGGACTTGGACTTGGACTTGGGCTTGGACTTGGACTTGGACTTGGACTTGGACTTGGACGTGGATGTGGACTTGGACTTGGACTTGGACTTGGACTTGGACTTGGACTTGGACTTGGACTTGGACTTGGACTTGGACTTGGACTTGGACTTGGACTTGGACTTGGACTTGGACTTGGACTTGGGCTTGGACTTGGACTTGGACTTGGACTTGGACTTGGACTTGGACTTGGACTTGGACGTGGATGTGGACTTGGACTTGGACTTGGACTTGGACTTGGACTTGGACTTGGACTTGGACTTGGACTTGGACTTGGACTTGGACTTGGACTTGGACTTGGACTTGGACTTGGACTTGGACTTGGACTTGGACTTGGACTTGGACTTGGACTTGGACTTGGACTTGGACTTGGACTTGGACTTGGACTTGGACTTGGACTTGGACTTGGACTTGGACTTGGACTTGGACTTGGACTTGGACTTGGACTTGGACTTGGACTTGGACTTGGACTTGGACTTGGACTTGGACTTGGACTTGGACTTGGACTTGGACTTGGACTTGGACTTGGACTTGGACTTGGACTTGGACTTGGACTTGGACTTGGACTTGGACTTGGACTTGGACTTGGACTTGGACTTGGACTTGGACTTGGACTTGGACTTGGACTTGGACTTGGACTTGGACTTGGACTTGGACTTGGACTTGGACTTGGACTTGGACTTGGCCTTGGACTTGGACTTGGACTTGGACTTGGACTTGGACTTGGACTTGGACTTGGACTTGGACTTGGACTTGGACTTGGACTTGGACTTGGACTTGGACTTGGACTTGGACTTGGACTTGGACTTGGACGTGGACGTGGACTTGGACTTGGACTTGGATTTGGACTTGGACTTGGACTTGGACTTGGACTTGGACTTGGACTTGGACTTGGACTTGGACTTGGACTTGGACTCGGACTTGGACTTGGTCTTGAACTTGAACTTGGACTTGAACTTGGACTTGGATTTGGACTCGGGCTTGGACTTGGTCTTGGATTTGGACTTGGTCTTGGAATTGGTTTTGGGCTTGGACTTGGACCTGGGCTTGGAGGACTTGGACTTGTACCTGGGCTTGGAGGACTTGGACTTGGACCTGGACTTGAAGGACTTGGACTTGGACTTGGACTTGGACTTGGACTTGGACTTGGACTTGGACTTGGACTTGGACTTGGACTTGGACTTGGACTTGGACGTGGACTTGGACTTGGACTTGGACTTGGACTTGGACTTGGACTTGGACTTGGACTTGGACTTGGACTTGGACTTGGACTTGGACTTGGACTTGGACTTGGACTTGGACTTGGACTTGGACTTGGACTTGGACTTGGACTTGGACTTGGACTCGGACTTGGACTTGGTCTTGAACTTGAACTTGGACTTGAACTTGGACTTGGACTTGGATTTGAACTCGGGCTTGGACTTGGTCTTGGATTTGGACTTGGACTTGGACTTGGACTTGGACTTGGACTTGGACTTGGACTTGGACTTGGACTTGGGCTTGGACTTGGACTTGGACTTGGACTTGGACTTGGACGTGGACGTGGACTTGGACTTGGATTTGGACTTGGACTTGGACTTGGACGTGGACTTGGACTTGGACTTGGACTTGGACTTGGACTTGGACTTGGACTTGGACTTGGACTTGGACTTGGACTTGGACTTGGACTTGGACTTGGACTTGGGCTTGGACTTGGACTTGGACTTGGACTTGGACTTGGACGTGGACGTGGACTTGGACTTGGATTTGGACTTGGACTTGGACTTGGACTTGGACTTGAACTTGGACTTGGACTTGGATTTGAACTCGGGCTTGGACTTGGTCTTGGATTTGGACTTGGTCTTGGGATTGGTTTTGGGCTTGGACATGGACCTGGGCTTGGAGGACTTGGACTTGGACTTGTACCTGGGCTTGGAGGACTTGGACTTGGACCTGGACTTGAAGGACTTGGACTTGGACTTGGACTTGGACTTGGACTTGGACTTGGACTTGGACTTGGACTTGGACTTGGACTTGGACTTGGACTTGGACGTGGACTTGGACTTGGACTTGGACTTGGACTTGGACTTGGACTTGGACTTGGACTTGGACTTGGACTTGGACTTGGACTTGGACTTGGACTTGGACTTGGGCTTGGACTTGGACTTGGACTTGGACTTGGACTTGGACGTGGACGTGGACTTGGACTTGGATTTGGACTTGGACTTGGACTTGGACTTGGACTTGGACTCGGACTTGGACTTGGTCTTGAACTTGAACTTGGACTTGAACTTGGACTTGGACTTGGATTTGAACTCGGGCTTGGACTTGGTCTTGGATTTGGACTTGGTCTTGGGATTGGTTTTGGGCTTGGACATGGACCTGGGCTTGGAGGACTTGGACTTGGACTTGTACCTGGGCTTGGAGGACTTGGACTTGGACCTGGACTTGAAGGACTTGGACTTGGACTTGGACTTGGACTTGGACTTGGACTTGGACTTGGACTTGGACTTGGACTTGGACTTGGACTTGGACTTGGACTTGGACTTGGACTTGGACTTGGACTTGGACTTGGACTTGGACTTGGACTTGGGCTTGGACTTGGACTTGGACTTGGACTTGGACTTGGACGTGGACGTGGACTTGGACTTGGATTTGGACTTGGACTTGGACTTGGACTTGGACTTGGACTCGGACTTGGACTTGGTCTTGGACTTGGACTTGGACTTGGTCTTGGGATTGGTTTTGGGCTTGGACTTGGACCTGGACTTGGAGGACTTGGACTTGGACTTGTACCTGGGCTTGGAGGACTTGGACTTGGACTTGGACTTGGACTTGGACTTGGACTTGGACTTGGACTTGGACTTGGACTTGGACTTGGACTTGGACTTGGACTTGGACTTGGACTTGGACTTGGACTTGGACTTGGACTTGGACTTGGACTTGGACTTGGACTTGGACTTGGACTTGGACTTGGACTTGGACTTGGACTTGGACTTGGACTTGGACTTGGACTTGGACTTGGACTTGGACTTGGACTTGGACTTGGTCTTGAACTTGGACTTGGACTTGGACTTGGACTTGGACTTGGACTCGGGCTTGGACTTGGACCTGGACTTGGAGGACTTGGACTTGGACTTGTACCTGGGCTTGGAGGACTTGGACTTGGACTTGGACTTGGACTTGGACTTGGACTTGGACTTGGACTTGGACTTGGACTTGGACTTGGACTTGTACCTGGGCTTGGAGGACTTGGACTTGGACTTGGACTTGGACTTGGACTTGGACTTGGACTTGGACTTGGACTTGGACTTGGACTTGGACTTGGACTTGGACTTGGACTTGGACTTGGACTTGGACTTGGACTTGGACTTGGACTTGGACTTGGACTTGGACTTGGACTTGGACTTGGACTTGGACTTGGACTTGGACTTGGACTTGGACTTGGACTTGGACTTGGACTTGGACTTGGACTTGGACTTGGACTTGGACTTGGACTTGGACTTGGACTTGGACTTGGACTTGGACTTGGACTTGGACTTGGACTTGGACTTGGACTTGGACTTGGACTTGGACTTGGACTTGGACTTGGACTTGGACTTGGACTTGGACTTGGACTTGGACTTGGACTTGGACTTGGACTTGGACTTGGACTTGGTCTTGAACTTGGACTTGGACTTGGACTTGGACTTGGACTTGGACTCGGGCTTGGACTTGGTCTTGGACTTGGACTTGGTCTTGGGATTGGTTTTGGGCTTGGACTTGGACCTGGACTTGGAGGACTTGGACTTGGACTTGTACCTGGGCTTGGAGGACTTGGACTTGGACTTGGACTTGGACTTGGACTTGGACTTGGACTTGGACTTGGACTTGGACTTGGACTTGGACTTGGACTTGGACTTGCACTTGGACTTGCACTTGGACTTGGACTTGGACTTGGACTTGGACTTGGACTTGGACTTGGACTTGGACTTGGACTTGGACTTGGACTTGGACTTGGACTTGGACTTGGACTTGGACTTGGACTTGGACTTGGACTTGGACTTGGACTTGGACTTGGACTTGGACTTGGACTTGGACTTGGCCTTGGACTTGGACTTGGACTTGGACTTGGACTTGGACTTGGACTTGGACTTGGACTTGGACTTGGACTTGGACTTGGACTTGGTCTTGAACTTGGACTTGGACTTGGACTTGGACTTGGACTCGGGCTTGGACTTGGTCTTGGACTTGGACTTGGTCTTGGGATTGGTTTTGGGCTTGGACTTGGACCTGGACTTGGAGGACTTGGACTTGGACTTGTACCTGGGCTTGGAGGACTTGGACTTGGACTTGGACTTGGACTTGGACTTGGACTTGGACTTGGACTTGGACTTGGACTTGGACTTGGACTTGGACTTGGACTTGCACTTGGACTTGCACTTGGACTTGGACTTGGACTTGGACTTGGACTTGGACTTGGACTTGGACTTGGACTTGGACTTGGACTTGGACTTGGACTTGGACTTGGACTTGGACTTGGACTTGGACTTGGACTTGGACTTGGACTTGGACTTGGCCTTGGACTTGGACTTGGACTTGGACTTGGACTTGGACTTGGACTTGGACTTGGACTTGGACTTGGACTTGGACTTGGACTTGGACTTGGACTTGGACTTGGACTTGGACTTGGACTTGGACTTGGACTTGGACTTGGACTTGGACTTGGACTTGGACTTGGACTTGGACTTGGACTTGGACTTGGACTTGGACTTGGACTTGGACTTGGACTTGGACTTGGACTTGGACTTGGACTTGGACTTGGACTTGGACTTGGACTTGGACTTGGACTTGGACTTGGACGTGGACGTGGACTTGGACTTGGATTTGGACTTGGACTTGGACTTGGACTTAGACTTGGAATCGGCCTTTCTACGCCAGGTGTCCCGTAGTTTACCAACTCGCACAAAAATTGGCGACACTAATCCATCTGGTGGCCCTTTATGGACACGAAACATGTACGTTAAAGGAAGCTGGTTTCTGGACTGGACTCATACGTGATCTCTACATATTTGATGCAAAAAAAATCTTTGACTTTAATCTGCTACTGTCATAAATTCTCATCGCAGCCGTCCCAGTCAAAAATTTAATGAGTCTTTGTGTCCAAGAATCAGTTGACCGGTTTGCTATAACACATATGTCATCAAGCTGCGATTTTAGCACGAAGCGGGCGGCTCGTTTATTGCATCAATCGTTAGCCATATCTTGCACGTAGGTGGTGCTAAAGTTAGATTATATTTTTACCTTTGTTTTATCAGTTTTATAGCAACTCTATTTACGATGCGTAGTTTTATAGCAACTCTATTTACGATGCGTCACTAATTGAGTGTGATTGGGGGCGAGCTAGAGCAAACAACGGTATTGAGATAGGCTTCCACCTGAAAAAGGCAATCCAAATAGGTACATGCGATCCCTTGTCGATGTGTTTATGATGAGTGCTCGAGTGATAGTTGTCGAAAAATGGCATCCAATATTCATTAATTTACGGTGCACATAGCAGAGTGGAGAGGTGCGCTGCGCAACCACTGAACCACTCATCCGACCTGGGCCAATGAAAAGCAGCAACGCGCTGAAAGCGACCGTCGAATCTTTGTGCCACCGTGTTACTCGGTCGCCGGTTGGACGGCGCCAGCAGGCCCGCCATAGCACGGCGCAAGCACGCGTCGAGCAAACTTAACGAGAAGCAATTACAAATTATTGCCTCGTGATGCACTTCGTTCGAGGTGGCCAATTTGGAGGTTCGTTTTCTCTTTTTTTTTCCTTTTCTTCTTTGTCTGCTGCCGAAGTGTCCAATATTAGCAACACAACCAGGATATTCACCGTTTTCGCTTCTTTTGTCGAGCTTTTCCGTAAATTTTATGTAACGTCAAGGATGAGAAAAAGGGGGTACATGCTATTACAGCACCAAGCGTATGAATAAATTGGAATTGCTGGTGGGGAAGAAGTTATTTTTTTATGTTTTTACAATCGAGTATGTTCTTTGCATGACTCACTGCAATCACTCAACGTCTCAGCTATAACAAACTGCGTCGCAGTCGGTTCCACGACCGTACAGCAAATGTAAGCAAACAGTCTTCTGATAAATAATGCAAACAAATCATAGCTGTAAGCACCTCCAGACTTACCCACTCCTACTAAAGAGGTACACGTTCAATTAAGCGTCAGTACAAAACGGAATCAGCAGTCGGTTCGTTAAATAAAAATCCTGTTTATTACCTTTCTTCTTCTCAGGCACAACCAAGAAAACGCACATCGCCATCGTAAATATATCGCACAGTTCCTGCCAACAGGAAAATCAACTTTCTTCTCAGCTTGCGATAACCTTCGAGAGTTCTCCGAACGACTAAATCCAGAAAGTAGGTCTATACTTTACACACTCATCCCTCAGTGCATTGGCAATATTTCTAACCGCTCAAATTCTACGCATGACCATTAAATAATATAGGTCATGCAAATGCCGTAGACCGTAGTCCGCCACCGCCGGTGTGGTAACGCAACAAGTTTAAATTTCGGCTTGAAAACTGATGCTTATTAATTTGGGTAAGGGAGAATCAGCACATGCTGGGAAGGGCAAAGTGGCGACAGAATTGAACCGCCCGCGGGGAATAGGCAGTTTTTCATCGTACAGCATATGGTTTATTGCACTTTTAGTGAGGTTACTGGCGCACTGGGGGTGTATTTAGCAATATCGACTTAGCACGGTTATCAGAATAATAGGGAAAACTTCTCGAAGTTGATATCCATTTCGGGTGGTTTCTAGTGGAGAAGTTATAGCTTACATAGGGCGACTTATGTATTTTGGACAGGCGTTACGCGCATGTTATTTTGGACATTTCCATTTGATTTTGCCGTAAATGTTCAAAATAGAGTACGCGTAACGGCTGTCCAAAACACTTTAATCACCATCACTCTTCGTTTTATCTCAAGATTGAATGCTTGTTAGGCGTCTTAACAGCTTCTCACTCGTGCTGTTTTCGGCTGAGACTCAAAGATCCCAAATATATGAGCTTCCCAAGTAGCACACTTTAGATTCGTTTAGTTGAAGCAACTGGATTACGACTGAAATTAGTCATAATTTGGTTACCACAACTACTTTGTAACAACCGTGCTAGTAGGGTTACATATATGAGCATGAGCAGGGAAATTTCCAAGCTGTTGGCGTAGCGGTTTAGAGGGTGCCTCCCAAAAAAAGAACTCTCAGAAGTCGCAAATCATTTTCGAGCCCCCTGTTCCTGGTGTCGGTGGGGTTGTTGATGAGAATTATTTTCCTTGCGTTGTCGTCCGGCATCCTCACGATGTGTCCGGTCCACCGTAGCCTACCGACTTTCGTCAGATGTACGATGGGAATTTCTCCACGCAGTGTCTATAACTCGCGTTTCATACGCCTCCACCATTCTCCGTTCGAACACGGCAAGGGTGCGTATAGAACCGTCACGTCTTCGAGTCCATAAAGAACTACCAGTCTGATAAAAGTGTTGTACATCGTCAACTTCGAACGGTGACGTATGCTTTTTCGTCGTTGCATTTTGCGAAGGGCAAAGTAGACCCGATTGACTGCTTGAATGCACCTCTTTCTTCCTTGTATTTGGTCTTCGACGCATATAGTTTAAGCAAAGCACTATCCGCATAGACTCTGCCTTTAGACTGGCGAAGATTGCCTCCGCCGTCGCAAAGTTTCTGACTATGATATCGAAATCATCTGTAGAGCATAGGAATTGGCTACCCATGGTGAAAATCGTCCCTCTCGTTTCAATACTCACTCGTCAGAACACCGCCTCAAAAGCAATGTTAAACAACATGCAGGATAAACTGTCACCTTGTCTCAATCAGCGTAATACTGCGGAAGCGGAAGTTGCAACCTTTTTGTAAATGGGACAAACCTCTCCTTCCATCTACTCCTCCGGTAGCTTCTACTCCTCCCAAATCTTGGAAATAACCCAGTAAAAAGTCGTAGTTGCTCCTCTTTTCAAATCCTGGAAATTATCCAAAGAAACACCATGGCTAATGATTCCTTTCCGTATGAATTAAGATTCCACGAAGACGTAACAAACAACTCTTTCGGTTACTTATCATGTTTTTAGAGTTTTGTCAAATCTTGAAAAGTTGTAAAGTTAAAACCCCGCTAGCCGTTATCGTTTGTGCCGTTGATCCTCATCACCGGTTTATGCCTCATTTTCGTATCAGATCGATGACGATCTGGATATCCCGTGATCTTCGAGCGGGATGCACCTTAACGTCTCCGTCCAGTCTATTATATGATCCTGCATTGCATATGATTTTCATCCTGCATTGTAGCCAGAATCGTTGCCAGGGCGAAGGTAATCTGCGCTAGACTGAAAGTGGCAATTTAGATGCCTAAAATATATGCATCAAAGACTAACACCCTCATTAGCGAAATAGAGAATACCATCAATTTTCTTTCGATAAATCAAATACTCAGATAACAGAATAAGGTTGTAAATTCATGCAAAGAGGCTCAAAGGAGAGGAACCGCTGCCTTCAAGGGACTGTTTCCGTTAACGGCTGACTAGAAGTAATAGACTAGTTCGTGATAAACTTGTACCCGAAGAAATCTGCCAAAATATCATATGCGTCGTTATGAAAAGTTCGGCTGCGTCCCTTAGGTCTATCGAAAAACACATGGGAATCGATTATTCGACGGTATGCTGGATGGTAAGGAGACCCAGACAACCTAAAGGCGGTCAGGCAGCGGCAGAAAACAGTAGACAGCTTATCTGGTGAAGGCAGTCCATCTTTCAAGCGTAGGCTGAAGCTTTCGATTCGTGATGCTGCGAAGAAAGTGGATGTTTTTCTTCTGGATTGTCCAAAAAAACCGATGAGATGTACCGGCCACCAACTCCTCAAGGACCGGTAGGCACCGAACCCGAGCGATAAACGCAAAGTTTCTGATGGTGACAAAGATCCGTAACTGTACTGTATCCAAACTGTAGCGCGAGTGGTAGAGAAAACCGACAAGTGGCGTGAAACTTACATCAAGGCGTACACAAAGTAGTTGCTCGAGTTTTACACGCGTACGAGTATGACAAGCAGAGCAGCCAACCCTACTAGCACAGTTGTTATAAAGCAGCTGTGGCAACTGATTTAGAAATAATTTCAGTTGGAAATAAGTTTCTTCAACAAAAAGTGCCAAAATTGTGCTGCTTGGGAACGCTTACGCCACTCGACAAACAAACGGCCACTTACGAGGCAACCAACTCATGAGCAGCCTGTGTGTAATGCTAGCGACACACTGGAATATATTTTGCATTAGTTTTTCTTTTTTTACACGTGGGTGAGAGTACGAGCCCTCGCGGGCGATCGGTATCGTCTGTTCGAACTGCAATGACGAGCGAGAGCGACGACCGTTCTTGTTACACACTCGCAAAAACTCATCCTAGAGTTTGAATAAATAAGAGCGAGAGTCCGAAAGAGATGTTTATGCCAGCGTGTTTGTTAGAACGAGTGCGCGTGTGTGAGAAAATTGGACCGTAAGAGTGTGGGATTCGCAACACTGTCCAGAAGTATTTGCTGTCCTTCTTGCGGTCTCAGATTCAACCCCGCGCGACCGGTGTTGGGACTTGCATAGAGATCACAGTGTTGCTTTTATGCCAAAAGACGTCATCCCACCTAACTAGCCAGAAGTTTTGAGCTATCACAAAGGCCAGACTTCGTAAAACACCTAAGATCAGCGTCCTAGCGTGCGGTTGGGCAAACTGGCCCCCGCCAAGGGCGCTAGCGCTTGGGGCTACCAAAAAAAGGCCTGCATTTCAATAAAGCAAACAGATACGCTCGATGCGTTGTTCGTACTGCCAGCTCCACCCTGTAGCGAAGAATTTGGCTATGATGAAGCACTTCATATCCGCCGATTAAAGTCAATCCAGCAATTACAACATCCTCCCCCGCGATAAAGACGAAATCGTTCAACGGAAACCTGGTTCCGGCCGCCCGACAGCGCTGCGTGGCCGCAACGTGCAGAAGTTGAAGATGAAGATCGAGAGCAAGGTGCTTACATTGTTCCGCGCCTTGGGCCGAGATGTCGGAGGAACCGGCTAAATGGTTAAGAAGTACTGAGTCAAAATAGATATTTTTTGCGAAAGCGTCAGTCGATGCTGGCTGTGTCTGAGTAGCATGCAATCGCCTAGCGAACGGCTGAAGGTGCGGGTGAAATAATCTTTCCGGCGAAGCACGATGTCGCGGTCATAATGGGCAATGAGAACTGCTTGGGCGGCAACGACTGGCAAAGGACCGAGTACTTTTCGTACTCCACCAAGAAGCTAAGCGATGACGTCAAATATATCTTTCCAAAAATGATCCTTCTGTGGCTGACGATCAGCGAGAAGAGAATATTCAAGCCGCTGTTGTTTCGTTCGGAGTTTACGGTGAACTAGGAGATACGAAGAAACAGTACGAAATACCTACTGGAAGTTGCCGCATTCATCTAGAATTATCGTGCAAAGGACACGCAAATTTTTTGGCCATGCCTGGCCTTGGCCCATTATGCCTAGAGATCACTACTAGAGGAGATGAACCGGCTAAAGATAAACGTTGTACTGACGATCACCAACTCCCCCGACGTTCCCTAACTGCTACCAATAATTTTAGGCAAAGCTCAAACGGAGCATTTTCTCCAATAATTTTGTAGCCAAAACACCGCCCATGGAAGAATTGAATAATATGCCAACGTCTATCTTTTGATCGGCGATAGCGAAGGTCCCGGTGAACCGCTGTAAAGTCACCTGGCAGGGCGACAAAGAATATCTATAGAAGGCTTCATCGCCATCCAAAATAAGTCCATTTTTTCAATACATAAGTTAAGTGCAGCAAAGTATAGGATTAGGGCGAATATGAAAAAATGATATACTTGGAACACTGATTTGGGAAACAAGAGGGCGCTAAATTGGGTTTCCGCCAAGGGCGCCACGGTGTCACGCTACGGCTCTGCCTTTGAATAACTTTTGAAGAAAAAGAAGGTAAAAGTATCAAAAGAAGCAGATCCCACAATTGTCCAAATCATTATGCATATAATGTAAAACCAAAAACATTCCATCAAGAAGACTGGCAACTCTGTCAAAAACCGAGAGACAGTAACAGCAATGCTATCTGCCGAGTTAAAGTTAAACTAATACATACTAGTGTGTGTAAATCAAAATATGGAGGTACACAAACACGTATGCAATGCATTGCCACACTCGCGCATATCTTTTCCCACCAATACATGTACACGCAGCTTCAACTTTAGTCGGGAAGGGTGCGCTGTTGGTTCTGTTGCTTGTCATTTGTATGGGTGCGAGGAAGAGATGCCAGTCTTCTTGATGGAATGTTTTTGGTAAAACGCAAGTTGTGGGCGTTGTGGTCAGTCAGTTATGGAAATGGGATGAAGTAAAACCTAACCATAATGTTGTAGTTTATTTCCTGAAAGTTTGAGAAAACTACAAGGTATACAGCCGCAAGGGTTGTACGAAAGGGTGACGTAGGACTATAACAGATCATTAGATCAAAGACTAATGTAAACTGCATTTCTGGCATATGAATGTTTATAAAAATCTGTGAGTGCCATATTGTTCAAGTGAATGTTTAAAAGAGAACAGTGAGATATTCAGATTCATTTCTTCATTGAATGCAATGCTGGCTTTGAAAATACGTGGACATAAGTAGGTACAACGCCTACAACCATTGAGACATAGAGATTTCTTTTAAAAATCACCTGTGTGCATCATAAAGGTTAAAATAAATAAATGACCAGCCCATAGATTATTGTATTAAATATGATTATGCGTAGCAAGATATGTTTCAATAACCTTACTTTAACTCGCTTGTGGCCTTTAAAAGGGCCATTGATTACAAATTACATTAAAGCCAAAGCACGTTCATCGCAAATATGACGTGCCATTCGAATGTCCTTCTCTTTTGACATGAATGGCAACAGGTCGATTCACTGTCTCTGTCATTTTATCTATCCAACGACATATACATTGTTCAGTTTCGTTCAGTAGTTTAGTAGTTATTACCATTTGAAATCTTTCATTCAAACGTTACACTTCTATTTTCGTTTTCCCAAAATGCTACCTAGTCCTAGTATAGCAAACAAAGACGTAGTCCTACGTCAAAAAAAATCCAACTCTAAATGACATAACTATGCCCTCTTAGCGTGTTCGAGCGAAAAGTGCTGGGGACGATGTTGCTGTTAATGGGCGATCACAGCGCACCACGTGCGACGTAGTTGCGACACACAGAATAAGAATAAAACCGAATGTCGCACGTCGATTATTACGGTTTTCAACTGCAACAGCAATATTTGACGAAGGACAAACTAAAAGCTGAAAGTGGCGGAGGCATATGAATCACGACCTACAGGCATTGCTTAGAAAGATTCCTGTCTCAAGTAACATTTTAAAGCCACTTGGTTTTACTTGAATTTTATAAATATTTTATTGCGATATTAATCATTACCTCTGGTTTTACTATGGTATTACGCAATAGCAAGAGGACACGAGTCAAAACACGCTTACAGACCATAATAAAACCGTTAATAAAGCAAATTTTATGTGATTGCAAAGATTCATTAAAGTAAAGTGTTTTTCTGAAAGAAAGTTATTATCAGTCGGTTTTCCTGTCACAAGAGGCAACTAAAATGATTTTGTCAGAAATGTATTTATATTGTTTAAACAACCAGTTTTTGAAAGTTGCAAATTTTCAATGGCGCGTCGATTATATCCACCTATCATATCAATATGAACGATAAAATTTAATGCATATATGCTGCAAACTAACGGAGATTGCTCAAAATGTATTATTTATTCTATTAGGGTCACTATAAACCCTCCACCAGGATGATCTGACAGAGCGTGATACGACTACTTGAGCTTATAATCTAATTCTCAAAGAAGTTATAAAAATCTTCTGAAGAGTAAGTCACTTGATCGGAAGTCGGAAGTTTTTTAGCGGTCATTAGGAAGTTTTGGTGGAGGTCATAATTTTATTAGCGGTTTTATGCAATTGGCCATAAAAACGTAATAAAACATAGCATTGTTACCTGGGATCGAACATCTTACGAATGTTGGTAGGTTACAGGAGACCTGAGACATCGAAAGGAAGCCGGACAATAGTGCGGCAAAAACGGTTCTCTACAACAACCCTTCGCGCCTCAGGAACAAAGGGGCACAACGTGCGCGATGCCTCAATTAGGTCGAAAGCGAATTGTGACTTGTAAAACGCCTAGGAAATTAACGACGAGAGGCATTCGAGAGTTGAATAGAGACAACTCTTTGAAGTAATACGAGCCACTTCGGCTTTATGACGATGACGTTGACGGGAATGCGGGTCAGACGCTGTAATGATTCGCTCCCAATATACCGTGCAGATGCTCACTAAGCGCTAAATACTAGATCATAATGTGTTTAACCAGAATGCGAAATCAAAACGCCTGATCCGTCTCGTCCGAACGTACTCTGTCCTGTCCGCTGCCTTAGTCTTAGGAGCTGCAAACTTCAAGGTCCAAAAATTGAGTTGGAAGAAAACCTTGAAAAGAATTTCAAGCTGTTAAGTAAATATTCAAGAAAATCCAAAGAACTCTACATTAAGTGGTTTTTAAAACCCAAGATCGTCATTTGATTTTGTCCAATCCTGTACTGTCTTGTCAGACCGTGTGCCCTGCTGTAGGCTTCCTTATTTCCGAATACCTTGGCGTGGGGAGTTTTTCCAAAAAACACCTCTCTATAACATGGGGCTAAATTCAATCTTTTGATGTCAAAGTAATGATATTTTATAAGAATTCCGAAGGTGTGGTGCTTGTTTAGGGCACATGTTGTTTTCTAGTAGTTTTAGTCAAATGAAGGAAGCTTTGTTCTGCTGCTCTAGTTCTAAATAGTTGTAAACGTCAATATGTTTAGTTTGTGCTGGGGTAAAATTAATCTTTATTCACCACAAGAAATCTATTTTCATGACAGGTTGTTTGATTGCGTGCAGTAACGCACTTTACCGTAAATTTCTCGGTTCACATAAAATGCTCCTTATTTGGTCCAAACTAATGCAGTGAACAAATACCAAACCGTTGAAATTCTTGAAAAAATATCTTTCCACCGGTGAAAACAGACTTTGTCTAGCCAGCGGCATTCAAAGATATTCCCGTTTACAACGAGAAAGTTAGAGTAAAGTGCCATTCACTTGATCAAAACACGGTAGGTTGCACAACCATGTGCAGTAAACACAAACACCCTGTCATGCAATAACTTTCTAATGGCAGACAAAGATGTTGTGTTTTGCATCAATTTATATCGAGTAAAGTAAAATTACTTCTTTTGGCTGAAACTACCAGAAACAGATAACCGTAAACAAGTACCATACCATTGGAATCATTACAAAATATCTTTTTTTACAACAACAAAATTGAATTTAACCTGGCGCCATTTGGAGGCATTGAAATAAAAGTCTTTGCGCGATTCCTGGTCAATTGATGCATACATTTTGTTGATTCGCCAAGAAATGAATGAGTTGTAGAATGTTTAAAACCGGACCATTATTCAACTTTTACATTTTGATTTAACACCTCTACCCTCCTGTAAGATGCAGCCACAGACAAACAGACATAAAACACATTCTCCGCATTCGTCTCACGTTGTAACTGTCACTTCAATTTTCTTGCTGGTTGGGAATGTCTCAGTAATCGTCAAAGTGGCACTTTTTAACGAATGGAGGGGAATTCCTCATAAAAAATAGTTGCTTGATCGCGAGATACCACTGTCGCAAGTTAATATTTAGGAATGCCGATCACAGGTGGTGGTAATGTTCAGGCAAAAAGTGCGTGACGTACACTCTTAAATGATTCTACCTGTAAATTGGTCGGATTTAGTTAAAGTTAGGTTGAAACTACTCAAAATGCCCTTAAAGTGTACAAACTCAGATTTTGAGTAGTTTTTCAACCAAAAAATTGGTAGTAGGAACTTAAAATTGCGTTATTTGTCATAGAGAATAATTCAATTATCGGTAGCAAGTAGCCAAAATTGGTTGAAATTTTTACCCAAAGTTTGAGTTTGTACACTTTAGGGGCATTTTGAGTAGTTTCAACCTAGCTTTAACTAAATCCGACCAATTTACAGGTAGAATCATTTAAGAGTGTAGATTTTTGTTGATGTTTTCGGCCAAGAGTTATATCTGTTTGTCTATGATGGAGTCTTACGTCAAAAATATTTGCTATAAATCAAAGCCTGTAGGGCAGTTTGCCTTCTAATTGACGCATACTTTAATACAATCTATCGAAAAAAAGAGAGTGAAAGAGTAAGCACTCGATCACAGCGAGTGATGGGGAATTGTTATGAAGCCGTGCCATTATTCAGGGAGTGACATAACCTACTTACCATTTAAAACCAGATATAATAAACCAATTTCATTACCTGTAATGAAAAAAAAATCTTTTATTAGAAGTGAATAGAGAATTGATCGTAATTTTACGAATAGGCCAACAAAACAATTGCAATTTGCAAAACACCTTCACTTGCATTCACCCGTTTCCAGTGCGCTGGATTATCGTTTCAACTCATTAGTTTGGGAATGTGACGGAAATGATTTCCGCATTTTAGTTCAATTAAGTCCCCAATAATGTTACGGTCACTTATTTCAAAACAAACAAACGAATCAAAACCGCTTCCAAGTCGCGCACCTATGATTGACCAATCAACCGGCGCTGGCTGCTATTTATTGAAGTTGAGGGGATCCATTTTCCTAGATGAAATTGCAACTCTAATGATGGTCGGAAATTTAGCGCCACCACCAGTTTGCCGATATAATTGTCGCACTCTAGTCTAGTTCTCTGGTCCGACCCGGCGTCGAGTCTATCGATCCGCACGTAACCCATCGCGTGTATGTGTGTGTGTCTCGCCAGTCTGGCAGCGTGCGTCATCAGAAGAACAGACACAATATCACGAGAATTTTTCGATGCATGATTTCCCCCAATTAACGGGTTTATCGCGCGCGCTCGTGCATGTGTTCCCAGGCCGAGGCGCAATTGTTACGGCAAAGTGTATCTTTCAGCTGGAAACCGGCAGATTATTATCATTGTGTGCTGGAGATCGGGAAAAATTTAAAACCAATAGGATTGCGTTTCTGTAATTGTGCGTGATTAAGCAGCTGTCTGCCAAGCAGTGAACGGTTGAGCTATCAGAAAAGCACACGTGCTTCATTAAAAAACGAAGAAAGCCCATAGGATGAAAGGCACAAAATGGTTCATTGGCTGCAGTCTTCAACTAATTTCCATAAACGCTTGAAATTATCACACTTGAATTGTAGTTTTAGACATAATATGAGCTGAAACATTCGCCAACAAACCACAACCCCATACTAAAGTTTTCCGTTTCAATTAGGGCTGACATTATGCAGCTACTTGTTCCTTTTTCTCATACAAAGCTTGTAGCATTACGTAACTCACAAGACACAAACCAGAACAAACGCCTTTCGTTGTAATTAAAGTTACGCTGTGACAAAAGCCATTGGCTGCTGCAGTGCTGTCAACACTAACAGCGGAGAACATCTGTTTGCAAACAATTCTTCTCCGGTGGCATCTATGTAGGTACTTCAGGAGGATACGTCTGTGGCTACCGCAGCGCTACTGAAGAGTTTCATCCGCACGTGCCTCTATTGGCTTGTCGAGTAGTTCCGCTGAACGTCTTCACTGCGGAAACACTAATTCACGGTCATCTCACCGTGCGGGGTTTTCTTCTCACCTGGCAAGGTCACGCTCGCCCTGCATTAGGAACGAGGGCGGAACAGCACACGGAACGTAAATGGAAATGGTTTTGATTTAGTCCGAACTTTTAATTGAAAAGAAACTTTGCTAGACAAAGCTTGACTCACGTGTTCTAACCGAGCACAACGTGCTCGCCTTAGCTTCGGACCAAAAAAGGCAAATGTTTTCTTTGACAGTAGAATATTATGGGTTTTCCCAGTCGTCCTTACACGTGTCACATGCAGATTACCTTACATGAGCGGAATAATTCCGCATGACTTTTTGGACACTGTGCTTCATCGGAAAATGGGAGTATTTAAATGTATAAAGGGCACAAAGTATTTTCACTGACGTTGAAAAAGGTGGATTGGTAATTGGCAAATCCTGGAATACCTACACAACAACCCACCAAGGCCAGGACAAACATGACACGTTATTGTGCGAAAAAAGCCGTAAACTATAATTGGATCGGAAACCGATGATGGTGGTAACACATTCCACAGCTACCATCCTGCCCCGTGCGACTGGATAACGTGTGTTCCAACTTCCAACAAAGGAAAAGTATGACGACAAAACAGAACAAAGAACGTCGGCAGCTTTGTAATTTTCTGTGTTGTTCTATGAGTACCTACACACCGATTTATCATGTAAATGCGGTAAAGCGTTGAAAAATTTTATATTACGTAGGTTCTTCGTTATATAGATTAGTTGCACACGGTGGACGCATTTACAAATTGTAATTCAAACATCTTCCACATACAACGATGTTCATTATAGGATTGGAACTACCAAAACCTCAGTAGAACTTTCGATATGTTCACAACTAAACAGTAATTCCAGTGACTGTGTATGCTCAAAAGCGGTATCGCTGATTTATGCTGAATAAGCTCCGGGAACAGTGCCAAACAAAAGACTGTGGTCAATTCTAAATTGATCTCCCTGCGTAAAATGCCCAACAAGGCAAAGCCTCGGTGCTACATTACGCTTTCGGAATAAGAACTTCTATTTTTATTTAAAAATCTTTGCAACTGTTAGATTACAGGACAATTGCAGGGCTTGGGCTACGATCCTATTGACTCTTACAGCCTTTCCCAGTCTACATTTGAACACACAACGATTATTGGCTTGCTAGGCCAGTGTCGTACCTCGAAGTTCTTGAAAGGACCCTGGGAAGCGTCTGCGTTCTATGTTAGGAGCAGCACAGCACAGCGTCTGACCCGGAGAGCAAAGTTATGTTTTGAACGCTAAATCCAAGGTGGCAGCTCCACCACGAGTCACCATGCACAACAAAGCCGTCTGAGTTTAACATTCGGAAATTGAAAAAATAAATAAAAAGGAATGCCAACTTGTTGATAAAAAGGAATGCCGACTTGAACACGATGATTTTTTTCTAGTTCGAAATCGAGATGGACGGGATGGAACACTCTTTAGAGAATTTGAAAACACCACAATGAAAAACTTTTGGGCTACAACCGATACGTATCTCAGGTATCACTGATTGCTGCCCATTTAGCCCCAGTGAGCAATACATACCCATCGCAAATGGAAGGCTTCCGTAACCTATCTCACGGCAAGTACAAAGCGTGTTCTGTTTTATCCGCTGCTGATACGTATCGTGTGCTTTCAGTCCATCGTTAATTTGCAGAGCGTTGGAAGATAACTCACTTCCTGATCCTGCTTGAATCAGTACCAAGAAACGGACGACCAGTTGCTTCACCTTCAACGCTGTTGCAATACAGTGGACCCCCGTTCGTTTGAACGATTCCTCATGCAAACTAACGGGGTTACTTTTTAATTTGAACAACTGGTAACCCGAAATATGCTGAAACCTGTGTGAACTGGCAGCCCTGATCTTTGTTATTGTTTTGGTGGTTTGTTTTAGTTGGCAGTTGCAGGTGCGAATATTGCATTTTCCGATCGGATTTCTCTCTTAATCGTTAGGAAAACGAAATGTGAAACCGATTAAACACGCTAGGTCAGTACAAACGAATCGTGTTTATGTACATTGTCTGCATAAACAAATGATGTCATGTTGAAAATGACATTTGAACCATTTTTAATTTGCACGTCGTGCAAACCAACGGGGTTCAAATTAAAAAGTGTTCAGATTAAAAATGGTCAAACGAACGGGAGTCCACGGTATACACGCGGATGCCGAAAATAAGATTGACAACGTTCCGTCACTGACCTGGATACTGGGAGCGCAATGACATTAGTATTCAGGAAACTCTCAACCCCCCGCCGTAGTTGAGTTACTGCCGCCAGTCTGCAACCCCCGTCCCGGTGAAACGTATGGGTGTGGAAGACAGAGATTTCGGAAACCAATTTATGACAAATATATATCATGTCCTAAACTGTGCTCCGTTGATGCGTCTCGCGCTTTCAGGTCAACGATAACCCTCTCGCTACTGGAAGATCTGTAGTGATGTCCCACACCCGTGTGCACCGTATCGAACCCTTTTTAGCCTTTGATCACTCTCGACGCAAACCATAATGCTTTGGACGTTCAATTTGGGCCCTTTGCTTTTTCATTATTCATCAACGAGCTGTCTATAGTGTTACCATTAGGTATTTAAAAAAATCGTACTTCATGAAACTGCAAAAATTTATCAAGTTGTTTAAAGCATGGTGCACGTGAAGTTTGTGACAATCAGTGTCCTCGAATGCAACGTAAGTGTGCTCTACAGCAATTAGAACCAGATTATCTTCATTTACTGCATTTTGGGTCATGCACTACAACGAGTTGAACACAAACGTCGGACTTGCTTCCATCTGATACACGGAGGTTAAGGTTGTTAAGACTCAAAACGCTCAAAATAAAAAAGCGCAAGATCATTTAAGTTTTGTTCGTTGCTAAGCTCTTGAACAGACAAATTGATTTTCCCTACTTTAATGAAACAGCTCAATCTCTACCCCGCAGAAGGAGCTCTTCGAACGAAGAACTTCCTCCTTTTTGAGGTGGAGTCAACTACAGTCTGTTTAACCCAATATGCACCCTGTTGGGTAGCCCAGTTCAACACAGCCTACGAAATATTTTAAATATTTAAAAGACGACTTCCGAAACAACTAATTTTTAAATAAATGACAAAAGACTGATAATAACAGGCGAACTTTGTGGGCACCCGTGCTACTACAAATCATATCTTTATGGTCTGACAAATACTTCAGAAATGTCGAAAATATAGCGTGTCCACACATATTTTCGTTGAATTCAAGGCGGCATATGATACAGTTGACAAATTGATGTGGTTGATCAAAGTTACTCTAGAACGAGTGATATATACCTGCGCGTTTCTGTGAATGTGCTTTTCGCTTTTCCTCTCAAGTCTTATCGTATCACGTGCAGGGTGGCGGCCTGGGGACGGACTGCCATGTTTGTTATTTAATATCGCCATTAAGAGTCATCCGGCAAACTAACAACAAAACGAGAGACATGATTTCCAGGAAGAATAGCCAACTCCTAGGTTGCACAGACAACTTCTTAGCTTAGCTTAGCTTAGACTGATTGCAGATATCAATGGTTGCACTCCGTGATTGACCCGAATCAGTGAAATTGCACAATGATTCAAATGAATGGGATTGGGAGTGACCGGGTTCTCACTGTTCAAAATTCAGTGACTCGATATTTGAAGGATCAATAACTGCGCCGGCCAGGTCCTTGCAATCAGATGGGATTGGAGAAGGAATGTTAGCGTAACCTTTGTTGTTTTAGGGACCGTGTTATATATATATATATATATATATATATATATATATATATATATATATATATATATATATATATATATATATATATATATATATATATATATATATATATATATATATATTAATGATCTATATAATGATATATATATATATATATATATATATATATATATATATATATATATATATATATATATATATATATATATATATATATATATATATATATATATATATATATATATATATATATATATATATATATATATATATATATATATATATATATATATATATATATATATATATATATATATATATATATATATATATATATATATATATATATATATATATATATATATATATATATATATATATATATATATATATATATTAATGATCTATATAATGATATATATATATATATATATATATATATATATATATATATATATATATATATATATATATATATATATATATATATATATATATATATATATATATATATATATATATATATATATATATATATATATATATATATATATATATATATATATATATATATATATATTAATGATCGTTCAACTCACAACGCTGATACTACATTTAACTTCTATTACTGTGCGATTAACTTAATTTTATCAAAGCTTTAACATAACTATGTAATCAATTATCTAGAGTTATTTTACTATTTAATTAATTTTAAATCTGGCTAAGTTATTATTTTTGTTGATTTATTGGGACTTCTTAATCAAAAACCGTTCATCTGAGTCCTAATATTGCTTAGTTTGATCAATCCAAAAAAGTAAAAAATAACAGATACTAAGAACAATGCCCATTTTATTAGTCATTCAATTCTTATTTAAAATTTTATCATCACCCATTTGTGTGTAAAAGAATTAATTCTTATGGGCTCATCAAAATGTAGGAAAAGATATTTTCCAATTTATGCATTGCAATAAAATTCCTGAACCGTAAAACTCAAAAGTCGGGGTTAGTATACCTAAAACTACAATCTGGCATTATGAAATTATCCAATCGCTACTTGAAAACTACAGTGCCTAAGATGATAAGCATTTCCTCTTATTATCGCAAATATGCAGAAATATAGCGCCCCGCACGCTCCCTAGGCTGCACAGACAACTTGTATGCATTTACTAGAATCTTCGAGAAAGCGCATGCAATATACACTAAACTAAAAGCGGAGCCTAGGAAAGGTAGGTTCAATGCGCCGGCACTATTGATAGCAATGAACTTGGAGTGGTTGATGAGTTCACGTATTTTTATCTTGGCCCAAGCAACAATGTAAGTTTTATTGTACTTTTATGGCGGTTTTCATGACCAATTTTGGTCTTAAATGCCATTATAAGAGTGTAATAAAACCCAAATTATTACTTAGCCCTGAAATTATTACCCCTGACAATAATCCTAGTACAGCAGGATTTCGAATTTGGCAACAAATGCGTGTCGCCTAACCGTGCCAAAATCGAGACCCTTTTTCGATAGGAAAAAAGTAATGTAAATGCTTTAGAAGTTGACTAAATATCATTAATCAACGATTGCAACCATTTTATGTTTCAAAAGTCCGACAAGAGCTATCCGTCCGGTCTCCGGTGCAAATAAGTTATTGACACCCTGCGGTAAGACGTTGTCCTACGGCAATAAAGATATTATTGTTCGAAATCACATTTTTTTTTCATGAACATACTCAGGGCATCATTTTTTCGTCATTTAAAGCATGTATGCGGAAACTGATTGATATTCAAGCAAATTTTTGGAAGTGATATATCTTGTGTTGCCGAAAACGAATACTTTTGTTGCCAAAATCGTGGCATGCCAAAATCGAACCATGCCAAATTCGAAATCCAACTGTAATGAGATTCAGTGACGCAAAGCAAAACCTTGGGTTATAAACGTCTTTAAGAATTGACCCTTCTTTATCGACAGACTTCGCAGCCGATTATTAACGTACAGAACAGCTACGAAGCCAGTGCAATGATCCTACTGACTGTAGCAGCACCTCTAGCTGAGATTCGAACATACTACGACTGGCTAGACCAGCATCGTGCCTCGAAGCTAACTGGGTGGTTAGCGATGCGTTCAAGTAAGAAATCGGGTCTTCTTTCCCCTTCTCAAGATATTTCCATCAAAGACAATGCGAGCAATACGATACTTTCCCTTTTCGGAAGTTGGAGTTTCTTGGAGCCGCAGTTAGCTTATAGATTACACGATAATCGCGGGGCTGGGGCTGGAGCCGCAGCAGTCTCGCTGGTACCCGTGTACCTTTGAACCATAGAGGCGCTGGACAAAAGGAGACTGTGCAACCCCCCTTATTAATGTAGCGATGTATCTGGTTTTGGGTTATTTTTAGACACAAAGTGTACCTCTTCCTCCGTCTACTGTAGAAACCATCGACCGACAAATTTTAATCTAACGTGTTTTTACTTTCAGGGCGATGACACTGTGCATGTTAATATTAATGCCTGACCGCAGTTCAAGGTCAAAGACTAAAAACACGAGTTTGGTCAATTTCATAGGAACGGAGCCTTTCTCCGAAAACCCGCGCCGTAGTACCTTGCAAGTCGTAAGGGCCTGCATAATGTCGTCGTCCTGAAAGTAAAAACAAGTTAGATTTGAACTTCTCTATCGGTGGTTTCTACAGTAGACGAAGGAAGAGGCACACTTTGTGTCTAAAAATAACCCAAAACCAGATACGTCGCTACATTAATAAGGGGGATTGCGCAGTCTCCTTTTGTCCAGCGTCTCTATGGTCCAAAGGTACACGGGTACCAGCGAGTCACACGCCCTGGAGGGTGTTATGGGTTCAAATCCGGTTGTAATCTCTGATTATAGCTTGGTTCGACCCATGCACCTTCCAGCATTGGACAAAAGGCAGGAGTCACAACGACAACTTGTTAAGCGTAGCTACCTATTACCCCCCCCCCCTCCTACCCAGCTATAAGCTTTTATTTATCATGAGTATACCCCCCAGGGGGTGTACTATTGATAAGTTAACTACCAAGGATTGCAGTATCCCCTCGGGGGTACAAAAATCTCTCAGTATGTATATGTTTGTGTTTGTCCAAATTCCTCATCCACCCCTTCCTATTCCTCTTGTTTTCCTTCCCGTCCTCATCAGATAAATGATGACACGGGCAAGATGGGCAAGGCACAAATCTTCCTCATGATTGTGAGAAACGTGCTGCTCGAGCCAAAGATACTGATACCTGATACCCCCCCCCCCCCCCCCCTCATGCTTTTCCTCTTTCCCCTCCATTCCCAAAAAACCCCCCTCATGCTTTTCCTCTTTCCCCTCCATTCCCAAAAAAATTTCATTACTTTCCCCTACCGTCCTTCCATCAATTGTAGAAGCATCATTTCAAAAAAATATTAATGAATGAGAGGAACATAAAGATTCGAACTGGTACAATCGGTCGAACTATAGAATTATAGATTGAAAATTCAAGAGCGCACTTGAGTGCTCTACGGCGTATTGTAGACAGGGATGCCACCTATAATTCTGTGTTCTTTGTTGGAAAAATCTGACAATCTGTTCGGCGAGGAAAAATATCTGTGCAAAAATCTGTCCAATGCAAAACAATGAGAGTGAAAGAGATAGATAGTCATTTTGCTAACTATTTCCGTCTCTTTCACTCTCATGTAAAAGCTCCAAAATCTGTTTAATCTGTGTAATTTGGCGAAAATCTGTATTCTATGCATACAGATTCTGTACAGGCGATTTCTTTCAAATATCTCTTAAACACAGAATAATCTGTGCATGTGGCAACCCTGATTGTAGAGCCGCAAGTTCGACGTCGTAGCGCTGCAGGAGATGTGCAGGAAGGGCGCAATGGTACGTACGTTCGGAGATGGACGTACCATCTACCAGAGCTGGGTACGTAGTACGTATACACGGGCTGTGAACAGGCTAGATTCGAAAACGGGTGACCGACAAGGAGGCATCCGACGCACATTTAGAGCTTGAGTATAACCACTGCCCAAAACATGACATCAAGATCATCATCGGGAATTTCTATGCTAATGTCGGCCAAAGAGCAGAAATACAAACCGGTGATTGAAGGGTTCAGCACACACCCGCTGATGGGCCTAAGACTTATCGATTTTTCCAGCATAGACTCCTATACAAGTACACCAGGAGGTCACCAAATCAAACAGAATCACAGATCGACCATGTTTCGATCGACTATCGGCATTACACAGACATCGTTGATGTCAGATCCTATCGAAGCGCTAACGTTGAGTGATGGTTAAAATGCACCGAAAACTTTCTGTTGTGAACAACATTCGGTACCGACGAAGCCAGTCTCGGTTAAATTTCATGCGAGGAAGCAACCCGACGTCGGTCGCCGTAAACTACGTGCATTCACTCGAAGCCACGAAGTCTATGTTGGCTCACTGGTAACCGCGGACAATGACACCTGACGTGGGATACAGAAGCGTATTATCAGCGGAAGCAGAAGACTAAGCCCCTATACAAATTGTACCTTGTATAAGACGCTCATTAGAACGGTTGTTCTTAACAGGCATGAAGCGTTTACAATGCTAGAGGAGGACCTGCGAGTGCTCAGAGTTTTTGAAAGACGAGTAATGCTAACGATCATTGGCGGTGTACTTGAGAACGGAGTCTGGAAACGGCGGATCAACCATGAACCTGCACCTTTCTATGGCAAAGCCAGTTTCCAAAAGGTGGTTAAAGCTGGACGGATACAATAGGCCAGACCTGTTACTAGAATGCCGGACCACTGCCCCGCAAAGATGGTGTTTGTTTCACATCCGGCAGGAACAAGACGATCAAGGGCGCAACGAGCAAGATGGTTAGACCTGGTGGAGTGGGATCTGGTGGAAACTCCACGGTGTCCAAGGAATTGGAGACCGGTAGTTCACAATCGAGAAATTGTACAAATTTTGTTCAACAGTATGTCATTACAGGTTACCTTACCCCGTTGAAGCCTCTTGACGGTACAAAGTGTCACTTTTATAGTTTAGTGTACTAGTAAAAGTGGAACTCATCCCTAACTACGGACAGCTATAACTGGACAGCACTGGCTCGAGAGAGAATAGTAGAACAAACTTTAAAGGAAAGCTAAACCCGAAATACATCGCAATAAAAAATTTAACAAGCATATCGTACATTCAATAGTGACTATAGCAAAAAGAAATGCAGTGGGTTATATCCGGGTGATATCACAATTGACCAACAGTACTGGTCACAGTGATGAATCCAGACATCCTACATAAATTATGTTCCATACACATATTATGAACGGAAATAAATAACTATGCAATATTCCGTTAGCATTTCCTCGGAAGTTCAAAGTGGCGACTGAACAATTAAGTAATTTAGTCTAACGGTGCTACATCTCGGATTAAACCGCTTAATAGTTTTCGTAAAGTGGTTTACCATCTCTCCCTCCATTCAAACGGCCCAAACCTCGACTAGTGCGGTGCCGGTGGTTGGATCATCAAACAACTGACCATCGTAATTTCGTCTTAAAACAAGCTTCATCATCGTCGTGACCTGGTCTTGACTAAGTAAAGTTGTAAACACAAACACACTGCATTCGTCATTGTCCGACCACTTGGAAACAACCGGGGTACACACTTGGCGGGACTACTGTTCGCCGGGCATCGGGGACGATGGTGCAATTCACAGGAAAATAGCCAAATGGCACTCGAGAAAATAGCACAACGCTGCGCTGCAGGCCAGCGGATGTTGTTCTTCGACGTCGTTCGAGGAAGTGGGTCAAACAACTATACTCTGCACATTTGTTCGGCGAGGTCTGCGATTTCGTGCGGATTTTCCGTCGGCAGGAATGTTGGCGACGACGTTGAAAAGCATATAAACATTCTATGGTTATTTTCAGACGCGTAAAAGAGTTCAGGAATTCAAACACGTGCTCCTTGCCCACAACAACCGCCAGCTGGTCCTTGAATTATTATTCTGGATACCGTTCGCCTCGCGATACGTCGGAAACAATGAAAGGAAGTACGCAAATTGATTGAACGGTGTGCCAAAGCGGTTTGCTGCCTCCAAACAGATGAGAGTTTTTTTTCGTTTCCGCCTATAGCCAGCCGGCACTCGCTAAATTGGGCAGATTGGAATCTACGGCGTAGCTACCTGACAGCTTACTTCGGATTAGTTTGATGAATAATTCAACATACATCATTACTGTGGGTGCTGATACAAATGGCGCTATCCGGCTCCACTCCTGCTCCATGCTGTGACTAGATGAAATCTGATAAACCAAAGACTTACCACTTGGTCATTTAACCTCAAAATCGCAATCAGCTTTCGTAACCAGACCCACGTATGGTCATTATCAAAATCAACGACCAGTCTACGGAGCTCCTAGGTAAGCTAGAAGGAGTTTGATTATTCGAGACATGTACACAAAGATTTGCGCTTTTGTAACATCGTCGTCGCCGGTTTTGCGGCGATTCCTGCTTACTTGACTCGCGACGACGACGGCTATTTCTTGCGGGCATCAAAATAATACCTATGGAGCTCACAAAGAGAACAAAACTTTTTACCTTGGTTCAGATTGTATCTGCAAGTCGATACATGTATGTATGTATGATTGAACGGAATTGAAATTCCATTTGCGTATCGCGCAAATATACATTTCTGCGAAGTTTGAATGCTGATCGATTCGTTGCCAGCATGCGCGGGCAGGCATGTTTCAGAGCCAGCCAGCGGGGCTAGGATGGAAGGCAGATAAAAGGTTGCGTAATTAGTATGTCGGTGCGCTCGTTCCGCCTTCAATGGGCAATTTAGTGTTATCTTTATGGTGCAGCGCGGAATAGCCTTTGGCGATAGGCTAGGCAATCGTTTGGGCATAATTTACATCATTGCATCAGGAAATAGCCGCAGATGGGTGGCTGTAAAATCATATTTACTTGAAGCCGGAATGCGAATTTAAATAACTTCTTTTGTGCTGTTTGCTAGGCGGAATGGAAAATATATGCAATTGAGTTTAAGATGATTTCATTTGGTAATAACTAAAAAAAATCGTTAATTACTGTTGGTACGGAATAATTTTTGGTACGTCTAAAATGTTGTAAACCGTTATCAGTTGTCCGATTTAAGCTGTGTAAACTGAACAAATTAGTAGACTTAAATCCAGTAAGTAGGAAGTTAGTTTACACACATTGAATGCTTCATATTTCAGCAGCATGTTAAGAAGCTACTGAGTGCGAGATTTGCTTGGAACAGTATTATATTATCTCCACCATATTAATGAGCTTTTTTCGTTATAAGGAAACACACACACACACACACACACACACACACACACACACACACACACACACACACACACACACACACACACACACACACACACACACACACACACACACACACACACACACACACACACACACACACACACAGACACACACACAGACACACACACAGACACACACACACAGACACACACACACAGACACACACACACAGACACACACACACAGACACACACACACAGACACACACACACAGACACACACACACAGACACACTCACAGACACACACACACACACACTCACAGACACACACACACACACACACGCACACACACACACACACACACACACGCACACACACACACACACACACACGCACACACACACACACACACGCACACACACGCACACACACACACACACACACACACACACACACACACACACACACACACACACACACACACACACACACACACACACACACACACACACACACACACACACACACACACACACACACACACACACACACACACACACACACACACACACACACACACACACACACACACACACACACACACACACACACACACACACACACACACACACACACACACACACACACACTGGTGCGAGTGGTGTCAATAGTCAAGTGGCAATCACAGTAGGACACGGTAGATGGACCCACAGACTAATACCGAATCTCTCGACGTGGGTAAAAAGAAAGTATGGAGAAGTCAACTTTTACCTAACGCATTTTCTGTCTGGTCACGGCTGCTTTAGACAGTCCTGTATCGATTCGGACATGCAAGGTCACCCCACTGTCCGGATTGTAGAAACGTGGATGAAACGCCAGAACATGTTCGATGTCCAATGGCCTCGATAGTGTTCGACTGTCCAAGATTCGAGGCGAGCAGCGATCCGGCATCGGCGAGATGGACACAGTGCAAGCAGCTGAGGAAGTCAATTCGCGTATCGGTGTCGGGAGATATTCCATCGTCGGGGAAATCTCTGACGGAGTAGAATAAATCCAATCCATCGCCGGGGATTATTCGAGCAACTACAAACGCGCGCCATAGGAAGGCGAGGGTGGCCGTAAATAGACGGAAGTCAAGACGGTCGCCATCCCTACATCGTTGCACGTCTCGACAGGTAGTAGGAGAAGCTATATTAGGATACAGGTGATTCAAATCAATCTGAACCACTGTGACACGGTACAACATAGGAAGGAAGGATAATAATATTCATATGAAGAAATTCTGCGCGGGTGGTGAAGGGACAGAAGTTAAGATGGTCGCCATCCCTACATCGGTACACGACTCGACAGGTGAAAGGAAAAAGGAAAGTGGACGGTGAAGGAGCATGAGTAGCATCACGGATGGCAGAACCCTGACAGGGTGGCTGAGAAGGAGTGGACATTATGACGGTCACCATCTCGGGATCGGTTCACGTGACAGGTGCACGGAGCAGTGTACAGACACAGCCTCCCCCCGAAGTAATACCTTACGGTAGTTCCGGAGGGGTTAAGGTCAGATGCCCGTGAGGTTTTTAGTAGGTTAAAGTCCCACACTGTGCCACATCATCATTAGTGTGCCTGGCATAGAGCGTTTCCTCACGCAAAAAAAAAACACACACACACACACACAAGTAGGATAGCGTAGGATGGTCGGCCTCCATGCCGAACATCCAAAGTAACGTGGGCGACGGCGGCTTAGAGGTTGGGGAGGAAGCGACGGTTACGAAAAAGGAACTCATTGAGATCGCTAAATCCCTAAAGGTGAGCAAGGCACCGGGACATGACGGAATCCCGAATTTGGCCATTAAAGCGGCTATTTTGGAGACTTCCGAATTGTTCGGAGCAGTAATAAGTAGATGCCTGGAAGTTTGTCACTTCCCGGACAGATGGAAGCGACAGAACCTGGTTCTATTGCCGAAGCCGGGCAAACCTCCGGGTGTCCCCTCGTCATACAGGCCGATCATATAGGCATATGATCGTCATATAGGCACGCATAATTTGTTCGTTGACTTCAAAGCCGCATATGGTACCATCGACCGGAAAAAGCTATGAGAAATCATGGACGAGAACAGCTTCCCCAGGAAGCTCATCAAACTGATTAAATCTACGATGGATGGTACACAGTGCTGTGTTCGGATTTCGGGTGGATTGATGGTGATGGTCTTTCATGCCTGCTGTTCAACATAGTGCTACAAGGTGTTATGAACCGAGCGGATATCAACACGCGGGGTACTCAATTCGTCAATTCGTCTGTTTTGTCGATGACATGGATATTATCGTCAGAACATCTGTGGCGTTGGCTGAACAGTACACCAGACTAAAGCGCGTAGCAGAAAAGATTGGGCTAAAGGTTAGACGTATTTACCTTTAGCCCGATCTACAAAGTACATGCTAGCCAGCAGAACCGAGGCCGACCGACGCCACTTGGGTAGTAGTATAATGATTGACGACGATCAGTTTGAGGTAGTCGATGAATTTGTCTACCTTGGCACACTGATAACGACGGACAATGAATCCTGCCGTGAGATTCGGAGGCGTATTATCAGCGGAAGTGGTCCTTACTATGGGCTTCACAAGCAATTGCGGTCGAGCAGACTAAGTCCCCGTACAAAGTGCACCCTGTACAACACGCTTATTAGACCGGTTGTTCTTTACAGGCATGAAACATGGACACTGCTCGAGGAAGTCCTGCAAGTGCTCGGAGATTTTCGAACGACGAGTGCTAAGAACAATCTTCGACGGCGTACAGGAGAACGGAGTATGGAGGCGGAGGATAAACCATGAATTCGCACAGCTCTATGGCGAACCCAGTATCCAGAAGGTGGCTAAAGCTGGACAGATAGACAGATTTTATTAGAAGTAATGATACAGAACATACCGTTAAAGAAAAGAAGACGTCACAAAAATACAAAAAGTCCAGTCTGGTATAACAGTAAGATTAAGAACTTGAAAAATCGCAAACAAAAGGCCCATAAAAATCATAAAAAACATGCCAGTACTGAAAATTTAGTAAGATATTTGGACGTATGCAAACAGCTAAATTCTGCAATCAGCAATGCGTTTGAAGAGTACAATTCAAAAATTGAACTTGAAATAAAGTCCAGTCCTAAAAACTTCTTTAATTACGTGAAAACTAAACTAAAATCTGACAATTTTCCATCCATAATGCATCTTGATGAAAATGTTGGGGATAGCCCGGAAAATATTTGTAAGCTTTTTGCAAAATTTTTTCAAGAAATCTATACAACATTTTCTGAAGAAGATCGCGATCGCGACTATTTTGCATTTTTTCCGGATTCTTCAATGGATATTGGCGTTAACCAACTTCAGGCTCAGGATATTTTGCAGGCTTTGAAAAATGTGGATGCCTCAAAAGGTCCTGGGCCTGACGGAATCCCTCCAGTATTCATAAAAAATCTTGCAATAGAGTTCACTGCTCCTCTGTTTTGGCTTTTTAACTTATCACTAAAATCCGGAATCTTTCCAAAAATATGGAAAAGCTCATTTCTGGTGCCTATCTTTAAATCGGGCCGGAAATCTGACGTACGTAATTATCGTGGTATTGCCATTATCTCTTGCATTCCAAAACTTTTCGAAGCTATTATCAATGAAAAACTATTCCTTCAAATTAAAAACAGAATTACAGAAATGCAACACGGTTTCTTCAAAGGACGTTCGACTACGACAAATTTACTGGAATTCATAGACCACTCACTGAATGCAATGGATAATGGAAACCATGTAGAAGCACTCTATACGGACTTTAGCAAGGCATTTGATCGCATTGACATACCAATGCTGCTTTTCAAATTGCAAAAAATTGGAATTGAGCCAGGGCTCCTGAAATGGCTTGAATCATATTTAACTAATCGCCAACAAATAATTAAATTTAACGGAAAGACCTCGAATCCAATTCAAGTCACTTCTGGTGTTCCTCAAGGCTCTCATTTGGGACCTCTTCTTTTTATCTTGTATGTAAACGACATTTCCTTCATTCTCAAGGAACTTAATGTGCTAATATATGCCGACGATATGAAGCTCTTTTTGGAAATAAGAAATGAAGAAGACATCAATGTATTCCAGAACGAAATACACATATTCTACATATGGTGTAAAAAAAGCTTATTAGAACTTAATGTAAAAAAGTGCAACCTTATATCATTTAGCAGAAAAAGAATTACACCGGAAATATCAATCATATTAGGAAATGAAATAGTAGAAAAATGTGAAAAAGTTAGGGATTTAGGAATTATCTTAGACTCCAAACTAACTTTCATCGACCATTATAACACAATAATACACAGAGCAAACATGCTAGGTTTTATTAAACGCTTTAGCTATAATTTTTCAGATCCATACACCATCAAAACACTATATATTGCTTATGTGAGGTCAATACTGGAATACTGCAGTATTGTATGGTCTCCTTTTTCAATAACGCACGAAGAAAGAATAGAATCAGTACAAAAACAATTTCTCTTATATGCTCTTCGTAAATTAGGTTGGACAGCATTTCCTCTTCCATCATACGAAGCACGCTGCATGCTTATAAATATACAATCATTAAAAGAGCGTCGTATTTATGCAATGGTCTCATTTGTAAACGATATCGTTTCGCACCGTATTGACTCAGCAACACTTTTATCAAAACTGAACTTTTATACACCTACCCGGCAACTTCGTAATCGAAATTTATTTGCCATAAGCCATTATCGTACTAATTATGCAAAATTCGGTCCACTAAATCGTATGATGGCCTCGTACAATCAATACTGCGAAACCATTGACTTTACAATGTCTCGACATAGACTTAAACATCACTTTAATTCAATACGTAATCATAACGCGTAGATAACGAAACAAAGGAATAAGAACACTTTTTAATCACCATCTAATTATAAGACTTCTATATAAGAAACTGTATATGCATTATACTAGTCTACATCGGTTGACGAAATAAATAAATAAATAAATAAAGCTGGACAGATACGATGGGCAGGGCATGTTGCAAGAATGCCGGACAACTACCATGCAAAGATGGTGTTCGCCTCAAATCCGGTAGGAACAAGACGACCAGGAGCACAGCGAGCAAGATGGTTAGACCAAGTGGAGCAAGATCTGGCGGAGAGGACTCGTGGAATGTCCGTGGAATTGGAGAGCGGTATCCCTCAACCGAGTTACATGGAGAAACTTTGTTCAACAGGCTTTGTCTTAGAACAGCAAGCCACCTAACTGGAGTGTGGACAACTAGTGGATGATATGTGTCGAGAGTAGCACCGAAAAAGAAGAAAGAATCTTTGGGGAGACGCCTATTTACGGAGTTGCCTTGTCGAAAACAAAAGGTCCTTCCGTACCAACCCGAAAGGTGTTCTGAGAAGATTAAGGTAATCATCTAGAGGCTGTTCCGGCAGCAGGCTCGTCGATCCCATTGTACGGTGAGGAAGAGAATCACGAAGAATAAGCTCGAGTCACCTACGAGGAGGGGATTAAATTGGAGAAGACCATGAAGGCAAAGAAGATCCTGACGTGGCCTAACCTGACCTTGAAAGTGGCAACCCAGAAGAACCCGGATATGTTCAGGAAAACGTTACAGAAAACCATACACGAAGTTAATTTCCCCGGTAACTGAAAGAGAAAGAAGTTGGTGCTGCTACCAAAACCGGGAAAATACCCTAGAGAACCTTCAGCGTATAGACCATTAGGCCTGTCGGATAAACTTTCCAAGTACAAGGAGAGTGAGAGCAGTTTGTCAAACAGTTTGTCGAACTGCAGTTCGGCTTCCGAAAGGGCAGCTTTACAGTGGAGTTCTCAATAGCGCACACCTAAGAATCAATAATTTTCTTTATAGGGGTCGACGCCTAGACGGTTTTCCGATCGATTGGTTGAAAAATATCGAAAATTGATCAGGAAACCGCTAAGTTAATAGCGTTCAAGCCCTCACCACTTTTCGAGTTAGATTTTTTCGAAAGACGCCAAACGACCTGCCCCTCAGTAAGACGTAGTACTATGGCAAAATCGGGTTAAATTACATAAGTAAATTACTTAAAGTAATCCCGCTAATAAGGCACTAGGTCATCAAATCCACCCATCGAAATTGTTCTGCTACATTATTTTCAATGGACTTTTTTTTGTATGTGAGTAGGACTTTCCACAAGCTAATTACGTATCGAAAGTTAGCTAAATTAATTAAAATAAGCTGAGAATTTATGGAGGGTGAAGAGAGTACCAGTCACTCTGCTTTATTCATTACACGGTACAACTGTTGCCAATAAACTTGCCCATAGCTGACCGACTTTGAGCAAAATAATTTTTCTGCTGAATCGAGTTCCACTGCTGCTAACTGGCGAAAGATGTTCGCCAAAAGCAAACCCATTATCCGAAGCAGGTCGGCGCTTTTGGTGCGGTACAGTCGTTATGGTGAAAGAAAAAGAAAGGTGAACATTTCTGTTTACTTTTTCCTGGCGGTCACTGTTTACATATAGGAAAAAAAAGAAATTACTAATTTAACTTCAAGTGAAACACACTGCAATTTAGCAGTGGTACACGATGGAAGGAATGGTGTAAATTACTTCCATATCTCAAACTGCAACGCAAACGTGCAAACATATATTCAACCGGATTCGGTCAATCAAGCCGTCAGCTGAGGAGCATGATCGAAATGAACCGGAGACGGAAATTGCTATCTTCAGCGATAAGAATAATCCGATATCTATTTACATGTGCTTTACACGGCCGGTTTTTCGATATCGAAAGCACCTTAATTCAATTAAGTGCCGAAACACATCACACTCCATCATAAAATGAAAAAATGTTTCGAAATACGTTTGGTTTTAATTGCAATGTTCTTTTTCACGTTTAATGCCTTTTTTTTAAATTGGGCGTGAATTAAAGTTTTCATATTTCGTCACAGAAAATAAACGTGTAAATTTTTACACGAATCAAAGACGGTCAAAAATTGGGAAATCTTAACGTAGCAAACCTGTTACCATAAATTTACACTTCGGAAATTTTTCCGATGAAGCTGCTTCTACTCAAGTTACAAATGCAGGCTCATATTTATGCATACTAATCAATGTGACCATCGGAAGTGACAGACCGAGTATCACGTTCACACTAATGTGACTCGATTTTGCGATCCATCATTGCTGGACCCATAATGGTGTGACAGCAAAAAGGTCACATGTTCTTACGGTCACAGCTTTATCCAGTTAGTGGTGCTTGCAGCACCCGCGCAACCCCCAACTAACAGCGTAAACGACCATAACCAGATTGCCAGCTACATGAAGCATTCCGGAATCACGTCACACATCAGTCAGCATTCCACTTCATTTCATACGACATGTCGTTCATTCGCTTCGTTGATGCCCACAACCTCCCACTGCTGTGGTTTTCCCTGCTACCTATACCTAATACGCAGAACAGGAAGAGACGATATAAAACCACACAAAAGCACCCACAAGAAAGGCCCTTCCAGGCTGGAGCATCTGTGTCGCTTCTAAACGGTACGGATGGCTGGGCAGCTTCAAAGGAGCGGAAGCCCTTTTCCCGTGTCCCTTGTCCTCGTCCGAATGCGGTTCGATGACGTTGGCCAGCCTCTGAATGGGCATGATAGCGAAGAGCAGTTATTATAAAATTAAAACGTAATGCTTTTTACAATTTGCGATTTCAAAAGAATGTATGATGTAAAATGAACTGTCCTAAATAGATCAAATACACGTAACAGCAATGATTTTCAATTGCATCCCCATGGAAAAGTTGCAGAAAGGAAGCGGAGGAAATGGATCCCGAACGTGGGGTTCCACTTTGGCGGTTGTGCTTGCGGTATCATTGCAATCTCGTAACAACAAAGAATTGCCGAAACTTGTCCGGTTTCTACGTCACTGGGGGAGAATCGAACAGAACAGCTCTCAGAGATAAATCGTATCATCCTGATTGACCCAATTTCCCGTCCGTCCAGGACGAAGCAGAATATGCCCACTATCTGCTATGGATGAGGAGAGCCAACAGCAGCAGCGCCAGCGGTTTCACCAGACGAGATCGGCTGAGGTGAATTTTCCCACTTGCCCGTAGCGACTGTGCTAAAATTGTACCATGAAAGGGTACACATACACATTCGAGAGTATAAAAGAATAAAACGGAAGCAAAGGGACGGCGGAGTACAGTCGAGCGACGAAAGCTCAGGTTCATTCAATTATTGATGGAACGACGACGAGGCGAAAACTGGGAAAATCGAGAAGCATGATGTTTTGAGCGCTGCTGCTCGCCCATTCGGCGTCGCCATTCAACATTATCGGCAGAGAGCCTGTCGCTAGCTCTCTCGTCAATACATCAACAGCGGGTTGGTAGTTTTTCTTCGGATGCACATTTTCTAAAAAAATTAATTCATAGATTAACGCAATATTTTCGAAAAATTGCACTGCCATAAGGAAAAGAAGACTATTGGTTTAGCTACATCAACTTAGAGAACAATAGAATTATGTAAATAATGTCCTTTTTTACGTAATTGTTTTCTGAAGGATAGTTTTTATGCGTTCAAGACTGCAGTTAGCAAATAACCCGCTATAACAATAATGCCACATACAATGTGTACTGGCAACCCTGACTGGGTTATGCTCCCGAAAAGGGAAAGAGAAAATGAAAACATAAAAGCCGAGGTTATTGAATCGGGTTCAGCTTAACATAAGGAAAAGGACAAACAGACACACACAGCGGGGAAGCAGCAAATCGACGGCACAAAAAACCCACTGCAGATAAAAAAAATACACAGCAATAATAAATAACAGCACAACCAATTGCACTACTCCTACTACCAAGAAAGAAAAAAAACTGTTACATAAAAATCACTCAAGTACCTTTATAAATTTATGCTGATATCCTACGACAGGACCGGATGCAATCCGAATAAATCATTCGTTATCCGCGCTCACAGTTTACAAACTAATCTTTAAAGTTTTGTTGTTTAATCTCAAACTTCTGCACAATTCGTCACCTTGATCCACGCGTTGTTTTTCATAAAAACAAGCAGAAAGCAAAGCAAACGGATTATAAATAAATTCGCGTTTCTTTGCGGATATTTTTGGATCACTCACCAACAACAGGACACCACTACACTTTAGCAAAGATTATTTCGCAGTATTTTCTGCTTGGTAAAAGCTTATTTCAATTTTTCTTTGTTTTCCTCTCGTTAGGGGAAAAAAATTCGTCGCACTTTTATTCAAATCAACAAAAAAAAGTACACACGATTGAAGGTAATATTCACACTCTCTTCTTTTTTTTCTATTGTGACCTTAAACCTCACAGAGATTGACCAACACCATTTTCCCTGTACCTAATCGACCGAAGTTCGATTTTCACTGTTATGTAGGCAAAACTGTCTTCAATTGAACTTTTACGTTCTTTTTTTTCTTCTTTTTTTTTTGACGCACTGTCGGTAACTCGCTGCAATTTTACGGCTGTTTAATGTTTTACTGCGCTTCGAACGGCTAAACCACTAACAGGGAGTGAAATGCCCGAAAACCAGCTTCCGAAACGTTCTACAGAAAACTAAAACACTCCTGGTTCTCTCAGCTGAGAACTTGGTTAGGGAAAACAAAAAATTCTACGCATTTGTGTTTCGACCCTGGTGGAACCTCCCCAAGGGTTGCTCCCGGTGCGTGCGTGTGCTTCGCGGTAAGCAGACAGAAGTGAACTGCCGCCTGCCGTGGATGGAACGCTAGAGCTGGCTGCTGCTGGTTGCTGGTTTGGTTGCTCGACCGATCCGACGACCGCTGCGCTGCTGCCTTGCATGCCTGCTGCAAAGGGATGCATGCGGATATAGGATAGCCCCAGCCAGACGGAGACCGGATTCGCGGAGAGCGAGAGCAGCGACACACAGTAGTTCGTCTTCTGCTCAGCTGGTTCTGTTAGTTGGGCGAAGAAGGCTACCAAAACAAACGGAACGTTGACAGCGATGTCAAAAGGAAAAGAAGCGCAAGAGAAGAGGTGTAAACGTTGAAATGGTTTGCGTCTCTGCTGAGCTTTTGTAGGTACGTAAGCTTTTTAAAAGCTTTTCATCGATACCTTTAGTAATATAGGGGTGCTTAATTATAACTTTTGAATCTTGATCGCACTTCATATAAAGACCTAAACTTGATAATACAAAAAATAATTTGGAAGATTTTTAATTTTCTTCACATTACCCTCACACTTAATAAATCGCTATACACTCAAGTACTTTTTTTACACGGTTTGTTTTTTCGAATATTGGGAACGGGGCTATTTAGGGACCATTCATTTATTTCTCAATACGTTTGAAAGAGGCCCGACATTCGTCACGTATTTTGTAAATGGTCCCTAAATTGCACCGTTCTTGAGTAGTCGAAAAAAACAAACCGTGTAAAAAAAGACTCGAGTGTAAATATGTTTACATCACATTTAGGGGCATTGCACTTCCTTTGTTGAAAAGCTATTTTGACAAATACGAATACATTATCAACCAACAATAAATTTGAAATGACTGTTACAGCATGTTGATGCTGATGATAATGCTGATGATGGTTGGATAATGCGCAAAACAAACCACATAGCGATCCTTAGCCTCTTATCCTATCACTCCTATCTCTACCTCCACGTGGTAGAGATCCTCCAGCCGGAATACGAGCAACCTTAGCGGAAATCGTGTAACCAACCCAGATTGAAACTGTAGGATCGTGATGGGCAAAATGCAAGATCGCGTAATGGACTGGAAACCGATCAACTAGAGGATGTGCATGTTGAGAATAAAAAACCGTTTCTTTAACTTTATTTTGGACATTTACGGCAAAATCAAATGGAAATGTCCAAAATAGAGTACGCGTAACGCCTGTCCAAAATACATAAATCACCCTATACCATCATAATCGTGCATTGTCCACACGAAGGTAGACCCGATGACGAGAAGGAAGTGTTCTATGCGCAGCTAGAGGCAACATACGACAGCTACTCACCTCGGGACATCAAGATCGTCATCGGGGATGCTGAACGCTCAGGTCGGCAGGGAAGCAATGTATAGACCGGTGATTGGGTCCCATAGCCTGCACACCGACACGAACGATAACGGCCAGCGATGTATCAACTTTGTAGCTTCCCGAAGCTTGGTGATCAGAAGTACTTTCTTTCCCTGAAAAGATATCCACGAAGCCACCTGCAGATCACCTGTCCAACGAACCTTCACCAAATCGACCATATTCGAGGGTCCGTTTTTCTCGAACATCACCAACGTATCCTACGGGGTGCGGATGTCGACTCTGACCATTACCTAATAGCAGTACATGTGCGCTTAAAACCGCCTTCTTCGGTTAAACGTTCGGTAATTAGTCAACCCGCGAGTTGCCGAAAACTAGATGCGCGTACTGGATGAAGCTAGAGCTAGAAGCTTCGATCCACGAAAACGGATGGAGTATGGTACGCTCGACCGTCAACAGGGCCGCAACCGTGGTACTAAGTGAAGAAACGTCGAGTGCACGAAATGATTGGTAACTATTTTAGCATATCCACGAGAGAGAATTTGGCCAAGTATCGACGAGCGCGGAACGAGTTGATCACGATCTTGAGAAGGAAGAAAAAGCCAGAAGGAGGACAGAGGACAGAGATTGTGAGGAACTGGAAAAGCTATTCCGTGCTAACAAAACGCGCAAGTTCTACGAGAAGTTGAACCAAACTCGTAAGGGCTACACACCCAAATCAGACATATGTAGGGACGAGGGAGGAGATCTTATCAAAAATGAGCGTGAGCAGTTCTTCGATGAACACCTCAACGACGATATAGCAGAAGGAGACGCAACGGAAGTTAACCTAGGAGTGCCTACACACGACAACAGCGTGCAGGTTCCCGATCTGAAAGAGATCCGGCGAGAAATCGGCCAGCTGAAAAATAATAGAGTCGCCGGAAAGGACCGACTCCCGGCAGAACTCTACAAAAATGGCCAAGAACCGCTAGCAACGGGGCTTTACTGGATAATTTCAAGGATTTGGGAGAAGGAGAAAATATCGGAAAAGTGGATGGAAGGTGTAGTCAGTTCCATCTACAAAAAGAACGATAGACTAGATTGCTGTAATCACCGCGGCATTACACTGGTGCTGATCAACGCCGCCTACAATGTGCTCTCCCAGATTTTGTTGCGTCGTCTATCCCCAATAGCAAGAAAATTCGTAGGGCACTATTAGGTGGGCTTCGAATCGCACAGAAGATTGCGGCAACTGGATGGGATGTCTTCGGCAACTGTATGCTATTCAATATCGCTATTGAAGCTGTGATCCGGCGAGTGGGTATCGAGACGAGAGGAACGACCTTCAGCAGTCCTAGCCTTCGCAGACGACTTCGACATCATTACGAGAAACTTTCGGACGGCGGAGGCGATCTACAATTCAATGCGTCGAAACCCAAAAATAAGAGGCTAGAGAGAAAACTTTGTTTGCCTCCTACGGACAGTGACTATTGACGGCGAAGATCTGAAGTGGTTGATGAATTCGTATAGTTGGGATCGCCGACAATAATACGAGTAACGAGATTCAATTACGCATTCAAGTTGGAAATCGAGCCTACTTTTCCCACCTCAAGGCGCTTCAATCAAAGAGCATTCACCGCCGCACAATGCTGATGATGTACAAAACGCTAATAAGACCGGCAGTCCTCTACTTGAGACAACAACTTTGCTTACGGAAGACATACGCGCACTTGCCGTATTTGAAAGAAAGGTGTTGCGGACTATTTTAGTGGGGTACAAACGGATTGCGGAGAGTGGCGTAGGCTATAAATTACGAATTGCAGGCCTACTTGAAGAGACTCCCATCGTAACCTGGCAAAGGTTGGGATACTACGGTGGGCCGGTCACGGCCGCAATCCGTTCTCTTCAAGAACCCCACCGGCACCAGGAATAAAAGGGGCCAATGTGCTAGATGGCTCGGCCGGGTTGAAGCGTTTGTCCTACTTCCTTACTTAAATGGCTCTCCAATTTCTCGGACACCAAGTACTCTCCACCAGATCTCACTCCACCTGGTTTAACCATCATGCTCGCTGCGCGCCTCGTCGTCTTGTTCCTAGCGGATTTGAGGCGAACACCATCTTTGCAGGGTAGTTGTCCGGCATTCTTGCAACATGCCATGTGCTTCGTATCCATCCTTTTGGATACTGGGTTCACCATAGAGCTGTACGAGTTCATGGTTCATCCTCCGTTCTCCTGTACACCGCCTAAAATCGTTCTAAAACTCCGAGCACTCGCAGGTCCTCCTCGAGCATTGTCTGTTTCATGCCCGTAGAGAACAACCGGTATAATTAGCGTCTTGTACAGGGTGCAGTTTGCGAACTTAGTCTGCTCGACCGCAATTGCTTGTCAAGCCCATAGTAAGCACGTCTTTCGCTGATAATACGCCTCAGATCCTCACGGCTGGTATCTGTCGTGTCTCTCCTTTTAATGACTGGAATTTTCACGATTTGGAGCATAATTCAGCTCCAAATCTACCATCGACACATCTTTCTAACTCCGATGAAACACGTCCGTCCAAGCTAACATCGTCCAAAAAACTGCCTCTCTTGTTTCGCGCAGGCTTTAAAGTCGCAACCTCAATTCGGAACGAACGATTCGCTCTCCTTCCCTCTGTTCTGCTCAGACGAGAGAGTGTCGAGCCACGCATTTTGTGCGCACGATGCATGATCTTGTTCACACATGCAGAGGAATTCTTACACTTACCAGTCAACAAGATCTATATGCCAACACCATTTTGTAACACGAAAAGGAATACAATCATTTATCATCTAACTGGATTAATTATCCAACCAATTTATTTTGCCTGACACATTCCCTACAGTATCATTGTCCGCCAGTCCGCCAGATACCAGTGCGGCAAGGTAGACAAATTCGTCGACTACCTCATACTCATCGCCGTCAATACTATACTACTGCCCAAGCGGCGTCGGTCGGCCTCGGTTCCGCTGGCCATCATGTACTTTGTTTTAGACCTATTTACCTTCAACCCAATCTTTTCTGCTGCGCGTTTTAATCTGGTGTACTGTTCAACCACCGCCACAGATGTTCTTACGATAATATCCATGTCATCGGCAAAGCAGACGAATAGACTACATTTGTTGAAGATCGTGTCCCCCGTTGATATCCACCCGGTATAACGCTATGTTGAAACTGTTGACGAAGCTGATCAACTTGACAATCCACCTGAAATCGGAACATAGCACTGTGTACCATCCATCGTAGTTTGAATCAGCTTGGTAAGCTTCCTGAAGAAGCTCTTCTCGTCCATGATTTTCCATAGCTCTTTCCAGTCGATGGTATCATATGCGGCTAGGAAGTCCAAACGGCGCATGTGAACTCTGTATTCACGGCCTTTTTGGAGGATCTGCCGCAGTGTAAATATTTGATCCGTTGTATACCGACCTTCGACGAAACCGGCTAGGTAGCTCCCACAAATTCGCAATTGGTGATAATCAGCGGAAAATTATTTGGGACAGCACTTTGTAGGCGGCATAAAGAATAGTGATCGCTAGATAGTTCTCACAGTCCCACTTGTCGCCCTTTTTATAGATCGGCCAGATAACCCCATCTTTACACTCCTCCGGCAGCTGTTCCGTATCCCAAATTCTAACAATTAGCCAGTGCATACAAATGGCCAGCTTTTCTGGTTCCATTTTAATAAGCTCCGCTCTGATGCCCAACTTTCCCAGCTGTTTTATTGTCCTTTAGCTGCGTGATGTCCTCCTTAGCTTAGAGGGGCTGGCACCTCATCCCCGTTTGTTGCACCGTCGAAATCGTTTTCCCCGCCGTCATGGTTCTCCGCCCGTCATGATTTCGGCTCACGACACAAAGCCTTGCGGGATCCGTTCAGTTCCTGGTGGAACTTTCACGTTTCCTGAGAACGATGCAGCCGCTTCAACTCTGCATATTCCTGCTCTTTCAGGTAGCGCTTTTTCTTCCGGAAGATTTGGTTTCGCTGCATCTTCTTCTGTTTGTGTCTTTCCACGTTCTGATGTATGCACTGCGCATCTTGGCCGCGCGCACAGCGTTGTCCTAATCCATTACCCTCCTAGATTCATCGCGAAACCAATGCCAAACCAATCGTCTCGCTGATTCCGTATTACATGCCCGCTGGAGCTCTCCGCTACACTGTTTTGATGGTATTCCAACAATCTTCGAAAGGAGTTTCGTCCAGCTCGTCCGATTCAACGTTAGCGCTTCGTTAGGATCTGACGTTGCTAATGTCTAAGAAGTGCCGACAGTCGATCAAAATGTGTTCAATCTGTGATTCCGTCTGATTTGGTGACCTTGTAGGAATGGGAAAACTATCATTAACTACTGATAGTTATCAGTAAGCAATAATATCACTAAGTACCAGTAAGGTTTCGCTATTATTGATATCTACTGATATAGTTACGTTGTCCCGTTAGAACAATTAGTTAGCTTAAACTTATTGGTCGGTAATTGGGTACGATAAACGTGGATGACACAATACCTCGTAGTCAATGTCAGTAGCCTAAAGCCGGGGTAGCTCGTGCTGATTCAAGCAGTCGTCTCCATTTAACTCGAACTTTGGCCACTCGTCGCCAATTTTCCAGTCGTCTCAAAAGTTGACGTGTCTGGCCCACCGTAGCCTACTGACTTCCGCCAAAAGTACGATGGAATTCTCTCCAAACAATGCCTGTAGCTCGTGATTCATACGTCTCCACCACTCTTCGCTTTCAGTTTATACTCCGCCAAATACCCGCAGTACCTTTCGTTCGGACACGGCAAGGGCGCGTATATCCTTCGTGAGCGACCTTATGAGTCCATAAAGAACTACTGCCCTAATAAAAGATTTGTGCATTATCAGCTTCGTACGTTAGCGTATGCTTCTTGGTCGTTGCGTGTAGCGAAGGGCAAAGCAGGCTCGATTTCCCGCTTGAATGCGCCGCTGGATTTCCTTACTAATGTTGTCCACGGTCACCAGCAATCCAAAATACACGAATTCATCTACCACTTCTAGTTCGTCGCCGTCAAGGGTTACCATCCGTGAGAGGCACGCGTTTGGTCCCTTGGAGCCTCTTCCTTTCATGTGTGTGATCTTTGACGTATTTATTATTAATCTGATCTTCCTAGACTACTGCTTTCAATCTCGCGTAGGTTGCCTCCGCCATCGCAAGATTCTTAGCTATGATATCAGTCATCTTGTCAGTTGTCACCTTGTCAACCCTCGCCGCGTTTCGACGGGTGTGTCCCCGAGATGCGCACGAAACACACCACTCGATCTAATAGCTCTGATCAGTAGCGTCAGTTTATCTGGCAAACCGTGCTCATCCAATAAGTGCAATTGCTGGTCTTGATCGACTGATTCCGTAGTTGCGCAAGCCTCCATAAGGCCCGCTTGGTTATTTACAATGTAAACTTACAAGGAAGAACGGAGTTATAATATTACAATTTCCTATTTTTTGCTTCAATGCCCTGAGGAGTAAAATTACTGATATTTACTGATAGTTAACAGTAACGTACTGAAATTGCTGATAGTTATCAGTAACGATTTTTAATGATAGTTCCCATCGCTATGACCTTGTGTAGGAGTCTGTGCTGGAAGAAAGTACTACGTACGGCCATGTTCTTCGAGGAGGCGAATTCGATAAGTCTTGAGCCCATTTCATTATTGGTCGGCTGGTGTGCGCTGAGCCCTCCAATCATCGGTTTGAATTCCTCTTCCTGGCCGAACTGAGCATTGAAATCCCCGACGACGACCATGATAACATGTTTTGGGCAGCGATCGTATTCGACCGTGTCCTGCTCCATCCATTTCGAGGGTCAAAGCACCCTGTTCCACAGAGGGAGGTAAAGCGTAAAGCCTCATACAGCAGGTGCATATTTCTCGGCAACTTGCCGAATATTTAATCGAGAAGGACAGCTTTACGGCGAGGTGTATACCACCTAGGGTTGGGAGTACAGACGGCATTTTTTTGAGAACCGGGATTTCAGTACGAGCGGTACGGTATTTTGGCACGAGCACGAGATCGTCGATATGCGAGAGCAGCAGCGAGGGTTTACCTAAAATGAGTAATAAGTGATGTTTACTAGAGTAGCCGCTAGCGTGTAACGAACAAGGGAGGCGGTTGGCAGCTTCGCGCAAAAGCCGGGTCGAAAGTCAGTCGGTGCTAAAATGGCAAAAGAAGATAGAATAACACATTGGCGATCCATTGAAGAATTAAACTTTCACGGTGAATTTAGGTAATAAAAGAGGTAAGCAAAATGTAATGTTTTGCTGGCAATATATGCTGGTAGAATTCCAAAAGCAAGTGCGGATTTTTTGCGGAGGGCGATTCTTTTGCGAAGTTGAGAGTTTATTTAGGCAGGGTTTGTTTAAACATTTGGTGACAGTATAGTTGCTGAGCGTAAGAGTGTTGTATTTAGCGACGTTCGAACGTTTTGCATTGGGATAGGGATGGATAATTGAATTCGCAATTACAAACGAAACTGGCGAATTTGGGAAGAGCTTAAACCAAACCAAACGAGCAGATGGAATGAGTATGGTTTGTCCCATGTACAAAAAGGGCCATCGGTTCGATTGCAGTCAGAGATTGGGAATATATGGACCTACATTCTTGGCTGCTTTCGTAACTGACACAACGGAATGTGTCCGTTTTATTTTTATCTCCAGTTAAGCCCGCAATTCGAAAGGGTAGTAATCTTGACCCATCACTTTTTCTGCTATACGTGAATGATGCACGTGAATGATGAAATTACTACGAAAATCCTACGCTAACGATCTTAAGCTGAATCTAAAGCGTCAGCAAAAATCCAGATTATGCTGTCTACCCTACTAGCACGGTTGTTACGAAGTAGTTTTGGTAACCGAATTATGACTAATTTCAGTCGTAATCCGGTTGCTTCAACAAAATGGACCTAAAATGTGCTACTTGGGTACTCTATCTTCAACAACGATTACGTTTTCGATGGGACATTTTTACAACGTGAGAATACTATGAAAAGTCTTGAGCAATTCTTGACTCCTCACCAGCATTCAAAGATCAAATGTCATACGCTGTCTGAACACCACGTCTCAATCAGGATTTTACGGTTTGGTAAATATATCCAAGGTCGCCGTCGCCTAGCGCACGATCTTTTCTTTGGTTGCACGAGCACTTGTTGGTACCACAAGGAGGTCAAAATAAGTGAAATGACTTAAGATGAGGACTCGAATTGAGTGACGCAATGACAATTATCAAGATGACTTAAATATATAATGAGCTGTTATAATATTATGCAAAAAGTGGTATCTGAAGATTCACAAGCTTCTTGTAACATTTCAAACATACCTTCAAGCATTTTGTTATCTTGACCTACTACAGGGAAACAAATTCTGAACTATGTTTTTTATCAATTATTTTTATTTCAGTTTTATAATTGTTCATATAACAGTAAATATCAATAAGTGCCAAATATTTTTCTTACAATTTTTCACCTTACTTTTTCACTTCATAATTTTTTTTCGATCTTATCCTAAAAATTACGCCCTAGCTGTTTTTTTTTTGTGTCAATTTTTCTTTTTCTGAAATTTTCTTACCGCATTTCCTTTTGTTTTCGGTTTTGACCTTCTCTTGTGCCGAATTATGTTACAATTTTGATAGATCTGCTACTATATGATAAGAGAACGGAATTGTGTAGTACAAAAATTAACCCAACGAATTTGGGAAACAATTATCGTACAATTAATCATTTAAAAAGAAAACAAACGCGTACGTGTTACGAACACACAAATATTTTGTTTTGATGTCTGCCTTAATGGTACACTTACTAATTACCCTCGAATCGGCCAAATAGAATTTAAGGACATGCTTCGATTTTGGTTTTCTTTTAGAGTTACTCCTTCTATTTAAATAATTGTGCCTAAATAACAGTTATTTTCCATTTGCCTAAATTGCATTTATATTCTTGTGTGAGTGTGTTTTTTTACGTCCAAGTCGTCATTGGATTTGTTTTTGTTTTTTCTTCATTAACTTGTTATCATTTATTTCACTCGTTATAATTTTCTTTCGCTTTTTTGTGTGTAAGTGTGATGTATGTGTGTGTTTTTGTCACTTCCAAAGTTTATTCTTTACATGTTCTTTAATGATTAACTTACCGAAAAACGTTTTTATTTACAGACGATTATATTTGCCAGCAGAAAAAATACGCGAATTAAAACAAACTTTTTCTCTTTTCTTTTGGAGAAGTATCAACTGAGAATAATCGAAACCAAATTACATAGTACTTTGATGATAATAACAAACAGTACAGGTTGATATCACATATCAAAAATTACACGTTACAAATATTTACTGTATTTGTTGCTTTCTTCCTTTTGTCGAACGGCTGCTTGCAACACTTTGTCGCACTCCGTTTCGCTTAATATGAAAGTTCATTCGCCATTTTGCTGTCTGTTCTTCCATTAATGGTTACACTGTATCTTTAATCCTATTACTTTGTTTCTTTCATTGTGTAGTTTAAGATTTGCTTCTTATATGTTTTTGTGTTTTTTTTTCGTTTAATGTATATGAAATTCAATAAATTACCCTGTTTTATTCTTTCCGTTTTTTTGTTTCACTAGATGAGCAGCTGGTTACTGTCGTAGATTTTGTGGAAACACAAAGTCAAACCAAAAACACGGTGTCAAACTGCTGTGACGATGGATTCGCCGATTTTTTGAAGCGTTTTGCGTATTTGTGGTTTCGCTAATGCAGTAGTTTGTGATCAATTTTCGGATTGTCTATTGCTGACTGTTTTGCTGAGGTTTTACTGAGAGGAGATTAGCGGTAAGTTTCACTCACAAATAGATGTCGAAGGACGGTTTTTTGGGAATCAAATGAAGAATTAAATGCCTGCGCGCGGTAGTGAACTGAAACGATGATTTTCGGTAGAATTTCTTATTATTGTAACTACGTTATTTTGTACATGTGGTTTACAGAATTATTCAATTTAGCCTAATTCGAAATGTTTTCATGTTCCAATTTGGAATATGACATTTAACACCTGTTTTATCAATTTTTCTTCCCTCTTGCTCGTTTCGGCTTATAGGCGTTTGGGTTTTCTGGGTTTTTAGCTGCGAATCTAAACACCGTTCACTTCCTGCATTTGATTTGATTTTGACATAACCTGAACAGAGTGTGACATCTAGATCTCAAGTCGTATACTAGGTGAAAACACGCTCTGAGTGATTTTTATACACAAAAAAAATAATAATCTGTCCCAAACTAGCATTTAACTAAATCTTTTCACTAATCGGTTGTTCTCGATTCACTTCGGGTAAAATTTTCACGATACTCAACCGGGAAATTTTCGTTTGTACATCGCCTAAATGCCTTTACTATATGCTTAACTTCAGCATGAGTGCTTCTTCTTTGAAATTAAATTTACGGTGCACGTTAAAAATTATAAAGCTACAAAACGAAAGTAACCCGAAACTGTAGTCTAAGCTGCGCGGGTGATTTAATCTTGCGGATAGTTGCTCTGATTTTTTACTTGTGTTGTTGTCTTTGTTCCATTTGATGCGGTAGTTAGTTGTATATCGGTTTGTATTTCACTGTAAATAATAGAAATATATGGTTTGGCTGTATTGGTAAGTTTTCAGTATATCACGGTGATGCTAAGCTAGCATCTTTCTATTTATTTTGTTGCACCTGGTGCAGTATTGTTGTGTTGTAGTGGTGTAAATGTCCCGTCCAACCACATATTCGTGTAAAACAGGCAGGCATTGTGGTGAACAGGACATGGTTGTAAAAGAAAGAAGAAAATGCTTTCCATGTCTATTGTTTTTGTATTGTTGTATATCCTGTTGAATATGCGGTTTGATTTCGGTTCCTATGTATAAAAACATCTGCTGCTGCTGCTACCATTCCCTTCTTCTAGCATTTCTCTTCAACTAGTTTTCAACTACTGCGCTCGTTAATTGGCTTGAAATGTTTAGTTATCTAGTTTATTATTTCACATTATTTTAAACAAAAGTAATTTGCTGTGAAAGTTCTGCTTGGTTAGTACGCGGATCTTTGATCGAATTGAAGTCGTGTAATTAGCTGAACTTAGTACTGTAAACCATGTCTAGTAAAGGTAATAGTTTTGTTTGTCGAGCAGGGTACATCTCCAATTCAAAACTGGTTTACTGATGTTCTATTTCAACAATTAACATTTTTCTAATAATTTTTAATTCAGAGAACTAGTATGATTTGGACTAATTAACAAGCCACTTCAGTTTTGGCAACTTAGCACTACAAAATGAAATGTACTATCAAAATGTAAGTGGAATCCGGAGTGATTCTCTATCGCTTTTTGTAGCAGAACAGGAATTTGACTATCGTTAAAATTTTAATAAACCATGAATTTATTTTTATTTACAAATGATCTTTGTTAGCAGATAAGTCGCAAATCACGTGGTGGTTTCCAATAAGTTAGGCTGCATGTGTTCCGCAGCCGTCGTATAGATTGCAATACAATACAATCATCCACCGGCGTCGTCAAATAGAAACTTGCTTCATGTAACGAAAAATATCGACACTGCAACTGAAAAGCCTAAATTTATACCATTCACTTCTGTCGTCTTACATCCGGAGACCTTTCATTTCATCGACCAGTAAGATTGGAATGTTTAATACCAAAACGGTAGACATTAGTCCACGAAAACGCTGGAAGGCTGAGACTTAAGAAACCTCAGCAGCGCAAGGCCTTCGGTGCCCAAAAACCAAGCCAATGTTTCCTTTAGAGAGATGGCGGAAACTATTGACCTCGCAATTACTTCAAGTGATTACCTGTCTACTCTACATAATATAGATCAACTAAATAAAGTGCAAGCGCCAATGTGGTTGAAGGTTACAATACCAAACATTAAACCCTGGGGCGACATGCTACTCTGGATTTTTATAAGATGCGCTTTCCAAGGTCTAATGTTCATGAAGACGTGGACAACGTGAATATCACAAGTGACAAGATCTTTTGACGACTTTAATACCAGAACGATAGCTGAGTTTTTAATTATCAACAAATGGATAGCAGTCCAACCAACACATGACTATCACGGATTCTATGGCTAGAAAAAAGTGTGGAGTAAGAAACAACCTACCTAAATAGACCAAACCCTCTGGCTTCACGCACGTCTGAAACAGTCGGGAAATGATACGGTTCCAAACATTGCAATAGTAATGGAGATCGTATAACCAATCCCGTTGGAAACCGTCTGTTGACTGTCAGGAGCATAATCATGCGAATGCCAAATGTAGGCACGAAGAATAGGCTATCCAGTCTAGAGAATGTGTTTCCATGCCAGCAACAACTCTTGGTGATGATTCAACTGCAAGATAGAACATTGTTTCCTCATCGCAGTGAGCAGTTCATGTAAGAAACGGCTCACAATAGCGTCGAACCCAAAGCGGACAGCTGAGCTTAAAAGGTATCGACTCGGTACAAAAGCTAAGATGACCCGAAGCCGTATAATCACCAGCTACCTAACCTCATAATTGTAAACTTCGGCAAAAAATTGGGTAACGGGACTTGACTGCTATGGGAGTTGACAAATCAAAAGGCCCTAAATTAAGATGTCGGCCGATTACTAATTGGCTGGAGAGGTATAAACTTGCCAGTCATAAACGAAGCGGTCTGTTAGACCGGTGCTGGTTTTTACTGTCGAGAGTTGGAATTGTAAAAATCCTATTCGCTGGGTAGTTACTCTACCGTACGTATTCAAATCGAAACCAAGGAAGTAGTTACTGCTGAACATTAGGCTACTATCAGCGCAAAGCGTTGCTGCAGAGCCTTTTGGGAAGCTGGTGAGCAGCTCGGTAAATAAACTGGAGAGAATATAAACGACCAGCATACCTATGGTACGATCAATGCTACGGCAGAGTACTTGACTCGTTCACGATGTCAGACGGATTGAAAGCAAGATGACGGGGTAACCAAATTTGCTGTTCAATTTTGAATTGAAAGTGGCTATTCGAACGGCATGTGTGCCGAACCATCATCACGAGATCTCACATACTCCTAGGCATTGGCGGACGCCTTCGATTTCATCGGTGTTAGCCGTAGAGCTGTGGCTCATACACATATCAAGAGGGAAGCTGCCAGAATAGGACCCTACAAACTGCTTATTTTCCCGGTGGCACACTATGGACTTGTAGTGTAGGCGTTGAAAAAGAGCGACTGACGTGCGCTGAACAGTTTTGTTGAGCGTAAGATCCTGTGAACAATTCTTAGCAGATAATTAGAAGAATGAGTGCGGCGAATGGGCCTGGCAAAGGGTGAACATGTGTATTTCATAACCACTGCTCACTAACTCCTATCCCTACCTCCACGTGATGCCGGCTGGGGTATGCAACCTCGGTTGTCGTACGCTAACAGGGACAGGAGCACAATCGACCCCTCCCACCTGAAGATGGCAGCCCCATTAGCGGGATAAGGACCTTAGACTAACAACCTACTGTACTCAAAAAACAAAAAAACATTAACTGAAATGAAAGAAGATATCGATGCGGATTATTGGCATGAAAACACGGACACGAATCTTAAACATGGAATATACTGGCTCTTGCTCAGCAGAGCGAGCTGGCTCCACTTGCAAGGGAAGCTGGCCGCCCGAAGCTTGAAATCCTGGGACTGAGCGAGGTCCGCTGACCGGGTACTGGCGAACACAAGACATCATTTGGGCAAGCCTTGCTCTATTCTGCTCGAGAAAGAGTAGTTGGATTCCCATTGAGCCCAGATGCACATGCGGCCCTGATGTAGTACGAACCAACAAACGAAAGAATAATCGTTGCCAGAATAAGAACACGGGCTAGAAACCTTACAGCTGTGCGCCAGCGGATGCTGCCGACCTGCAGGAGCGAAGGAGGACATCCAAATCCACTTGGGCGACTTCAACGCGAAAATAGGCTCAAACAACGCGGACTTTGAAAGCGAAAACGGGGAGCTCTTTACAGAATATTCTGGTAATAACAACATGGTCATTGGTGGGTCGCTTTTTCCCCATAGACCAGTATACAAAGTCACGTGAGTTTCCCGCAACGGCCTAACAGAAAACCAAGTGGACCACAACTGCATCAGCCCAAAATGGCGAAAGAGCTTTCTTGATGTACGCAACAAATGCAGCGCTGATATTGCATCCGACCATCATCTTGTTATCGCTGAGATACATCTGAGCGTGGCACGTGTCCAACGACGGGAGGAGAAAGTTGGATGCCGCCTCGACGTCCGCTGATCGAAGAATTTGGAGGTGAAAAGGGCCTTGAATCCCGAGCCTCGGAGTTACCATCTGGTGGAACCGTCGAAAACAATGGCCTTTATCACGATCAGTGACGAAACCGTCGGCAAAATGCGCAGCGGGCGAAGGGAGCCGCATTATATTGGAGCAGATCAATGAATTCGAGGACTCTCTTCTGCTGGTGTTCGTTGACTTCGCAAAGGCGTTCGACCGACTCAACCACGAAAACTTCTGTGGAGCACTTAGGCGTAGAGGAGATCCAGATAAGCTAGCCCATCTCATTGCGGCTCAGTGCGAGGCGTTCTCGTGCAAGTTTAAGCAGAACGGCGTCTTGTCCGACCCTATAAGGGTTACTGCTGGCATTTGGCAAGACTGCATTTTATCACCGCTTCTGTTTCTCATCGTTATGGATGAGATATCAGTTGGAGCAATTGACAGTAGACCAAATCGAGGATTGCTCCTCTAACGATGGAGTAGCTAAATGACCTCGACCTAGCGGACTATATTGTCTTGCTCGCACAACGCCGAAACGAAATGCAGAGCAAGTTAGATGACCTCTCCGAGAGCTCCCAGGTAGCAGGTTTCACAGTCAATGTAGCAAAAACTAAGTCTATGGTAGTGTACATTAACAATCCACCCAACTTCACAGTAATGGGACAACAAGTTGAGCAGGTCTGGCGTCTGCCTTTCAATATCTTGGTAGTCAGACAATGCCCGATGGTGGTACCAATACTGATATAACCACACGGATCAGGAAGGCCACGGGTGCCTTTGCAGGCCTGCGAAATATTTAGCGCTCAAACCAGATCATTCGGGATACGAAAACTCCGAGCTGCCAGCGAAACGTGGTGCGTCTGAGCGATGACAACATAAAAACTGCAAGTATTTATTAATCGCTGCGTGCGATATATTGTCCGTGCCTGGTGGCCTGGCAACTGGTCATCCAATGGGGAACTCCATCGTGGACGTCATCCCAAAGTAATTAAAAGTTCCGATAAAAGGTGGAATTTTTTGGCTTGATCAGCCAACGAAATGATCATGAATAGAACTCTATTCAGCTTAATTTTTAAGTAATTAACGGTACTTCCAAGTTCATATTTGATGATTGAACTTCGAAGGGAATGCAATTTCTAACAGGACTAGAAAGTTCGCAAAAAGTCGCTTTATAGAACACTATTCAGCTCAAAAAGAAACTCCAATAAAATCTTAAAAATAAAAAAAGGTTGGGGAATTTTCTCACTTCTCCCTGTTTTGTAGGTTCATGACATTTCCTATTTAAACTAATACATTAATTGTAACTTTCCACACATCTCCAATCACCACAAAACCTCGGTGATTTGAACTCGGGTACTCCCTTTCGGTTACTTAGATGCATACCACTCATTTTTCTCATTTCTCATTTACCACAGCCCCGAAACGAACTTACACTCAAGAACAACTCAGCGGCAAAATTCATGTCACTAGCGGCGTCAGAGATGGCGCAATGCATCAGGATAGGCTTGCAACGCGGAACACTCTGGGTCTCAAATCCAGCAGCGGTAGGTGTTAGTTAGAGTCTTTTTAAATGGTCTGTCTTAATCGACTGAACTGGCTTTACAGAAGTTAGGAGGAGGCGGAGTTAGAAAATAGAAAAGTATCAAAATAGAACTTAAAGTGCTATAGACCCATAGACATAAAGCTTATTAACCATTATCCAAACTCTTAGTTACTTTCAAGTTGCATGTTGAATTTTCAAGCTGCATGTTGAACTTTCAAGTTGCTACAGATATTAACGACACTTTATTGAGAATGAAGTTCGGTTTACGAACGTAGTGGCTGGTTGTTCAGCAAGAAAGTTCTGCGGAACTGAATTTGAACCAAATATGAACTTCCAAGTCCGTTTCTTGAGTGAAATTCGAACTTTTGGTTGCTTGGGTCAACGGTCGATAGCAACAGAAATTCGTGAACGTGGGTGGAAGTAGATCGAACACACCTTGAGGAAAGACGCAAACGTGATCTGCAGAGAAGCACTTGACTGGAATCCGCAAGGACAGCGTAGAAGAGGCAGACCCAGAGGCTCATGGTAACCCAGCTTAGCCAACGATATCCGGGTTGTACACGAGCACCTGTCCTGGCGACAGGTAAAGGCCATGCCGGGTAACCGTCAGCGGTGGAGATCTCTGATTTCATCCCTTTGTTCTGCCGGACCAGCGGATAACCCATGAGTAAGTAAGTGCGGCGAATGCACAAAATCGTGAGATATATAGCGCTCTACGCATAGAGTTGCGAGCTGCTCGTCAAACGCCTGAATTTAGGAAATTCATGTGAATCTTCTTACAACTTTGTAAGCATGTATCTAATACTACAAGCGCATTATTCTGTCTGTGACGAAAACCATGCCTCTGACAGGACGCCATGTTTTCGTGGTAAGATTCGCAGATGGCCGCTTATACGCGCTTTGTACAAAGCTGAAACTAATACATGTATCACTTAAAATACACCTCATGAACACTCCTGTCATCCGGGACAGGATTTGTTGCGGGCCTGAAAAAAGAGGCGCTAATTTGTGTTACAAACATAACAACATTCGTGATACTCCAAGTAACCAAAAGTTCCGATAAAAGGCGATTTTTTGACTTGACCAGCCAACGAAATGATCTTGAATAAAATTCTATTCAGATTATTTTTGGGTAACTAACCGTACTTTCAAGTTTCATGTTTGATGATTACATTTCGAAAGGAATGCAATACAAGTTGTTCTTGTTCTTGTTCAGCAAGAAAGTTCTGCCGAACTAAATTTGAACCAAATATGAACTTTCAATTTCGTTTCGTAAGTGTAAATCGAACTTTTGGTTGCTTGGGTCCTTGTACAGAGTCCAGTTAAAACCCTGGCGCCACAGCTGACAGGTGCAAATTAGTATATAAATGTAAGCAAAGACTCAACCCTCACACAGACTATGCCAGATTCAGCATGAGTAGCGTAGTTGCGTCTCACAGAGTTCCATTGCGTTAAAAGTACATTTAGGAGTTTTGGTCATAAATCCGGGTTAACTCCGTTATAGTGAATCTAGTTTATCACGTCAAAAGTATTTTTTACCCAAAATTATAGAAAATTCGCGAGGCGATGCACACAGTCTACAGCTAGTAGACAAATATGCAAGCTGCATAATCGCAAAACATACTACACACTCACTAATCACCTATATATAGGCATGAGGTATATGTACAAATCAATAATCGAATTGTCGTCGAAAAGTGAATTAAGTAGGTGCCATCAGTATTTACTACAAACATTTTTTTAACCTGGAATACTGGTAACCACTAGTCACAACTGAAAAAATAAACGAAATTTTTACCTTTAGAAACGTGAAAGTTCAAAATTTAGAACCTAAACTGTCAACTTTTAAAATTATCAAATTGCCAAAAATAAAGTGACTTATTCCCTTGTCGTTTGATCTATTGCATTTATCTTTCCGATTACCACGTTAAAATTTTTACGATCCACTATTACGTCAGCTCTTGCCAATTTAGTGTTTGTGTTTTGTCTGAGGAACTATTGTTTTGTATTGAATTCAATTAACTGATCATTCTCTCCCGCTCTTCCCCTTCTCTCTCTCTCTGTGTACGTTTCCATCGCATTCTTCTTGCAGTAGCAGTACCAGCAGCGATTGCTTTCTGAACTATACGGTTAAAGTTAACACATATTCTTCTGTAAAAAATAGTCTATTGCGTTTCATCTGTAGTTCCATGTTTCCGTATTTTTTTCTTCTTCTTCATGTATGTAATTTAGTATCAATTGTAACTATGTATTTTCATTTAGGATAACAGTGCTTGTATTGAGGTACTAGAACAGATCGGCTAAGTCGATGGTGACTTGCAGGCAAAATAAAGAACCGAGAAGGCAATCCCCCTAGATGTAGGCTCCCGCAAGAAGTCCTACTGTTTTGCGTTTTTTTGATCGTTTCCTTAAGCTTACTTTCCTATAAGTTATAAGAATAAGACTGCGCGTGTATAACGGTTTCGGTGATGTTTGGTTCTCTCAACTCAGGGATTTATATCTGCTGTAATTGTAATGCTTGCAAATCGATATATTCTGCTGACCTGGTTCGGGTTCGATTCGGTCAGTTTTTGTAGTAACCTATGTAATGCGAGTTAAAATTAGTTCCATTCAGTTTTTTTGCTTTTTTACTGCGATTTTGTTGTTTGTTTTTGTTTTTCGTTTCGTTTTTAGTCAGCCGCTGTGCTGCGAGCTGAAGCCAGATGCGTGAGCTTCCTCGCTCGTGAGAGCGTCAAATAATTCAATCTGACAGCCCGGCCGCGGTTTGCTCTTTGAGTTTGCCCTTAATTCGTGAAGCTCATTAAATGTTTACCTTTAATTTGTGTATGGCTTTCTTAAGGTAGAAAAAAAACTTGTTTCTCTTAGTTGGCTTTTAACTTACGCTTGGCTATTTGGATGTACTAACCTTAATCGATAATCAAAAGTCACGGTAGAAAACGAAACAAAAATAAGGATTTTCTCAAAACAGAAGAATAACTGGTTCAGTCTTTTATTGATTCTGGCTGTTGATATAAAACAGGAATAAAGGACAGAAATAAAACCAAAAAAGAAAAATATCGATCCATGTAAAAATTGCTTTATTTAGTTGATTAATACTGTATCATTTGTTGGTTTTCGTCGCTTCTTCTTGGAAGTACGCTGGTATGTGAAAAATAAGAGATAAAAAATATACAGGAGAAAAAATAGAATATCGCTCTATAGTGGGTGTGTGTTTGTGTGGATGTGTTTCTGTGTGCCAGTTAGAAACAATACTAAGTAACTATCCAATTGGATGTTGCGGTCCAAATAAAATCTAGCTTCAACAAAAATAGAAATTATACTACTTGAGAAAAAAATAGGTTTATAAAACGGCTCTTGCGATAACAGCACTTTGATTCACTTAGTTATGATTCATAAATAAATTAGCTATTGTAGTAGTTATTTTGTTGTGTTTTGCATTATATTCACTTAGATCTGTGTTTTGTTGTATTCTGCTTAGTTCACTGTAAATGGATTTTAAAACTTATACTTTAACTTATATACTCAGGAAGCACGTTTGTTCATTTCTCTTATTTAGTAGTTCTATTGTTTCATTCCCATTCCATATCTGAAGTACTGCACGGTGTTTGTCTTCGTAGGAGAAAATCATAATTTCTCTGTTGTGTTTAGTGTTTGTTTGCTGTGGTTGCAATTGTTTTGCGTTCATTCGTTTGGCTTTCATAAGTTGATAAAATTAAACTTAAATTATATCCCATTAAGCACCATCTCGCAGAACTAGCTTGCATCGTTCCGAAAACTTATAGTAAACTAATATCTGTGATCTTATCCATAGTCGCATGTTTGTTGCTTATAATTTCAAAAAATAAATATTGCCCCAAAGTTGTTTGCGCATTTGTGTCTATGTTTCTGTGTGCTATTAAGTAAAATCGCATTAGAACTAAAAACTTTTCACAATTTAGCACGAGAAGATTTTCATTAAAATAAAATATTGCATTCGTTCTACTATAACATTGCATTAAATAATGATTCAACTAATATACTCAAAATTACAAACAAAAATAGTTAGGAATTGCTCAAATAAAAACTAACACTATCACGTTCGATTAGTAGTTCCTCTGTCCTCTGATCAGCGTTGCTTCGTCGAAGCAACAACTATTTGCAGCCGCCGAACGGTGCTCGGTTTTGTTGCCTGCTGCAGTGGCGGCCAGCGGCCGGCGGCGACGGCCCGTTTTAGCCAATACTCAAACCAGTTTGGCATTTTCTTCATTTCGCCGCCCGCCGCGTGTTCGTTTGTATCACACAGCCTAATATATGTATAGTTTCTCGCGTTCGCACTATCGAATCGACACTCTCATTTCACTCTTTTGCCGCCGTTACTCAACTTTCTCAACCAACCCACTTGGGATACCGTGGCAGTGCCTTGAGGCGGTCAAGAAAGTATAAATATTAGTCCTGACCATTCTGCTGGTAGATCTCTCTCCGACCGTCGGCCGGATGGCCACCAGGTCCACCGTCGCCAGGTGTCCCCGCGGATAACGAGGACCGGTTCAACGCCAGAGGCTGCGGGAAGTCATCGTCCATAGACTGCTTCGATCGGTCGCTTTTGCAGTCCTCGTCGATGCCCATTTGGTGCAGCTGATGATGGGGTCCATGTCGGTCGGGAGGCAGGAGATTTAGCATACTCAACGGCAAGCCTGGAAAGCCACCGGGGAAATCCGGATAGAAACCCGGTGGGAATGGATTAAACAAAGGATTCGGACTTCCGAGCAGCTCCGGTTCCGACGAAGCCGAGCGCGGTCCACTGCGCTGATCTCCTGGCCCGCTTCCGGATCGCCCTTCACTCGGGCCTCCACCGTTGCCCGAATGATGAGGCAGATCCTTCTCGGAGCCATCCTTCTTGTCTTTGTTGTTGTTATTGTTCATACCCATCTGCAGCAGCTCGATAGGTGGTCCACTAATGCAGTCTTTTCGCAGCTGCTCCAACTTTAGACTTTTGCCGTACTTTCCCCGAACGTACATCAGCAGTGAGTTGTACGGGATACCGAAGATCCGCGACGCCTGGCTGGTGGTCATCTTTTTGTTCCACACATGCTGCAGCGCCTCCGTCAGTTCGGCGTTCGTCCACGATCGCGGTGGACCCCCTCGAGGAGCCGAGTGCTGCCCTTTTGGTCGGTTTACTGAAATGTTTACAAACAGATAGGTAATGGTTAGATCGTATAAAAACAAAAGAAAAATCACAACTAATAATAGGTTCCACCGTAGAAAGCAGCAACGCGATTAAGCAATGATCCGATTCAGTTATTACTGTATCAAGATTAATAATTGCCACCGTTAATTTTACAGGTAAATCTCGCAGAATCAATGCGTTATCCTGCTGAATCGTAAGCTTCGTTCGTTTCGTTCATCAAATTTCCGATCCATCGAAATGATTAATACGATCAACTAATTCGATGCTTGTTCACCCTAATTGGACAATTTGACTACTTTCCTGTGATGATGCTGCCCCGAACGGCGGGAGTCAACCGGCTCCTGCCTCTCCCATACAGTGCTTTCTTTTTCTTCTTCTCGAACGAAAACGGAACAAGGAAGATAAAAGGCATTCCAGCCAACAACGTATTCGACTCCCCCCCCCCCTCGTTCCACTCCATTGCAAGTCACACTCCCAGCCAGAAGAAAAGCCCCACGAGTAGCCAGCGAATCGGGGGAGAGTGAGAAGATAAAAAATCACTTCGGTTCCACCCCCAAACAATTGAAAAGTTTCTTCGAGTCACGACTTTTGGACTCGATTTTTTTTCCGCCTTTACTACGATGATCACTACGACTACTACTACTAACGGTTGCCTACTGCTGCAGATGAACTTCAAAAGGCATAACGCGACGATGACTGCATCGCCCTGTTCAGGGAAGATGAATCGACAAACAAGCAACCAGCCAAAGCCAAGAGGAACATGAAAAATCTCTTATACCATCCCGTCGTCGTAGGACGAATGGTAGGTTACTACTTTAGAAAGGGGGTTGGAGGCGAAAGAGGGTACAATCGGAACCGGGCAGGACGCATATGAACACGCAGCATGTGCAGGAGCTTTGCTTGCTTTTGCTTCAGAAGTTGATGTTTGTTCTCGAATATGAGGGATAATTTGTCGCGCTGCGTGCTACCACCATCACCGGCACCGGGGACATTAATCTTTGGCATATTGGAGACCCCAGTCGCGCCCGCGGGGAACAACGCTAGGTGCGTGGTTAATTCTAGGCGTGGGCTCGTGCCCGCTAAATGATACGCAGTTTACACTTTCTACCTGTTTTCGGCGAACGTTCTAGCTTTAGACTTTAGAGTATAAAAAATTGCTTCTGTTTTGTTGGCTGAATGGTTTGACTTTTTTGCGTTTTAGGATTAAAACCATTTATAAAGGTTGTATAAATAAACGCACGAATACATAATTTAAACGCCCACATAAATGGAATTAAAAGTTTTTAATGATAATTAAAAAAATTGATTCTGGATGCTCTTCTTGGTTTACTGTATCACCATTTTTTGGATTTACTGGCGTTGAATCGCTGAAAACTATGCCAGACCACATTATTGGCTTCTAACAGCAATCATTAGGGATACCCATCCGTTCTGATTTAGCTGGATACATCCTGATTTTGACATCCTATTGAGCATTTGACCTGATTTTCATAAGACTTTCAATTTTGTTGACGATCCCTAATTTTTTCATTGTGTTATGTTTTTGAGTGGAAACTTTCTTATAATTGACTATAATTTTGCAAGCGTGTAAAGAGTGACAGTTCCATCTGTTTTCATTATGAGTTTTGATTTCACCGTGTACGGTATCGATTTTGTGTTTCGTCTTGAAATTCTTAGTTGTGTATTCTTTCAAAATGTCTATCTGAAAGTGTCCCTTTAATGACGAATGCGTCGGAATTACCCTTGTTTCACAGAAGAACGTACAGATTATGAGAGCAAATGTTCCATATGCGATTCATGCGTTTCGGTAGCCAATAATGATATGTATATTTTGACTAAGTGGAGACACAAATTTGAAGGCATTCATTCTGTCATTAATGAATTGCAGGTAAATCTGATTTGGAAAAGCATATCCAAACACCGAGACATTGCAAGAATACTCAATTGACATTAACTTGTAAATTCATGCTGAGTTATGTGGTGCAAAAATCAAATCCAGCCGCTCATATGATTTGGGCTGCGGACAGAAAGCCATCTGCGTCAATTCGGGAGCTGGCAAAACTTCTGGATTATCATGTAACTACTGTAGTTCTCAAATACAAGGTAACTCTTACGACTGCTCGCAAAGTGCAAGCCAACCACCAGAGAAGAATCCATTATTATCAACTGCAGTTGAAGGTCATACGGAAAGTCATGTCTGATGTCAACTTGTCGGATTATGATTTGAAGAAAAAAATTAATCTTGACCGTTGTTCTGTGTGGCGAATCCATCTCTGCCAAGGCAACAAGTGTTACCGTAGTTGTTCAGTTACCGTCCTAAATGAAGCCTCAAACGACAAACAGTGGCCAGAACCTGGGCTCGTAGGCTGTGCTGACGAAACACGATGGATCTATCTTGACGATGAAAGTTATGCGAAAGCCGATGTCAACCAAATTCCGGGGTCAAACTCTACAAAGCTCATGCTCGCTACAAGTTTCCTATCAGATTCAAGTTCGTTTTCGAGGATAAGTTTGCGAGAAAATTCATTTTTTGGCAAAGGATTTGATCAGGTCGATCCTTCGCATATCTGTAGGAATAAAATAGCAAGTAGTCCTCAGTCTTTTAGCCAGCAACTCCAAATACCAGAAAGAACCAAATACCAAACAAAATTCGAGCAACCTAAGTGGAGCTCATAACCAACAGCAGTAGCAACTAAGGTCGTATACGGACAGGGAAGCACTGATGTCAATGCTAGTAGCATTGCTATTTATAAGCATCTGTACTATATAAGGAGTGGATCTGGACGGCTTTACGCTTCCCCAACGATGTAAACACTTGCAATCTAAGTTAGGAGTGGTTCACGACGGCGTCTGATTCAGAGCGGGCGGCTGAAATTTCGCCACTAAAGCTTAGATGACAGCCCCATCACGAGACTCGGGAGCATGGTCCTAGTAAGGCAACCTGCCTAAACTTTAGGCAAACACGGATCGGAATATTCAAGGGCAATGAATGGATGTTTGATACCTGGAACATAAAGCAAAGCCATCCCAAGTAACCAAAAGTTCCGATAAAAGAGGATTATTTGGCTTAATCAACCAGCGAAATGATCATGAATAGAACTCTTTTCAGCTTGATGTTTAAGTAATTAACGGTACTTTCAAGTTCGTATTTGATGATTAAACTTCGAAGGGAATACAAAGCAACTTCTACCAGAACTAGAAAGTTCACAGAAAGTTCATTTAAGTCGCTATATAGAACACTGTTCAGCTCAAAAAGGAACTCCAATAATCATGATATTTCCGTATAAAAATAGAATTTAAAGTGCTATTTTATAAATTTTTGCCAAATTTCTTTAGAGCAGCTTCTAACGCTCTTTGCAGCGAACTCAAGGCAATTTTGAATTTCGGCTAATTACAGGTAAAGCTGCTAAGCAAGCTATAGATCCATAGACATCCCAAGCAGCACCATTTGTTGCATGAAGGGTTACGCAACTATAATTGAAACATTCAAATATGGTAAAAGTTCGCATCAGTTACCTTTATCGAACTGTTATGTGATTGAAAAAGCGCAAGAGGTGGAGCCTATATGCAACCAATTGTTACACAGATGTTTTATGGAACATCAATGCGCGTTATCTATCCATTCGCGACTACGATACTAAAAGAGATTTTAAGCCTGTTCGCACTCCCACGAAATCCTAAGCCGCGTTGTCAAAACTTGCGTGAAAATATAAACAAAAATACTTCCTTCTCTTTTTTTCTCGCACAAAAACCAATGCGCGTTATCTAAATACAAGCAGGTATTCGCGACTACGATACTAAAAGAGATTTTATGCCTGTTCGCACTCACACGAAATCCTATGTCGCGTTGTCAAAACTTGCGACTACGATACTAAAAGAGATTTTAAGCCTGTTCGCACTCCCACGAAATCCTATGCCGCGTTGTCAAAACTTGCGTGAAAACAAAAACAAAAATATTTTCTTCTCTTTTTTCCTCGCACAAAAACCAAACAATTATGAGCAACTTCATCACGAATTATGTTTAGCGGGAACCGGGATTTCCTCTCTGGGCTCCAAGACGAAAATTATTTACATTAATAAATATTCTTAATGCGACTTTAGTTTTTTGGGCCTATTATGAGCTAATCTCCATGCCATTCAAAATTTATCGTGCAAAATATAATTTTGCTTTGTATTATTTGATGCGCCTCGTGAAAGTTATTAATTTATTTATTTTCAAGTTTAAAGAATTAACCCAGCCAGATTAAGAATTCGTTTACGATGGAAAAATGCGGTGTAAAATCGAACTAGATACTGTAATCAAATAATATTTTAGTAAATGCCATGGATTCCTGATGAATGTTCGTGTAATTATTGTTAAAATAAAAACATTCCTTCGTTGAAAAATATTTTTTCATAAAAATATGGCGGAATATGATGTTACATTGGTTGTATTTGTTTGGTTACATTTTATTTAACAATATGCCGTAATCAACATGATGCAACATCATGTGACATTATTGTTTAGCAATGACATTATAATAACACGATGTTGCGATGAAGTTTCATGTTACTAGATATTGACTAATATATTTGTGACAGCCAGTATAAGTATTGGATAACCTGAATCCAACATATTAATAACATGAAGTTGCTTATTTGTTGCGTGTTTCAATACTGTAACCGGTGAAGTTTTTTGCAATTTAAACAAGACTTAATAGCCACATGGAAGATGTTGCAAGTGCTGCTTGGGATAAAGCTTATTAACCTTCCTTAGACACCATTTTTCAAACTCTTAGTTACTTTCAAGTTGCATGTTGAACTTTCAAGCTGCATGCTGAACTTTTAAGCTGCTACAGATATTAACGGTACTTTACTGAGAATGGAGTTCGGTTTACAAATATAGCGTCTGGTTGTTCAGCATGAAAGTTCTGCGGAACAAAATTTGAACCAAATCTGAACTTCCAAGTTCATTCTTTAAGTGAAATTCGTACTTTTGGTTGCTTGTATTGAGTATAAACGTCCTTCAGAACTTGACCCTTCTTTATCGACAGACTTCGTAGCGGGTAATTAGAGTACAGAAAAATTATGGGGCTAGTGCAAAGGTCCTACTAACTCTGTAGCGGTACCGCCCAGTCGAGATTGTAACACACGGACTGGCTTGTTTATTTGTTTGTCAAGCATTTGTAGACTACATACAATAATATTATTACAATGTTTACTTATATACTATATATATTATTCCTATGACTAAGTCGTAGTTTAATTTGGATTCTGGACATCGTGATGTCAATTCTTTCGCAATTCTGTCTTCGTCGCACTACCGTCCACCATCCTTACGACGTGTCCTGGTCATCGTAGCCTACTGACTTTTACCAGATGTTCGATGAGAATCTCTCCAAGCAGTGCACGTAGCTCATGATTCAACGCCTTCAATTTGTACACCGCCAAATATCGTCTCCAGTTCCTTCTGCTTGAGCACGGCAATGGCGCGTATGCCTTCCATGCGCAATGTCACGACTTCAAGTCCATAAAGAACTACCGGTATAATAAGGGTTTTATACATTATCCCTTTCGTACGGCGGCGTATGCTTCTTGATCGTAGCGTAGAGGGCAAAGTAATGTATTTGTCCGTGGTCACCAGCGTTCTCGTATTTGGTCTTCAACGCAATTATTTTTAGCCCAGAAATCGTGACGGCAAGGACCAATTTTTCCAGAGCGGTGAGTCAACCAACGAGTTGAAAAAGGGCTTTGTAGTGGTGCACAGAATGCCGGCTCGCGTGATGGACTGGAAGACGATTAACGAGAGAATCCTCAACATAGAAAAGGCCGTTCCTTCAACTACATAATCATAAACGTGTACTGTCTACATGAATGCCTAGATCGGTAGTAAAGCAAGGTATAGAACGAGAATAGTCCCCCGTAGTCGACACACTGACACGAACAATTACTGTCAGCGATGAATCACCGTTGCAGATTCCCAAGACCTGGAAATCAAAAGCATTCACTTCCCCGTCACCTAGATTTCACGACCGCTGAAATAAATCGACTATATTTGCCTTGATGGCTGGATTTTTCGGCTCCTAACGGGGTGCGAATATCGGCTCGGATCTAGTTCTAGTTGCTACTAGAACTATGATGCGCTCTAAAGCATCGATAGCATTCAAAGTTAAACAATCCGCAAGTTGTCGAAAACTACGCGCATCTGATGGATGATGTTCTACCTTCCTCTGTGAAGCTAGGTGCATGGAGCCTCGAAGACGGATGGAGTAGGTTACAGTTGGCCGTCAATGACCGCCCGCAACCCCGCTGCTAGGTTAAGAAACCCCTAGTGCCTGAAAAAACTGGTTTGACGGGGAAGGCAAGCAAGCTATGAAAAGGGAATAAAAGCCTGTAAAAACTCGCTAAACATTGCCGCGAGGGTGAGGACAGAGGACAGAGGACAGAGGCCGTGAAGTATTGGATCTACTATTTTAGGCTAATGATACGCATAAGTTCTACGAGAAGGTGAATTAACCTCGCGAAGGATACACACCAAAGCCTTATACGTGTAGGGACAAGGTGGAAACCCTGGTAACAAACGAGTTTTTCGATGGGCATCTCAATGGCGATACAACTAAAGGTAACAGAGCGGAAGATAACCTAGGAGTACCTACAAACGACCACAGCGTTCAGTCTCCCGATCTGGAAGAGATTTGACGAGAAATCAGACAGCACAACTCTTTTATGGAGGCTCTGTAGCCGCAAGGTTACCGAGTCTGCTTTGACAAGCGAATGGTCGTAGGTTCGAATCTTAGTAGAATCAGGCCATTCGATGTCAAAGTGACTTTTAGCATGGGTTTATTCTCTGGCCCCTCATCACCCTTCCTTCATGCTGAGTTCTACATTATCTCGAAGACGCTTCTTATGGTTAGTATACTGGTATGAGGACCTAATGAAGTAATGGTTTTGAACCTCAGGAGGACTCACCAGTGCTAACTATAACGAGGCGAAACAGGTTTGGTATAGTAGGCCATGCATCGAAGCATGGGTAAAACCCTCAACACATAAGCACGCATAAAAAAATAAGCTTATCGTTTACTCAATAACGATAAAGCACAGAAATGCAGTGCAGAATACAGCATACACCCGGGCAACATTACAATAGATCAATAATGTTGTGGTCAAAGTGATAAACCCATACAAAACAAAGCCCACTTACGAGTGTCGGGGCACTCAACGAAAGGATCCCAGCTCTGTGATGCTAGAGAAGAAGGAGCCAACTCCTGGGTTTCGTAGATGATTCCAGTAATATTATTAGAAGCTTTGGAACGGCGGAGGAAACCTATGACAAATTAAAAGCGAATGCTAAGACTCTAAGAGAATCGGACAAAATCTTAATCAAAAGCAGAAGCTCAAAAGAAAACAATACAATGATTGGTGACGGTGATAAACTCGAAATGGTTGATTATATCTTTTGTCACTGGCGACAACAACAGTAGTAAGTATATTCAACGACGCATTCAAGCTGGATGTCAGTCCGTCTTTGCCCTCCGTAAGCCATTTCCATCAAGGAGCCGTCGTAGGATGCTGACGATATGCAAAACATACATTAAACTGGAACCCTTTAACGACCTTGAGACTGTAATTTTGCTTACGAAAGACGTATTTTATGCTTTACGTTCGAATGAAAAGTGTTGGGGCAAATTTAAGCACAGTACAAACCGAAAACCTGGCGTACTCTGTTCATGGCGCAGGTGTATGAAGTACGTCTTGGAGAGATTTTCAACGTTCACCTGGTGAAAGACGGAAGTTACGGTGGGCCGGACAGGTCGCGTTGCCGAACGACAGTGCAGCGAGTTCAGTTCATTTCAGGGACCGGACTGGCTCCAGGAATAGAAGGTTCTAAGCACGAGATCGAAGCTGGCTTGCGAGTGACGAGATGCTCAAAGATACGTAGCCCACGACTAAGTGGGGTGAAGACGAGTTCGTGATATGGCACGGGTGATCTCGCCGCTACGCTGCTAAAGAAGAAGAAGAAATAATGGATCGGAACAAACACTAAAGATTTAGGCCATGGCCATGGACCACAATTGGGAACTCAGAACGTAAAACTGTAAGTCAAACTAGGCTTCACGGGTTGCGATAGGTTGATATAAGTCGAGCTTCAATCTTGCCTTAACTTCTAGGTTGTATCCCTGCAAAACCTTTGTTGAACAGAATAAAAGATACCGAAAATTCGATATCATGTGACTGTCTTCTTCCAGAGTGGTGCAGCTTAGAGCTGGCTTTGCAACCCAACGAACATTTTTGTTGTATAACAGCTTATGAAGCGCTTGTTACTCGTTTATTAGCTATACAACGGTTTTTTTTTTTACGGTTGAATAAGCTGCTATTCAACAAAAATGTTTGTTGGGAATGCTGCGCAGTATGCATCAATGCACAATTGGAAGCGTTTCTCCAGCTTTAGCATCATCAACGTAACTTCTCACATGAAGGAAAATCTGACGACAAGAAAGAATTTCTCTTTATGACGTTGTTACTATCTCATGAAGGTGGTTCGTTTGTGTGTCGTATTAACTATGAATAACTGAATAATGTCGATTTTTTTTTAACAATGGCTCACCCGATTTGCGCGACTGAATTGCCTGGATTGCTGCATTGAGCCATGGGTATTGCTAAAAACATAACAAAATATTTTAGCAGCTTGGATCATGCCATTCGCCAGAAATGGGAGAAGTTATCGTAAAAGCACATCAGGTCAGTCGCTGATTGCTTTACAGCTCATCTGTGAATTGTGGACGCCATTTAAGGTTGAGGCGCCTTTGAGGCTCCTTTGTAGGTGCGTCTGGCTCTCACCACGCACTCCACTATTCCGTTCAATTCCAGGTCTTCTCTCACTTTCCGGAGAATTGCTATGTACGTCATTTTATCAGAAACTTCAGGGCATCTCCCCTAAACCTCTCTCGTCGGCACCCGAAACACGATGTGTCTCTACTCGTTTTTATTCCTGCGAACCATTAGGGAGGAGGATGAAGAGCCCCTCTTGTTACTTATTATTGCCGAATTGTTCGGCAAGGTTGTGGTTAGCGCTAGAATGTGACCGAACTATCACAGTGATAACCAGAATCTAGCCGCAGGAGAAGGCTTTGGCTCCAGTATATTCTCCAACCTTCAATTGTCGAATAAATATACAGCTTCCGGGCGAATACCTCCACTGTTTCTCGTTATTCACCATTTGCTAGGATGTAGTTAGATGAAGTCCGCGAGGATCTCCTTGAATCTGGAAAGGTTCAGTTTCAATACACCGTCGTACATCGCATTGTACATTCCACACCGTCGGACAGAGGATGGAGCCCTGAAGAATGCCCGCTATGATTGTAGTTCTCCAGTCTCCTCTGTCTGTCTGTCGTTGGTTATGAACATATCTTTTCAAAAAATTATAAAATATCATTCCCTGCAGTGATACACAGGAACGCGCGTGGTGTGCTTTTAGGTTGCCCTGGTGACTTCCTCTTATCTGTTGTATCTGTGGATCTTCTACGCTACCAACACCGTTCAGTTGCATAATCTGAGTTTCATGATATTTTCGGTGAAAATTAGAAAATTAATTTTCACCGAAAATATCATGAAACTCAGATTATAAAGCGAACGGTGACTAACTCAAACAACCATTCAGTTGCCATTCAGTGTAAACCTGACTATATAGAGACCTTTCTCGTTCTTCATATGCTTGGTAAGCTTATTCAGAATTTCTCTCTAGTAATTTACCAACCGTATCCAACAGTCATTTAACCTATATGTTGAGAGACTTCCGGAAGCTTTTACCGATTGCGGTAGCAGCACTATATCTTCTGTTACATCCGGGAAGCTACTTTCATCTATGCGTTTCTGCAGAAATGCGTGGTCCTGAACGAATTTGAGTTCTTCTGAATCTGAGAGTCCTAAATTACCGCTTTCAGATCCAGGTTCGGAATTGCATCTGATCCTGGGGCATTCTTAACCGTATGAATTAGGTGCGCGAAATTTCAAATTTGTCACATTTCCAAACGACGCCATAATTTTAACTCCCTGTTTTGTGTGTCACCTGAATTCGACCAGCTACAACTAAACTGATGGTGACTAATTTTCGGTATGGCCTAATTTGAATTCAGTTTTACTTACCGCTCAACCAAACGGTGGCAGCTAGCTTGGTTGAATATGGAAAGTAACTAGGTTACAGATCATCTGTTAAAGCATTGCGTAGGGTTTAAAACCGTTGCCAAATCAATTACAACTGTCAGCTGCTGCGGATTAGCTCTTCCGTTGACCGTTGGTTTACCGTACGGTTTTGTGAAAATTGTCTTATTGCTTTGTTTCTCACTCCACCCCAACTTAGTCGTAGGAAAACAATATTGAACCTCGCCCGTTGTGAATGACGGACCTGAAAATCGGAATTAGGTATTCATGGTTCCGTTTTGAGCCTACCTCAGTCGAGTAGCAGCCAGCAAAAAAAAAAACATTATAAAAATATTGCACCTGTCTTTCTCCGCAGCTCCTCGTTCGGCTGTCCCCTACCGAGCCGTTCGGCTTTAAATATTGTTCCAATCCGCTCTGTCAAAAATCATGATTTTTATGCAATTGTTGTTTCTCGAATCGCGTTTTCATTGCTTCCACGTTTCTGATGTTGCCACCCTCTTGTAGCGTCGAAATCGTCTCAACGAGCCATCGATTTTCATGTTCGACAATGCCACGCCGCCGCCGCTCAGCTCGTGCAGATGTGTTTGTTCCAAGTTGGCCTTTTCGCTTCCTGCCACCCGGTGAATCTTTCCGCCCGGCCCGGTTCGGCCCGACCCGATCCCACCGACAGGCGCTAGTTCCGGCTGGAAAACTAAAAGAACGAATGAGAAACCAAACTGCAAACGAAAACGCCTCAGCCACTATCTATACATGGTCGCCGTGGCCCTGCCGGAATGAGGCGGGTGGGTGATTTTGTTGCAATTTCACGTCTGGTTCGCTGCTCTCTGCCTCTAGTCGGTTGAATTGAGAAACAAAAATACGAAAAAAAATCGCGCTGCGCCACTCTGACTGTCAGAAACAGCCTGGGAATGCGGTAAATGCGAAGGTGCCTGTGTTTGCGTTTAAAGCCATCGTCGTCGTCGTCGTCGACGTCGTAGTGGTCGTCGTGGGGCTTTGAGGGGCAAATTGTTCCAAACCAATTTGTGATTTGACAAATTTTCGATGTTGCCCTTTTTAGCAAAACGCGCCAGCAAAACAGGGGTGGTGTAGTTGTGCCGCTCTAAACTGGGTCAGTTTTGAACGGCTTCGGCTGGGAATTAGAGAAACTTGTTGGTTCCGAGGTGTCAAAATGTTTGGATTATTGCCGAGCGATGCGTTCGATTTGTAGGATTTGTGTTTTTAAACAAGGTTTAAGTGGGCCAAATCAACCATTGAGATTCATTCGTTTCGCACGGTTTGATGCTAACTTGTCATACTTTATTTTGTTATCAAGAACTAACCATTATGTAGTTTATGACTGCTGAAATATCCTTACAAATCAAATACAGTATATCCGGGCTCGTGTGCAAAAACCGTAAGCATTTTGCACTATTGCTCTTAACCTCGTTTGACCGCGACCGCAACTTCCTTGGTGGCCGAGACTTCTATGCGCCGACCGCTTGAAAGCGCAAACCCAGACTCAATGACTGGTCGATAGATCCGTTACGAAACAATTATCTACACTTAGTTTAGTACTAGTATAATCTAATACATGCTCCTATCAAACGTTCAAAAAATACACCGGGGGAATTCCATCGTGGTAACCTCGCGCTAGGAGGAAGCACTTTACCGCTGCAGCACGTGTAATCTCCCTATGGTAAACTGGGCCCAGCCAGAACTATATGATTTTCTCACCTGCTTCTTCAGATATGCTCCACGCGCAAGGCTGGCTGGCTGGCTGGGGCGGGGGAAAGGCAGGATGGGTGTTCTTTCCTGCTACCGTTTTCGGCCTCGGCCTCGGCCAGCCAGCGGACACAGGTTGCTTCGCACAAAAAGGCCGAAATTGCGCGGTTCGGTAAATTTCATCAATCAGATGCGGCTTCCAAATTGCTACCTCTTTTCTTTCTCGTAAATTTTCACGCATCACTTATCCATCTATCAACCCACGAAATGGTTTAATTGCATGTTTAGACATCGCTTTGCAAATCAATGGGCGGCAGCCAGCGCAGCTTTGGGTTCATATGTGAACAATTATTCCGGAGGAGGTGAGGAAATGGATAACCGTTTGAAGCTAAGCCGAGTTCGGCTGGGTTTCCGATATGCGTTTATACAATTGAATGGTGTGTTGCGAAATGGGAACTTAATTTTTTTTTTCGTAAGATATTAGAAAACTTTAGGCCCATTCTTTTCCAAAGGTCCGTAATTCTCTACTGTTATACAACAGAAACTACTTCTTGATTTATTTACATAGGTATATCATGTCATCATTTTTAATTTTATATTATTTTTTAATAGGGTCTTTGAGTAAAATATAGGTTATTTTTTTGCCATATTAAAATGGTAAAGTATGAGGGGCATTACTATTTTTCTTTCATTTATTTTTAACCATGTCATTAATTAAAATTTACGAATTTCATATACTTTGCTAGCTATTTCCAAATCTGAGGCTCATCTAAGACGTTTGTTGAATGGAATCAGTCAAGTAATCGAGTTTGTTTCATCAACAACATACGAGGCTCATCTTTTTTAGTACATCGAATTCCTAATAAGACAACCAGTTATTTTGAGTACTCTAGAAATACATGACGAAAAGTTGACCGGACGATAGCCGTAAACACGATAATTATCCTTTGTACGGTCGCCATAACGTATGTAATCAAGCCGTGTAAACAAGTGATGCTTTCACTTAAACTCCTACCCGCAAGCGCAATTGAAGCACCAATGTTTTACTTAGTTCTTTTCTCCCCAAAAACTCATAAATGGTTGGCTAAATTTACGAATTTTAGGTGAAATTTCAAAGTAAAATATGAAAATTCCATGCATCCACCTTTGGCGTCAACTTTAATAACTAGCAGGAGGGGCTTGTCACCCTCCTCCCTAATAGATCGCAGGAATAAAAACGAATAGAGACCAATCGTGTTTCGGGTGTCGACGAGAGTGGTATAAGGGGATGCCCTGAAGTTACTGATAAAACGACGTACACAGCAATTCTCCCGAAAGTGAGAGAAGACCCGGAATTGAATGAACTAGTGGATTGCGTGGTTAGAGCCAGACGCACCTAAAAAGGAAGGCTCAACCTTAAATGGCTCATTGAGAAATCACTTGCGAATAAGGCAAACATTCAAGCCTTATCGCAAGAAACAGTGATCGAATGCAGAGACCTAAATGAGTTAGTTAAGAAACTTACCCAAGCAACCAAAAGTTCGAATTTCACTTAAGAAACATACTTGAAAGTTCATATTTGGTTCAAATTTAGTTCCGCAGAACTTTCTTGCTGAACAACCAAACATTACATTTGTAAACCGAACTTCATTCTCATTAAAGTACCGTTAATATCTGCAGCAACTTGAAAGTCCAACATGCAGCTTGAAAGTTCAACATACAACTTGAAAGTAACTTAGAGTTCGGATAATGGTGTCCAAGGAAGGTTAACAAGCTTTATGTCTATGGAGGTATAGCTTGCTAAGCAGCTTTACTGGTAATCAACCGAACTTCAAAGCTGCCTTGAGTTCGCTGCATAGAGCGCTAAGCAGCTTCTGAAGAAACTTTGGCAAAGGTTTATAAAACAGCGCTTGTAGTTTTATTTTTATACTTTTCCATTTTCTACCTCCGCCTCCTCCTAACTTTTGTAAAGTCGGTTCATGCGATTAAGATAGACCATTTAAAAAAGTCTAACTAACACCGACCGCTACTGGATTTGAACCCGAGCGTTCCTCGTTACATGCCTATCCTGATGCATTGCGCCATCTCTGACGCCGCTAGTGACATGAATTTTGCCGATGAGTTGTTCTTAAGTGTAAGTTCGTTTCGGGGCTGTGATAAATGAGAAATTAGCACATCGAGTAAAAACGATGCAAATCGCATATTCCAGCAACGGAGCAGTGGTATGCGTCTAAGTTACCGAAAAGAAGTACTCGAGTTCAAATCCTCGAAGTTTATGTTGGTGGTGTGTGGTAAGTTACAATAAATAAATATTTATAAAAAAACAGTCAATTATTAACCGAAATTAAACACTTTAGTTAATGAGAAACGTCATGAATCTGCAAAACAGGAAGAAGTGGGAAAATATTTCCCCCAATCTTTTTTATTTTGAAAATTATTGAAGTTTCTTTTTGGGCTGAACAGTGTTCTATATAGCGACTTAAGTGAACTTTTTGCGAACTTTCTAGTTCTGTTAGAAGTTACTTTGTATTCCCTTCGAAGTTTAAGCATCAAATACGAACTTGAAAGTACGGTTAATTACTTAAAAATGAAGTTGAATAGAGTTCTATTCATGATCATTTCGTTGGCTGATTAAGCCGAAAATCCCCTTTTATCGGAACTTTTGGTTACTTGGGTATTTAATAAATAGCTCACTACGGAGGAGGAGTTATTGAAAGCGCTGAAAGTACAATGCGATGTGGGCGCCATCTCGATGACAATCCGGCTACTACGACACACTGCGGTATCCACGACAGCGTGGATTCGACTCTCAACGGTTATGGCCAACAAACTACTGGACGTAGGCAGGGTGAAAGTTGGGTGGACATTGTAATCACTGAGAACCGTTTCTTGAATCACGAAGCAAACGGAGAGATACTTTAAATGCATTTGCTTGGGCCATCTGGCGAGGAGCTGCAAAGGTCGGAAAAGACCTGATTTGATCTGTATTGGAAATGCGGCAGAAAGGAATACATTGCAAGGGAATCTATGACGCTTTTAAGGTGTAAAAACGAAGATGGCAATGACTAATTGAGAAGAGGCTTCAAATGTCAGGCATACAGGACGGCACTGGCTGGCCAACAAAGATAGAGGTTATTCAAATTAACGTTAATCATTGCGACACCGCACATAATTTGTTGTGGAAATCGATTAAAGAGAAATAACCCGAACCCCCCAAGTAACATTTTGGGTTTTATTACACACTTATGATGGCATTTAAGGCCAAAATTAGTCATGAAGACCGCCATAAGAGTGCAATAAAACTTACATTGCAGCTTGGGCCGCTTTTGGAATTGTATTCACTGCATTTTTTTGCCAATCTGCACACAGAGAATATATTTTCATAAGTAGAACTATTACTTCAAATAAAAAAAATTGCTTTTGAAATTTACAGAATCAATGACGACTTCCAGGAAAAAAATAACCGTAACACGAACATTAGCACCCGGAAACAAATAACCATAACACGAAGGTAAAAATTATTGTAACAGTAGGATACAAAATTACAGTAAAAACAATTTAATTTATCGTCAGAAAAGATAACCAGACCATCAAACTTATTGTTGTCCACCATAACTTTCATGGTTTTCAGAGATTCTACCATAAAAATGAAGGGTTGTTAAGAATCTTAACAATAACAAAAATGTTGCTTTTCGCGATCAAAAATTTTCATTTACAGTAAAAGTTTTCGTCCTTTTATGGTAATTTTTTAGGCAAAAAAAGAAATTTAATTTAAAAAAGCACTAAATTTGTGAAGAAATATAGCACGAGGTCTTCAAATATTGGAACTTTTGCACTTGATTGGTTGAAAATGGTTAAAAAATAAAAGCTACGTTTTTAATACCTCGAAATAGTGGACCCCTCGTTCGTCAAGGAGCCTAACAGTTTCAAAAAACGTGGAATTTTGAGCCAACCTTAAGATCTATATCATGCGATATTTCGATAGTTCTGTAAAGAAGAACAGGGCAATGGAGTGAAAATTTTTTTGGCGGACATCTTGGTTCTGGTCGTCATATGGGATTTTACCAAAAAATCGTTTTCACCTTGAAACTCCAACCGATTTTCGTTTTAAGACCATAATTGGAAAGCTGAGAAAAAATGCTACAAGAAACATTCATAAAATTAGGTGCGCAATGGCATTAACTGAATAAAACAACCAGTTATTTGTAGCAAAGTGCACAATTTTCATTTAATTATTATGATATTACCAAAATTTGCTATGAAACAAACTACAAACGCCACGGTTTTGTAAACGAAGCGAAAAAAAAATTTCGGCTATCTTGGATTTGGCCGCCATGCTGGATTTCATAAAAAAAACCGCCGTTTTCGCCATGATCCTCCAAACGGATTACCTACGAATGGCCGAAACACAAATGGCCGAATCACGAATGGCCGAAACACAAATGGCCGAAATAACAAATGGCATAATATATCTAATGGCCGAATCACGAATGGCTGAATCACAAATGAACGAATCACGAAAGATCGAATCACAAAAGGCTGAAACACGAATGACCGATCGTCATATTCGGCCGAAAATAATCACGGCTTTCAGCCTGCACAAATGTTGAGTATATGCTGTCCTTACTCGCTGCCGCTCGTTCAGTCTTAACTAAGGGATAATCCCTACTAGTCGGTAAACCTAGGAAAATGCATATACCTAAAGAGTAGTGGTTTCTGCGGGGGCTGCCCCCCGCAGTGACCAGCGCTTCCGACGGTGGGTCACTGGCGCACACTCTCGGCCTATGGCCGTCTCGCCCTGAATCATCTAGGAAACATTTGACACAATCAATAGGCCTCGCACCCATAATAAACGTAAATAAACGCAAATCATTCGCGCTTAGAGGTAGAAACAACTAGCAATCATCTATGCTCTATCTACCAAAATAAAAACTAAGACGCAGAGTATGTGTTGTTTTTCTGAAACTAAGGTACAGAATTTTACGAAAAGCTTTTTTCCTTCACCCAGCAACGACGCGGATCATCACAGAGCTGTGAGTGGAACAAAAGGCAATAGAGGGGAAAATTTTAAAGGTTTTTGGGCGGATGTTTCAAATTCGTGGAGAGAAATAGATGAAAAAATTTATTCAAAATGTGTAAGGTCTCACAAAATGATCAATAAAAATTTTGTTGATTTAGGCATACCGGGAAAATTCGGCCTTTCGTGATTCGGCCATTTGTGATTCGGGCTTTCTCGATTCGGTCGTTCGTGATTCGGCCTTCTGTGACTGTTGTTGGAATTCAGCCATTTGGATTTCGGCCATTCGTGATTCGGCCATTTGTGTTTCGGCCATTCGCCCCTCCCAACAGATTTTAATTTAAAGACCACCATCGGAAAGCTGAAAAATGCTATGGACATGGTGGCCCGAGAAGCAGTTTATGCATCAACCTACGGACGCGCTTACTGAAAAGCTCATCGGAAGAAGGCCGATAATTATCGAGGGTAAATTCAATACCTGGGCAGTGGAGTGAGGTGATAAATTGACCAATGCCAGAGAGTATAGCCAGCTAGAGATGCTGGCAAAGCTGGAGGTATATAACCTCGAACGGTGATACGGTTACTTATCGACGTTACTTTATGCAGCCCTTCGCTAGTGACAAACTGGAGGGTTTGGGAAGAATACACCAATAGCGATCATCTGACGGTCCGGTAAAGCACAGGCCAACAAAATGCTGTAGCAGTACGGAGGACAAAACGTTGTTACGGGAATGGAAGAGGAGTTCTTTGTTAAGACATTAAGAACGTACTTTCAGCCTTTAAAGCGGAGCGCGGAAGAGTCTACGAACACTTTACTAAAGGCATGTTATGCAACCATCCCAAGAAAGCTGAAACCGCAGAATCTACGACAACCAGGTGGAACGGTCAGCTGAGCGACCTCTGTAGTAGTTGTCTCGAAGTAAGAAGACGAGTTCAGAGAGCTAAAAATACGGCAGGCAGAGATGAGCGTAGGTTCGTGTTCCAATCGGCAAGCGCTGCATTGAAGAGCGAATTAAAAAGGTGCACCCACTACAAAGAGCAGTGCCGTGGCATTTATGCTAATCCCTGGAGCGATGCGTAGCGTATCGTCATGGCAAACGTGAACGGGACAATGACAGCTGAGGACCTTGGTTGGTCCAGTAAAGATGAAGGTCATTGTAGATTAACTTTTCCTGAGGCACTACCCAGCATGGTGACCACCTCCTCCGGACCTAGGCTAAGGGGACAACACCGAACATGTACAGGTGTCCAACAAGGAGCTTGCAGGTACTGTAACAGACTTGAAAGTGAAGAAGGTGCCAAGTGCGGATGGAATTCCTAACGTAGCCCTAAAAGTCGCAATCCTAGCGTTCCCGGACAAGTACAGGATGGTACTGCAGAACTGTCTAGAGAAAGGTCGCTTTCCGGGCATGTGGAAGATCCACAGGCTGGTATTACTGCAAGGTATTGAAACTTGTGAAACCTCCGGGTGTGTTGAATACACTCGGGAAATTGTTGCAAAGGACCATCATCTACAGGTTAACGAAGTTTACGGAGAGCTGATAGGGTCTGTCGAGGATGCAATTCGGATTTTGGAAAAGGAAATCAAAGGTTGACACTATCCGGACCGGACAGCAGTCGAGAGAGCAGAACAGTTGGCAAGACAAAAATGAAAAGGCGACCGATATTACGCGGTGATAACGATCGACATCAAAAACGCTTCCAATAGCGCCGGTTGGTAGGCTATCGCCGCGTCATTGCACAGATTGAAAGTCCCTGCTACCTGCCTGCTAAGATCCTAAAGAGTTACTTCCAGAACCAAAGGTTAGTATGAGAGACGGTGGCAACGATCGGTGATACTTACGGCTGCAGTTACTCAAGGCTCTATTATGGGTCCAATATTATAGTACGGTATGTAACACGATGTGTTGTCTCTAGAACTGCCCAAAGGGGCAGGGATCGTTGGCTTTGCGGACGACACCGTGCTGTGGTTTGCAGGTGAAACGCTGGAATAGGTAGAAATGCTAGCCACGCAGGCAATCGATATGATTGAGAGATGAATCCCAGGAGTGAAGCCGCAGAAAGCTCATCATATAACGGAAGTGTTGCTGGACAGTGGGAGTAAACCACTGTTGGACAGTGCGTCTTACCTCGAAGCGACTGCTGATACTAAAGCATTTGGGAGTGATGATCGACGATCGGGTTAATGTCAACAGCCACGTGGATTATGTCTGCGAGAAGGCGGCAAAAGCCACCAATGCGGTTGCTAGGATTACATCGAATAGCTACGAATCTAGCAGTTGTAAGCGCCGACTTCTGGTTAGTGTCTCCCTGTCAACTCTCAGGTACGGAAGTCCTATCTGGTCTTCAGGGTTGAAGACCAAACGAAACCTAGCAATGCTGAACAGCACGTTTCGGTTCATGACCATGCGAGTCGCTAGTGTAAATTGAACAGTTTTATTCGAGGCGGTATGCGTCAGCGCAGGAACGATCTCTAAATATCACCATCGTACAAGACAGAGAGTGTTATATGCGAATGCAAAGGAAAACCAGAGGAGTTCGGAAAGTTGTCAGATTTGACTCCCTGGCCCGTTGACAACATGAGTGGGATGCGCTGCTAAAAAAGCACAGATTCATACTGGTTATGTTAAATTGGATGAACAGGAAGCAGGGGAGAGGTAAACTTTCATCTGACGCAGTTCTTATCTGGCGGCATGGAAGAAACAACAGAACAAGTAATATTCGAATGCCCAAGACTCGAAGTAGTGCGGAGATATATGTCTGCCTTAAATGCGTAGAACCTGGAATGCTGTTGTGAGGGCAGTATTATTTAGAATTAGGATAGAATTAGATTAGAAGCAATTTACGATCAGTTCAAAGTCACAAAGTCAGTTTAGAATCAGTCCAGAATCAGTTTAAAATCACATTAGAACAAGTTTAGAAGCTTAGAATCAGTTTAAAAGTTTTTTATAATGATTATAAGTTGTTTATAATGATAAAGACTGATCATATACAGTTACTTCAGTTTTGAATCAGTATAGAATAAGTTTAGAAGAAGTTTAGAATGAATTCAGCATCAGTATAGGATTAGCTAAAAACCAATTTAGAATCTGGGGTCAGTCCCGGCGTAATGGTTAGCATTCACGCCTCTCACACCGAGGACCCGCGTTCATATCCCAACCCCGCAGAAGTCACGAATGACCCAAAAACTGGTTAAAGTGACTATAATCTAAACAAAAAAAAATTTTGAATCTGTTTAGAATTAGTTTAAAATCATTTTGTAATCACTTTAGAATCATTTTAGAACCATTTTGTATTCCTTTCAAAACAAAGTTCTCTAATTGGACAAAATATTTAAACACACGAGTTCGCATTGGGTTGACAAGAAGTTCGACTTCAACAGCAAAGCTTGACAAAACATTTTTTCACTATTAAGAGACTAAATGGCAGTTGAATCCTTGAAGTATAATTAATATCGGCATTGGTATAAGAGATTGTACACACCGTTGATAGCTCCTGTGTTGCAACCGCCGGAAAAGTCGATAGGAAAATTAGTCCAACATCTACTTAAGATGGCACAGGGAACCCATACCGTTTTCCTCTTCATAGATGTCACATTTAAGTATATTTAATACGACTAACAATTCTCCTGAAATGTCAATGCTTATATAAACTTCTTCAGGTAATCAAACCAGAGCCTTGCCACCACAGATTAGTTAATTAGCATTGCAAGTCCAGTTATTTCCTAGAGAATACGAGCATCAACAGTTGAACCCCTTTACGGCTGGTTCGACTCATGTTAGATTAGAACTATTCTTTCATCAACCACGCGCACACTCACACTCGTCCGGATCGCCGTTTGCCAACGAGCCAATTCCCACGGGTATTTCGTGCGGCCTCCGTGAGCGATCGAGGTAATTCAATTGCTTAGCCCTCTGCTCAGCCCTCCAGATGCCCGAGTAACGCTCCAGCTAAATTTGTTCCCTATTGGGATCCCGACTGATGGAATCGAAAGAAAAACCACGCGCGTGGTCAGTGGAAATAACGTGTGTGAACGACGCAGTCGGAATCTTCTTCTTCATGCTCTTGATCGGGAAAGGTACGACGAGACCGGAAGTAGCGTGTAAGACCGACGACGGCCGCTCGCTTCAAGAGCAGAGATTGCAGCTCCATTGATTCGTCATCGTTTTGCCTCGCCGAGTTTCGCTGCTTTCGTCCGTCCACTTCGTCGTCGTTGTCGGCCGGGGCATGGCCGGCTGGCACAGCACTCTCTTGTGGTGTCTTAATCGAGTCATTAGATCTGGTGTAAAGTGTATATCATTTCGCGGTTGACGGATTGCGAGAACTGGCGTTTAGATTGCTGCCCGCTCCGTTTTTCGGTGCGAGGGTAATCATGTGTGATTAGAGCATAAACAGCGGTCATGCGTAAGAGACTTAGGGGAATCTTTCCGTTCTGTTATGCGATACATATGTTAAGTGTGGGAATGAAACGCATTGTTGAGTTCAAGAATTTCGGTCGAAAGAATTTTGAAGTTTCTTTCTTAATGTGGGACTCTCCGCTTCAAAGACAACTACCGAATCGTAAAACAATACTTACAGGCAGCCACCGGAAACCAAACCATCTATACAAGAGCGAAATACGATAAAGTTTCACCAAGGCACTTCTCGAAAACACAGATCCTTTCCTAAATTTTGCAGTAATCGCACTAAAAACTTTTTTCAACTTTGCTCTCACCCTCCAGCTACTGGGAGCAAAGGAAATCTTCTTTTAATGACTGTAATATATGACGAAGCCCATCAAAAGATGCACATCATCAAACATCTCCAACCGACTTGCCCCAACTGCGCCACCCATTGAAATCCTAGCCCGAAAAAAAACAGCTCTCCACAGTCGCACGCATTGACAGCGACAGATCTAACGCATCCCTTGCGCGATGATAAACTTCAGAACCGAAAACATCCTTCCTTCCTTCTTTCGGCTTTCCTCGGGAACATTCCGCTTGTTGACGCCACACATCCCATCCTTGTCGGTCTGACGTTAGAGTTTTGGATGAGGAAAGTTCGGGTGAGGGAACAACGATATATCTATGTGCTTACATGATGAACCTTATCGTCGTCAACCAACCTAAATAAGTGCAGATAGAGTGTGCATGAATATATGCTCGTATCTCCAAGCCGAGCGAGTGTTACGATAAAGTTTTTTGATTTTGTGTCTCCTTCAAACGGAAGGGTAATCCTTTCAGTATACTTTACGTATTCGGCTCCGGGAGCCCGGGGCTCCGCTGGGAAAGGGGGGCCAAACAATTATTCCAAAGCATCAAAACATTTAGAAAGAAGATTAACTTTTGCATCTTCACTGCTTTCGTAGGAGGAAAGAACTACAAAAACTGAGGAAACATAAAGGATGAAAGAAGCAGAGAGTATAGTGATTTTTTTGTGGGTTATGCCACCGTTTGAACCCGCTTGTATCGCTTTTCTCGTGTTGAATAACTCCATTCCACCGTTCGTTTCGTGTTTTTTCGGCTTCGATTTTCACCTGTGTTTCCCCTCGGTCGGTCTATCACTGCACGGTGCAGAAGCTTGTTTCGCCATTCAAAGTGGTTGCTTTATTTTTAAATTTTCGATTAAACAATTCCACCTAGACCCGGCATTGCGGTTCTGGCCCTTCCAGCCCCCGCCCCATCGTCGTTGCGATCGACCGCTGCTGTGTCAGAAACCGACAGCGACGACGACGACGACGACGACGATGGTAGCCATGTGCAACGGGCGATCGGAGCAGGAGGACGTAGCTGCATGCTAAACGGGAGGTACTAAAAACGGCACCAGAAGAGCAAACCGCCCTTCCCGACACTGCACTGCTCCACTGCCAGTCGTGCTGTCCTCCGCAGCCGTTATTGACAAGCTGACAGTGCTGACAGCGGGATTGCCCTGTCGGGACTGTTGTGTCACTTTCGCTGAACGACCGAAATCATTTGTTTTTGGTACGAAACCAGTCGCAAGTGCTTTTTTGGATGGTTGCTTGAAAGCAACTATTGATCTATTCTCGCGTAAGGTACACATTAAAAATCAAATTGGTAATAAATCACTATCACCAGTAGAAAAAAGTGCTTCGAAATTTGCTTTGCCTAGAGTTTAGAATCAGTGCAATTGGATGTTAACACTAATTTAAAATACGGGAAAAATAATGCATGAATTTCAAAATTAAATTACAATAAATTGAAAACTAATTCTGAACTGATCATGTTGACTTGGAAATTAAGGCGCATTAATTATGGAACTTATCTAATAACTATTCAAAATTACAAGAAACTGTATTTTTGAATGATATAGTAATGAATTGCCTTTCAACTGATGTTAAAATTATCTTAAAATAATTATCATCAAATGCTCTTAACCCTCTGTCACTTTTAAAGCCTTAGAGGCCCTATGTAATTTGTTTAATATACATTAGGTAAAAAATGTAGTTAAAACAGCTTTCTGGGTGATTTGGTACCAACATCTCAACATTTTGAGCATGCATTGAATAGTTATCATATTTTAAAAACCAAAACTTCGTACCTGGTGCTGGTCCAGATAATTACTTTTGCATGAAATTCAAAACTTGAGATTTGTCATTTACAGCACTGAATCGCTTTCGTCAATTTCCCCGAAATTGTTGATAGCACCATTCATTGTGGTAGATTGATTTGAAGTGTGATTGTCTTACAACTAACATGTGGACAGCCAGTTAAAATATCAATTAGCTAACGTCCTCTGCATCTTATTACTTCCATTTGGCACTCGTGAACACTTTACAGCTCTTAGCACTTAGCAAAAATTTCAAGCAACTAACCGTTGCAAAGCAGCAAATGAAACGCTCAAAACTGTTTTATGATAAGACGATCGGTCATTGTCCTCGCTTTGAAAATTGCTGCGTCACGTCACATGCACAAATATCCCTTCAGTCCTGTTTCCGTGAAAGACAGCAGTTCCGAACCAATTCTAACAGCACATGGATGCAATCTGGCAATAGGAAAGCATGACCGCTCATTTTTCTATGACGTTTCACTCGCAGAACATCAAATTGAACTAGATTCAATATTTAAATATAACATCGGTTGAAGAAAAGGGGTACCCTTTTGTGCTTACCCAAGCACAGATATCCAATTAGTATAGCCCAAGTAACAATTCCAAGTTTTATTACGTTCGTATAGTGGTTTTCATGACCAATTTCATAAAACCTCTAATAAAACTATGAGCTCCACCACAAATTTCTGATTACCACTATAAAACTGCTTTGTGACCAAGTGGCCCACTCTTCAGAATGTTTTCATAACCTCTACAAGAATCAGGTTATAAACTCAAGTAGTTGTATCACGTTTTGCTGAAAGCAGCAATAAAACCGATTAAGCTTTCGCTGCTTGACAGCCACCGCCATAATTTAATAAAGCTTTTCGCTTTTCGCTCTAGTAACAACTAAATATCAGTTCGTCAGCTTTGTCAATTTGAAAATATATCCGTGAGTAGTAAAGTTTAAGTTTTACTGACAGATCAATCTGAACGATTTGGTTTATAGCGACCACAATAAAATATCCCACAGAATAAATAATGAATTTTAAGCAGTCTTAGTTCATTTGCAGCATGTGCACATTATATTTTATCGTGCATATTGATATGATAGGTTGATGAAAACAGCGCGCCACTGAAATTTTACTGGTTGTTTTAAGAAAATAAAAATATTCAGTTAGTCATTCTCAATTTCTAGCAAAATTATTTTAGTCGCTTCCTCTGACAGGAAAACCGAATGATTCTTTCTGCAAAACACTTTGTTTTAATGCGTTTTTGTTTGCGAGCTAAAACAAAATATTAGAATATTGCAATATGGCCTCGCATAAAAAGATGATTGTTGAAGATGAGTGTTGAACTTCGGTTTTCTTCATAACAACAGCAAAAAACCTGTTTGGTCAGGGTGCTACCGATTTAATAGCTCTATAAAACTTACAGATTTATTGCGGTTTGAAAAGCAACCGCGATAAAATCAATTTTGATTAGTAAGCCATTTTGTATTGCTACGCCACAAGTCTATAAGAGACGTAGTGCAGCCAACCGGTTTCAACGTGGTAATATAAGCAACCACAATAAATTTGCTTTATTAACAGTTTTATTGTGGTTTTCTAGCTAGCTTTAAGTGTATTTGGACTCGTATCCTCTTGGTATTGCGCAGTACCACAATAAAACCAGAGGTTATGATTAATATCGCAATAAAACCTTTATAAAATTCAAGTAAAACCAAGTGGCTTTAGAATTGTTACTTGGGAGGTAAAGAATCTTCGGAGTGTCCCCCATTAGGCATACGGACGCTAGGCATTCGGATTATAGGCATAATAGACGTTAGGCATAAATAATGGACGGTAGGTATAATTACAGAGACTACAGATTACAGAGACACCAAGACACTCAAAATCCGCTAAATTTTGAAACAAAACGGAGAGTACCATCATAAATAAAGGTAACTCTCCGCTTTCGTTCAAAATTTAGCGGTTTTTGAGTGTCTCGGCGCCTCTGTAATCTACAGTCTCTGTAGGTATAATGGACGATAAGCATAATGAACAATTTTTTTGCTAACAGAATACGACTGCACTTAGATCTATTGTGGTAGACCTACACGGGTGGTAGGAAATGGACGTGCGGGAGGCATAACGGACGTTAGGCAATCTGCCGTTAGCTTGTAAGCGTTCTAATCAACTCAGTTTAAAAGTGCATTGCATATGGTATGAGTCAGATTACTACAGAGACTATAGATTACAGAGGTGACAAGGCGCTCAAAAACCGCTAAATTTTGAATCATAACGGAGAGTTACCTTTATTTGTGATGGTACTCTCCGTTTTGATTAGATTCAAAATTTAGAGTTGTAAAAGGAAACCACACTAAACAGAGAGTGTGTTTAACTGTCGTCCCTGCCTGTGAAGCAAGATAATCACGAAGAAAAAGTATGGGAAAATTTGACTACTGAAAAAGTATTGTTAATTCTACGATTTTTTTTCAAAGAACGCTGTAAACCAAATCGATCAGAATGATCTGACAGTAAAACTTTAACTTTTCTGCTCACAGATGGGTTTACAAATTAACAAAGCTGGCCGTATGATTTAGCTTTTTATCGGAGCAAGCTGTATGTTTTACAGCTTTGTAGCGAAAAGCTTTATTGAATTATAGCGGTGGCTGTCACGCAACGAAAATCATAGTCTGTTTTATTACTGCTTTCAACAGACCGTGATAAAACTACTTGAGCCTATTACCTGTTTCTAATCTATCTATCTATCTTCTATATTCTATATATATATAGATAAGAACCTTGTCTGTAACCAAAACTAGGTTTCTGACAGGACGTCATAAGAGGCTTATCGGTAAAAACAGCCCTTAACAGGACGTCATGCTTTCATAGCAATGGGTTCTATTCCCAATCTCCTCATTGGTCGACTCCTGGACTGCTCGATAGCTCAACTGCTCGACTAGACTGCTTGACTGGACTGCTCGACTGAACTGTTAGATTCGACTGCTCGACTCAGCTGATCGATTGGACAGATCGACTTCACTGCTTGACTGAACAGCTCGATTTAACTACTCGACTGGACTAGTCGACTCAAGTGCTTGATTCGACAGATCGAATCAGCTGCTCGTTTCAACTGCTCGACTAACTATTCGGCCCAACTGCTCGACTTATTACTCGACCTAACTTCTCAGCCGAACTGATCGACTGAATTGTTCGGTTCGACTGTTCACCTTGGCAGCTTAACTCAACTGCTTGACTTGATTGTTTGACTTAACAGCTTGATTCAACTGCTCGACTAGACTGCTCGATTTGATCATTGTAATCGTAAGATCTTCGCATGTCGTGATACAAATAAACTCAATAGAGCGGGGCTTAAGTGCGACGTTTGAAGTTGTCATCAATTTTTAGGAGATATGAAGAAACACAACAATAAAATATATTTTATATTGATGCAATAACTCAATATCTTCACATTCCACTGTAAATGATCTGGAGTAATAGTGTTATGCAAAATAATTTCTTCATTTCTCTGATCAAGTGCCGAATCGCACTTTTACCCCACCAGCGGGCCAAAAGTGCGAAGCTCGAATCTATGTGATTAGATCAGCAGTAGTTAACGAAACCATAATATCTTCAATCTGCGATATGGTTCGGAAAGGAATATTCTTAATTTTCACATTTCCTGTTTTCCACTGGTGTACTGCAGCTTCCGTCAGATCGAAACTTTACCAAAGGTTTTCATTTGTTTCACCAGCGGATATATACTATTTTCCGCTGGTCAACATCAGTATAGCACACAGTTTCCACCTGATCTTCCATTTCTAGTATCTGTAATACAGCGCCTAAGACTGTATATAATTCCCTATGCATTTCTGCCTCGTCTACGTATCGTACTTTTGCTCCGTCCTTTAATCGCACTTTTGCCCCGCCAGGCGCCTACATTACATCAAAACCAGTCTAAAATAACATTTACACATAACTCAGCAAGCATGCTTCGTAAACAATAAATGTTTACGATAGATTCAAGCTGTCGAAGTAGTCACCTGTCCATGCCAATGTCAATCCATGCCATGCCAATCTATACTGATAAATCATGGAATCGCACTTTTACCCCCTTCGCACTTTTACCCCCTTCGCACTTTTACTCCCTTCGCACTTTTGCCCCTCGTTACTCTATTGTATTGTGGATTTTCGGCTTTGCAGTCAGTTTTATATTGAAAACGGCTTTTTTATACTGCCTGACGTTTCGGCCTTCGGTTTTGGCCTTTTTCAAAGGCAATATGGTTACGTTTTCTTGTCTAGTCGTTGATTATCAACTTCCGTCTGTTGATAAAAAACCTGACTAACTAAAGTTTTTGGAGCGTCTTAGTAGAATACGAAACAGGTTCGAAAACAGACACTGAGGAAGCCTGCAAGTCGTAGGCGAAATATGTATCTGTCGTGGATAAAATATACATAGTAGAATTAAATTCGATAAGTTTTCTTCTTCTTATTCAATTTTAGATAAAACTGACTGCAAAGCCGAAAATCCACAATATAATAAATTTAATATCAAAGAACTAATAAAAAGATTAAACATCTTCGCAAACACTGGTAAATGGAATGTATCCGCAGGTTTCTTGACAAACATTTAGATTTCCCGGATTGTAAGATTCGGGCTCAACTAGAAGAAGTAATAAAAATCTCCGAGTGGGGCTCATGGTCGAAAGACAGTTTTGTAGCGGTCGTCAGAAAGTTCTGGAGGAGCTCATAGTTTTATTAGCGATTTTATAAAATTGGTCACGTAAACCACTAGAGGAACGTAATGTTGGGTTAACCTGCTGAACGTTTGACCGTATGTTTCGCATAAGACTTTGACTAATTGAGGTGTTCGGCGGTGTCGGGACGCATTGTACCTCCGGGTAAAGCTCCGGCCACAAATATCGCAAATGTATCTGCAGAAACGGAACTAACATGATAAATTAGGTGACGGAATATTACAAAACGGCTTTCTGCCGCAACATACTCCCCCACCAAAACCTATGGTTTGTCACTATGCCGTACTGATGAACTAAAACGGGACGGAACGGATGAACAATGAAATATCAGCGGGCTAGCGTCCTTTTAGCTCTGGTGAACGACGCGTACGATAATTTCTCACTGGACACGACACAGTTCAAACTTGCACAGTTCAAAAGCGTAAATTTTCGATGACTACACGTCGCATTTCCTCTAGTATGGCCATCACAATTAGCGTTCAACAGGAACTATTCACTGTGCGGATACCGAATGTACAATGGCCTGCAGTAGCGCAGCAACAATATGTCACATGTCACGAGTATGCCAAGATATCTAAATTCCATTACTGCTTCATATTATCTATATCCAGCTCTACCTCAGCTCCAACACCATTAGAACTCCATGTTCCTAGTAACCAAATCGATTGTTTTGTCAGCATTGATGGCGAATCCCAAATTCGCTGCTTCCAATAAAAAAGACCTAAAGGCCTCTTCATTGCTCTACGGTTTATTCTGATGATATCTATGTCATCGGCCAAACTAAGAAGCATTTGAGATTTCATGATGATAGTCCTATTCGTTTCAACCTTCGCTCTTCGTATTGCACCTTGCAAGGCAATGTTGAATAGTAGGTTCGATCATCCCCTTGCTACAGTACATTTAGCGTCACAAAAGCAGCTTAGATCTCGCCTGCAACTCTGACGCATAATTTTAACCCATGCAAAGTCGTACGATTCTACTAATTTCGTAGGACAGCCATGGTCTAGCATTATCTCTCACAGGTCACTTCGTTTGACTGAATCGCACGTAGCCTTAAAATCAACAAACAGATAACGGGTCTGTGAATCTGTATTTACGGAATTAACGCAGAGTAAACACCTGATCTGTCGTGAAGCGGCCTTCATGAAAACCTGTTTGGTACTCGCTGACGAAAGAATCCGGTAACGGTCTTAGTTTACAGAACAGAATGCCGCAAAACACTTTATAGGCAGTATTGAGTAATGTTATGAGTAGGTAATGAGCAAAGTTGTGTTGGCATCTTTCGTTTAAGTGGTAAGGATGTTCGGCGCTTCTTTTCCTGTTGCCGGTGGAGTTCTTAAAGAGAACATATTTCGCAACACGGCAAGTACACATATACCTTCCTTAAGCAAAGCTACAATCTCAAGTCAGGTGAGGTATATCTAATTCATACCACCTAGCAAAGTACCTATAGGAAACCAGATTTCTTGTCCATCTAATGGAAATTTTTTAATTGTGCTCTAAGCTAGCGCGACACATCGAAGCGAACCGAATTGTGTGTGGGAAAATTCTTCCCGACCAAGGCTGCACTGGCCCCATTCGCATATCCTTGAACCCGACCACACACTACGGTGGTAGTGCTTATCAATCAAAATACCGGAATCAACAAACGATTTGACACAGTCGTTTTCGGCATCGGCAATAATCAGTTGCGAGCGCGATCTGCAACCAGCAACCACCGGCAGTGTCGAATAGCTCTACTCCAGTTTTCTAGCCATGTTGCGCCGATAGAAAACATAGCCAAATCAGTCGTCTAAACGAGCTCTCCCACAATTAATCATCTCGGCAGCAATGAATGCTGATTGAGATCTTCCCCTGTGGTCAACGCTGGTGACAACTGGTCCTGCGAGGCTACTCATTGCTGCTGGTGCTGCTGCTGCTGCTGCTGCTGTTGAAGCAGATCCAATGCGGTTTCTCCCGGTGTAGCCTCGTCCTCGAAACCGTGCACCGGTTGGTGATTGATTTTATAACCATGTACGCACTGGACCGAATAATGTAGTAATAGATTCCGTTGCGTACACTAACCGAAACCACAGACGGCACAGCAACCGCGCCGACATAATATGCGTCGCAGCCGTCGTCGTCGTTGTCGTCGCCGCCGCCGCGCTAAGAAGCATATTTATGTTTTGAGGTCTCGCCTTCGCCACCCACCTGTGCGAGCAGCTCACCGATCAACGGCAGCGCACACCGGTATCTTGTTTTAACCGTAAACAAATCAACCATCTCGGACTGTAATAATGGAATTAACCACCGAAAAAAAATCGTCAACAACTACCGCCAGTTCTGCTACCAGGCAGGCTCCGGGTAGGGTGACCGGGAGGATTAAAAGTTTTACTAAATCAAACTCCGTCGTTGAATATTAGATTGGATTTGAAACAAGATATGTTATAATGTCTGTTGCAAATTTCGACCACCCTAAGTCGCTAGCCATGCTCAAAAGCCAAAGGAAATCGAGAAAAGATATTATTTGTCAGGTTGTCACATTGAATCAAAATCATGTATCATAACCGAGGCAGCCCTGCCGGCACCCTCACCCGGTTCCTCTCCCACGAGATCTCCATCTCTGAAGTGTCTGTATTTGTGGCAGTGTGTGAAGCAAAATGTATAGCATCCGACGAGCTTTTATTTAGAAGACGTGTGATCCAAGGGCAACGCCATGTGCCTCCCCCTACGGCTCGGGAGATACTTTTGCGGTGGCTAAAGCGACCGGTAGTATCAACAAAACCGGCAATAAATCACATCAAAAAAGAATAAAATGATAATTTATTATCGGTGCTTGTGCTTCGGTCCTTGTGGGCTCACAGTGACTCCACAGTGCCATCATCGTCGTTGGTTCGGTGAAATGTAGGCAACCGCCGCCGCCGCCGCTAGACGAATCGTCCTCGGACGCGAAGATGTGAACGTAATTTGAACTCTTTCGGGAGCTAGCAAGCGTTACAGTGTGGTCCTTATTTGTTTTGAAAAGATCTTCCTTAAGTGATCGTTCTGCTGTGTAACAACAAAACTGAAATAGTTGCTGGGCTAGGGTTTCTCACGTCCTCGCAAATTGTATGTCGCTTAGTCTTCATGCGCGAACATGGCGCAAGAACAGCGACGGCTAGTTCCCGTGAGTTCTTCGAAGCACGGAGTCGCGATCGAGCAGTTAGTTGATGAAAATCGATAATTCGGTCAGAACCTACCTAAATTTCAATATTGGAACGTTAAGAAAAATTATAAGGAAACGAAAAAATTTGTTCAGTAAAATAACAAATACTGCATGATTAGCAATGAATCAAAGCTGTTGGACAAATGATGACTCCAGTATGCTTCACCACAGGCACGTCAATATCAATGGTTGGGAATTTAGTTGAAATCCATCAGTATGGAGGATAAACAGGTCGTAAACTAGGCACAGCAAATTATTGACAATGAACCAATGTCCTCTGTTGTTTGCAAAATCAACTTCAAACCTGGCATTATGTTTTAAATTTCTATAATGTGGAAAATAGAATCAACCGCAAAGGTACTGCACTATTGAAAGTACGACGCTCTTGATATGTGTGTAAAGGTCAAACCTTTCTGGAGGGGCCACTCTGTAAGTTCCTGCAAATACTCTCCAAGCCATGAACCATAAAAAACTCACATGAGCAATATCATGTGCAACCACAGCCATCATTTGAGTCGGAAAACAATTCACCCGACCGATAAACCGCGCAAATAAAGCATCATTACGTCCAACAACATTGCGTAATTGCAATAATCCAACGAAACCCCTCAATCGACCAATAAAGCAGTTAACCGATATCAATAGACGGCGGTGGATTAGCATCCCGTCCCTGCTCCCTGCTTCATGCACCGTCGTCGTAGAAGCCTAGCAGCCTTCGCATAAGGTACGGATTGAATAACAGGTAGGCCGGCTGGAGGGCAGGCGGCAGACAGGTGAAACCTGCGCCCATTCGTTGCCTAGGGCGCCATGGCGCAGTCGACTGTTCGGTTCGGATCTCAGCAGAGCCTCGTCGCAAGTGAGAGCAAACGATTGAGGAACAACCATACATGCCGAATGGCACACGAAAAAAGACCGGGAAAATCATCGAAATCTTCATCCATAGGCAAATTAGTTCTGGTTTCCCTTCTGCCCTCTCACTCTGCCGCTCACCGCAGCTACAACTGCTTCAATGCCGGAGGCCGGGCAAAGCAATAGGATAATAATCCCGAAATCAAACAGACTGCATTCACCCATAGCCAAGCGCCAAGCCGGATTATGATGCTAATATGCCAATAGACTAATCGATTAACATACATTCGATTAGTGGCCTACCTGTGCCGGCAGGAAGGCTGGGCCCAAGCCGGTTTCTAGTTTTGTTGCCGTCGTGGAAACAGGCAGTGAACGCACCGGATGACGAAAAACGGCGCATGGATCTGGGAGTTTGGTTTTCGCTTTGGGTGGGTTGATCTTCACCCTACGCGCCCACTCGCTAGAACCAGCATCGAGTTCCCCAGCAGCCACCGCCGCGTCGCCCCGCACCGATGACGGCGCAACCGGCCCTGACTTGGCCAATATCGGGATCTCACCATCGAGCTTTATATGCAAATAATGGTGCAATAACGGCACGTGAAAGGTGAAATACCACCAGCGAAACGACTATTGTTTCTAGGGTCGGTTGGTCTGTTGATCGTCGTCGTCATAGTTGTCGATGTGCCAATAGGAAAATTGTAACCTTTTTGCGGTCTTCAGCGATTTACCATTTTCCCCTACGTTTGCTGCCTGTTGCTGCCTGGTGTCTTGAGCAGAACTGTTCAGTGCAGTTGTTGTTGTTGTTTTTGATGTTGTTGCTGTTGTTTACACAACACACCGATCCGAATCGAATCGATTGCCACGGGGTGGAAGTGGGTGGTGCCCCGATAGGTGAGCTTGTAAAATCAGATAAAAATTCATCAATCGACGATGAATGGGCCATCGATTTGCCATCAAGCCCGGGCCCGGCGCACTGCACTGGCGAAACTGGGTGCAACCGGACCCGGGAAGGTTGAGCAAATATTGACGAAATTACTATCATCAGGCGCGCGGAACGAGCGAACGAGCGAGCGGTGCGATGCACGTATGTTTTGGTGGCTCGGCTGCCTGCCGAGCTTTGCCGAGCATCATCGGAGGGTTTTGTTTTTGAATTGAGACCGCGGTGTGCCATTTGGTGTCCAATGCCGGGGAAAGAGCAGGGAGAAGTGGTAAAGGTCTTCCCAGAAGATTTATTTTATTGGTGGTTTGAAGTTAATTGAATGATCATTCGAGGCAGTCGGTAAATGTCTCAATTTAGGTGATATAGTTGCATATTTTAATTCAATAGTTGCATACTTTGGTTCAATAGTTGCATATTTTTGATAATTAACCTTTACTTTCCCGACATCAGAAATAAGGGTACTCTTTTGGCTCTTATTACTTTTGGTAGGTATGGACCAATATTTTGTCAGAATATCTCGATGCAGAGACTAATTCTGTTTAAATGTAACAGGCAGTGGCTATTATATTTCCACCAACGAAAAATATTTGTTTGGCTCTTAGAACAATATCGTTTTACTATATTATGTGCCGTAAAACGGGGTAACATCGATCAGGTAGGCCATTTGCACAAATAAGTGAAATAAACAAGTTCTGTCAACTTTCCTGAACTGATCAATGCTACCCTCGATGATCAATCTTACATCATTTTACGATACTCGACTGACTCTGACAACATTTGGCAACATTCTTAATGTTTTAAATAGCTGAACTTGTGAAAATAGTGATTTGGGTGCCATTTTTATGGACACAAATCTTGAAAACCATTAAATTGGTAACTTTTTTGATGGTAATATTTTGTTTACGGTTTCTTGTGGCAGATTATGTTGATTTATTCTAGAAATTGGCACGATTACCTTCGATCGTACAGTAGTACAGTAGTTAGTAGATCATAATCTTGTCTTTCAAAACCTTTACAGCTAATTTTTAACCTGACGCTTCTTCAGGAAACGTTTCTTGTGTACTCGAAAGGTCCTTTAAGGTAACAGCAAGGTCATAAAGCAAAGATTCCAAATCTTTCCTGCTTTTAAAAAGGAAAATAAAATCGATATTATCAACTCTAACGCGACTCTCAACTAGTGATGTCCGAAATTTTCAATTATTCGATTACCGATTAATCGGTGAGCCTTGTCTGCACTAATCGATTAATTCAACTATTCGTGCTAGTGGTGTTCGATTGAAAATATTCGAATATTTCTTTGAACAATTCGATTAATCGAACGATTATGAACAATTAACGAGCATTATTCGGGGATTATTTGTACTGATTGAACTATTCGATTAATTCAACTACTCGTGCTGGCAGTATTCGATTAAAAATTATTCGAATATTCCTTGTGTTATTCGATTAGTTTTAATAATCGGACGATTAACGAACATCGCTACTCTCAACTCTAGGTCGAAATTCTGAAAAATAAATAGAAACATTTCTAGTGCATGCATGGTTTGTTCTTGGTGTCCTGGCCACTCGATAAGCACATATCTTTCATTTTGTCTGCAATTTATATTAGGTAGGTAGAACACAAGTTCATGTCACGTATCAAGTACGCCCACGCGAACCACACTAAACTGCTAGCCAAATTAAAGCATCCTGGTGCCTCTACTACTTTTGTTCGGCGATTAAATTCTTTTGGAAACCGCTGCCTCTACGAACCTGAGTAATACCGAATCTTTGACTTTCGGAGTACCTCAGGGTATCAACGTCATATCATTGCTATTCTCGCTGTATAATAGCGAATTCATAAATTAACCTAGCACAGGTCGATTGGCACTCAGTTTTAATCGAAGTGCTGTCAAAGCGTTCATAAATTAAGCGAGATTGCATCTCGGTTAAACTGACAGCATTCAGTTTGAAGCGCAGGTTAAAACTGTCTAGCATTACGGTTTACAGGTCGATCTGTCAAGCTGCCCGTATCGTTCATAAATTTCGGGTTCGAGTTAGCACGAACCCAGGTTAATTTATGAATTCGCTATAAGACACATCAAATCGGCCCTCTCGGCAGCTAGACAACCTGTAATCAGGCACGTATGCAGGTTTCTGTCCAAACTCTGTTCAATTCCTAGGCCTTTAACAAAACTGATGCGTTCCAGGCTAGCCCCTTAGATTTGGTCAGTATACACGACCGGAGCTATGCTGCCACTAAGGATGATAACTGAGCATTTAGAATAGCCTGATGATAAGGTTGTTTAGGCGACACCATCCCTAAAACTTGTCGATAGGATTTTGCAGTTGTTTGCAGTCTTCAGCGGATCGTATAACAATTTACAGCCAGGCAGTATCACAAACCAAATAGCATTAAAATATAAGGAATAGTAACGGTCCTAAGTTACTTCCCTGTGGAACTCCAGCCTGAATGCAGAAACTCTATGATTGAGCAGAGCCTAATTTTTCTGAAAGCTGACGACTGCTAAGGTACGTCTGAAGCAGGGCTTGAAAAGGGATCGCAAGTTGAATGTGACTGCCGTGAATGCGAACTTTCCGCATTCAAACTCCGCTTTTTGAACGATTATTTGACTGTTTTTTGAAATCCAGTCAATCTGCCGCTTGCGCTGCTGCCGTCTTACAATTCATGCGGCATCTCAGCAAAAGCAAACAGTCGATCTCCCGTTTTGCTTTGCGCTTTGAGAATATAAACTGCAAACTCACTGGAAGCATACGGTGACGTATTTTTTCGTTTCTCTTTTTGTCTCCAAATCGGCTGCTCACAGTAATAGTTTGTCGCCCGGACGTCGGTCCGACGCAAGCAAAATATTCGTTTGTCTTGGACGGAGTCCGACCGACTTCTTCCATGCACGTGGTTGTTTTTTTTTTGTAGTATTGAATCATACGATTGTGCGGTTGCTTTTTGTTAGAGTGTTGACTGCCAGTCATTTGACTGTTTTGCAGTCATTCGCTGCTCCAAACAGTAAAGGCAACTTGATCGAAACGAAAATGTTAAAAAGCTTTAGAACGCGTTCGTACTACTGCGTGTAATCGGCGTTTGACTGAGCAAACTGCCAGTCGTGTTATGCATAGTGTATTCCTCCACCAATCGGACGGTGTGAACTTGAATGCGCGTTGGTGTGACTGCGGTAGAAAAAAAGGATCGTTCGAAGCCCTGGTCTGAAGCCAGTAGATGAAACCATCAAATACGTCTAAACGACTCAGTTTTTGAAGCAATATTTGGTGGTTAGTTTATATGATGTCTCAGCATATTTATTACAACAGATGGGATTCCATCAGGACCCATACGAAAACTAAGTTTTAACTTCTGTAAATCGGCATCAATCTTAGCTGCAGAGAAATGTGAGAGCCCAAAGTCAAAAATATTTTTAGACACAACACGTGGGCTACGAAAGAGTATTGTCGGTCTGTTTCTAAATAACCTATTTTCCTTTTCATTCGCTAAATAAATACTTTACCGATATACAACTTTAACATTTTACAACTATTTTCCCAAAAATGTAACAAATCTATTTTTGTGTTGAAAGAATATCAAAACCAGCTGTTCTTCCACTAGAAATAGACCTAGGTCGTCAAAATAGAAGCGATCGCTCAATGGGCTGAAAATACCCTCCCGTTTCCCTACCACTTCGTCAATTTGAAAAGTTGAAAGTAATGTCAAGCTAGATACACTAGATAAGTATCTAGCAAACATTTTGCAAATAGGGTAATTTGCCAATTGTTGTACACCACCCAATAATTGCACACTTCGCAGTATTTGCACCTTTTCACGTTGGTTGTAAATGTAATTTGACAGCAACATCGGCTAGACAATTTCATTATCCATCAGAATGTTACTATTTTCTCAGTAAATCAACGTGGTTTTTAAGCGCAATAACAAATTTTCTTACATATGTTTCAATTTCCCTTTCACAAAACGATTTTCTTGCCAAAATTATTAAGAAAGTTGGTTTACAAAATAAGCTTTTATCGAACGTTAGATGCAAATAAACATGTTCTATGGGTTTCGTAGCATTGGTAGAAACTTACTATACTCAATAAATGGATAAAAGTGGGTCTTTCTAACACAAATTGCCGATAAATTCGTAAGTTCAATAATTGGAACAACGTATGACACCTTCCAATTTTATTGCACACCTGTTTTGCTTGTCCTAACCCCTTTTTTTCTGCAACGCGCATTTGACAGTTCACTTCTCCGTGGTGTTGCTTTTTGTTATTCAACGCAAGCGGTGAGAGCCGTAGTTTTTCGTATCGTGATTTTTTCCGTTTTTACCGTTTATTGCAAGGTTTCCAGGTCTTAATAGATGCTAAGGTAATCCTAAAATATGTACATATATGTAAGTGGCAGACTTGTCATTTCCTCACTCATTGTGCAAAAAGTGCAACTCTTTTTGTTCAATACAATGAGTAGAACTGCGGCCACAAATGAGAAATCTATCCACGCATAGCGAAACAGGCCAAAAATAAAGAGAAATATAAACAAACTTTAGTTTCTCATTGAGCGAAAAAGCACGGGAATTCCAATGTTACCGTATCTATCATCCACTTTCATTATATGCAACAGGTTTTACACTGTTGCCGCTGCGAGAAGTCTATACAGTTTTTTTTTGTGCCCCACATCGTGCGCAGCCAAAAAGTGTATTAACATTTTGTTGCTCAGTTCACTGCTCAATGAGTAGAACGTAGAACTTCAATGTCCAGGTTGCTGAGCAATCACAGTCAGTAAAAAAGAGAAAATAAAACAGAGCACAACAATTCGCGACTGCGTAAAGTGTGAATTTCTCTCTTCTCTTATTTTATTCTGAGGAGGAATCGTCCCTGGTAGGTGGTTTTGCCCACAAATAAAACAACTTGGCAATAATGCCAATGTAATAATGAGAAAAAAACCAAAACAAAAGCTGTGCAACAATTGAGCGTAAAGTGTGTAATAATAAGATTTGAAGCTTATTTTGGTGTGCAACAATTGAGTGCAGAGTTGGTATGCAAAAAAAACGCATATTACATGATTTTTGTAAGGAATTTCACACAGATGACTATGGGAACCTATTTCAGATTAGTTTATTGGCAAAGTAAGCGGTATTGCCAAATAAAATTTGTCTTCAGTTGTTAAAAATCATTAAATTGCTGTAGACGAGTGCTTAACTGTGTAATAATTGGCAATTTACCCTAAACATTTACAAAATAACATAGAGTTCGGCAAAATTTTGCCGAAAGTTCGGTAAAAATGTCGATGGTGTATATCGACATTTGCGGATCTTTAGTTATATTTGGCAACAAAAAAAAATTTACCGAACGGTCGGTTGTTGAGATTTCGGCCAAATTTTGCCGAGCTCGGTGCTTTTATTTAAGTGTGAGTGTGAATATTTTTGTAACATAATTAAATGCCATAAGTGGAGTGTGAAGTAACTGTAGTTTCAACAAGATGACCTAACATGCCACACTGAGCATGCAACAACTGATTTGTTGAAACGTTCGACAAACGAAAAATTTCGTGAATCATGGCGAAGTTGTAGAAGAAGGATGATCCGAAGTTAACCTAGGAATGCCCATGGAAGATAGTAATGTCCGAGCACCTGTCTTCCAAGTGATCTAACGAAAAATCGGATTGTATCAACAAAACTACCGGTAAGACCAGTTTGTAACGTTCTTCGAGAAACGCTGGCAACGACTCCACACTGGGTTATTTCCAACATTTGGCTGGAGAAGAAGCTACTGGAAGAATGGCTGGAATAAGCTGTTTGTCACATCTGCAAAAGGGTGATCGGCTCGACTGCTGCAAATATCGCGAAGGAAAGCTGATACATGCCTACAAATACTGTTATACCATCAGCAGCCACGGGTAGCACAGATTTTCGTAGGGACTTATCAAATGCCATTCAAAGGAACTCACACTACTACGGATCAAATTTTTACCAGCTGACAGATCTTGCAGAAATATTATGAGTAGGTATAACATGCCCACGAATTACACTTTTATTGACTTCGAAGCAGCACAAAATACAGTCGATCGAGGCTGGCTGTGGCAGATAATGCACGAACACGCTTTTCCAGACAAACCGACACGACTGATCATAGCTGCATCGAATCGGGTGGAGTGTGTCGAGAGTTGTGACAAAGGCTTATTCTGTACACTTTTCAACATCGCTTTAGGAGGGAAAATCACGAGAGGCACGATTTCCAGCAAACCCAGCTAACATTTTCGTACGTATATCAAAGAGAAAAATGAGAAATATGTTCCGATATATATCATAAAAAATCGCACTAGATGCACGAAACCAGCATAAGCGTACTATTTTGGAGGCGATATACGTACTGCAGATTATTCGTAAACAATTCACATTCATAAGCATTTGTATACGATAAGATCCGACTTAACATGATTAGTTCCATAATGCTATATGATTCTGTGATGAAAATCGTATGTAAATCAGTCGTCATCATTCTGTACGATTGAATATTATACTGTGATTTAATAAGCTTTGTGTACGATTTCGATTTTATTTAGAGACATTTAAGATGATTTTCATATATTCATATACGATTTGTGGTTTGCTGGGAAGGTAGCCAACTACTAGGCTTTGCAGATAGGTTTTAATATTACGCCAGACTGAAAGCAAAGGCTAGGAAGATTGGGCTAAGCAGAATTCTGACTCGCCCAAAAATTGGTGTCGAGTGACTCAAGATCCAGTTCAATGGATACGACTGCTTGGAACAGCACGAGTTACCCCGGCATATTCTTACGGCGAAGGCGGTGAATCCATTACGATTTGCTTTAACCGGATGTAACATTTAATGACACGTATTGTGGTTTCAAGTCAAGTATTAACACGTTTTCGAGATATGACGTTCATTTTTTTATACGAGAGACATCGCAATCAGCTGTAAGAGTACAGGACAATTGCCGAGCTTATGCTACAATCTTTTTGACTCTTAAAGCTTATCCCAGTTGAGATTCGAACACGCAACCACTAGCTTGTTAGATCAGAGTCCTACTATGAAGCCAACTGGTAGACAACATTCCATCTGATATCCGGTCCGGTGGATTATCGTAACAGCATCTTGATAACTACATCAAATAGATGAATAAAAATTGTATTAAATTTTTATGATGAATTTTTTTTTTTGATGTGGCATCCATACTTTGCCAGCAAAACATGAGAAAATGCTTTAATCAATGTCACTTAATGATAGTTTCAACACAAATACATATAAACTTTTCTCTATAAGTAATTTTTAGTCTGCAATGTATTGTTGATGAAAATAACCTCGAAATGACAATGTTTTGAGAAAGCTTGGACCCTGGTAGATAGTTTAGTGCAGCTTCATTACAAATCGCGGTTAAACCGGGTTAAACAAATTTAAAGGTAGATTTGAGTATTGGATGTGCCCACACATCATCATTCGTAGATTTCAGGGCAGCATACGATACAGTCGAGCGCGAACAGCTATGGCAGATAATGCACAAGAACGGTTTTTCGGAAAAACTGACGCGGTTGATCAAAGCTATCCTGGAGCGAGTGATGTGCTACGTGTGCGTTTCGGGGGCATTTTCGAGTTCCTTCGAATCGCGCAGTGGGTTTCGGCAAAGGACTGTCCTGTGTGTTACTTTACATCGCTATTGAAGGTGTAATCCGGCGATCGGGCATCGAAACGAGAGGAACGATCTTCAGCAAGAGTCCTAACCTTCACTGACGACCTCGACTCATTACTAGAAACCTTGGCAAGGCGGAGGCAATCTACACCAGACTAAAAGCGGAGACTAGGTAGATTGGGCTACAAATCAATGCGTTGAAAAGACATATGGTAAGAAGAGGCTCTAGAGAAAATAACGAGCGCCTGCCACGGAAAGTGACAAATTGACGGCGATGAAAGCGAAGTGGTTGATGAGTATATTTGGGATATCTGGTCACCGCTGACAATAATACGAATAAGGAGATTAAACGACGCATTTAAGCTGAAAGTCGAGCCTACTCTCCCCTTTCGCAACCCGCTTCGATACGCCGCCGCACAAATCACACCGGTAGTCCTCTACGCGGCCGCTACTAGGCACTAGATATTGAACCTCGGAGTACACAAAATGATTGGTTTGATGGGGAATACCAACAAGCGGTGGGAGGAAAAACTGCTTAGAAAAATTATCTAAGTATTGCCACTAGAGAGAACCTGGCCAAATACCGACAAGCTAGGAACCAGTTGACCACGATCCTGAGGAGGAAAAAGCGCCTAAAGGAGGACAGAGATCGTGAAGAATTAGAACAATTATTCCGAGCTCGCGCAAGTTTTATGAGAAGGTGAACCAAACTCGGAAGTGCTACACACCGAAACCTGACATGTGTAGGGACGAGGGAGGGAATCTAATCACAAACGAGCGCGAGGTGGTCGACAGATGGAAGCAGTTCTTCGATGAACACGTCAATGGCGAAGTCGCAGAAGGAGGCGGAACGGAAATTAACCTAGGAGCGCCCACGGAAGGTAGTAATGTCCTAGCACCTGATCTCCAAGAAGTCAAACGAAAGTTCGGGCTGCTGAAGATCAATATAGCCGCTGGGAAGGACCGCCTACCGGCAGAGCTTTATAAACATGGCGAAGAAACGCTGGCAAAGGTTCTACACTGGGTTATTTCGAGAATTTGGGAAGGGGAAAAGCTACCGGAGGAATGGATGGAAGGAGTGGTTTGTCCCATCTACAAAAAGGGTGATCGGCTAGACTGTTGCAACTATCGCGGTATTACGCTGGTAAACGCCACCTACAAGGTCCTCTCCTAGATCCTGTAACGCTGGTTGTCACCGATAGCACAAGGTTTTGTAGGGAATTATCAGGCGGGTTTCACGGGGGCTCGCCAACTACGGACCAAATTTTTACTATCCGACAGATCTTGCAGAAATGTCGGGAGTACAACGTGTCCACGCATCACATCTTTATTGATTTGAAAGCAGCATACGATACAGTCGATCGAGACAAGCTATGGCAAATAATGCACGAACACGGTTTTCCGGACAAACTGACGCGGCTGATCAGAGCTACATTGCACAGTGGTCCAATCAGCGAAATACGTGATCGTTTGATATAGCGCCGAAACGTGAAGTTTTTCGCATATAGTGTCTTTAGGAACATTTCTGGGTATAACAAGCCCCTTCTTGTGAGAGAAATCTTTGGGTGATTAATTCCCTTAAAAGTGAGATACGAAATTTATTTTCTCGTATATTCGAGATACAGGTTTGGTACTTTCGGCAAAGTTGTAGTAAATATCAATACAAACAACTTTGTCAAAGACACCATACTTATATTTCTTCATGGAAATTGTCTATGAAGCGTTATTCATGGACAAACCCTTCAAAACAGTTTTTAAACCCTGAGTTATTCTGTTCAACTTTTACGTGTTCATAGTGTTCTAGAAAGTTGTTTATCTGGCTAAAATCAACGTTTTTATAGAACATTAATATATGTGATTTTCTGAAGTTTCGGAGATATTGAGCATTTTTGATGAAAAATAGTACTACTTTGAGCTTAAATATTTCCCAAGGTGGCAAATGGTGGCAGATCAAACAACTCGTACTTGAAAGTACAACAAAAAGATGTGTTGCTTATTTTATTTTTTGTTCGAGTCAAATTCATTGTTAACTGCTTGTCAATTCGTGTTTTCTAATTAAATAGACTAAAAACTCATTCCGAGAAAATTCGGTCTTTTGTGACTGTTGTTGAAATTCGGTCATTTGGATTTCGGTCATTCGTGATTCGACCATTTGTGTTTCGGCCATTTGGTACCAGCCCATTATGAGTGGGATCTTTTGAAAAGACATCAATCGAAAGCATTGAACAAAATAGACTTAAGTTAGTTATTTGGAAGCTATTTTCTTATATATTGCGTGGAATAATTTTGAGTCTACATTCATTTTCGACTCGAAAATAGGCGAAAAAACTGCTGGTAACTCAACTTGTTAGAAAGAGATTGTCAAAATAAACAAAATGGCGTTTATTGCATCCGAAGTACATTTTAATTGTTCGATAAACATGGCTGTGAAGTATTTTTAAAACTATTATAACTTTTGAGGATACAAACAGATACAGTCAATTGACACTTGATTTTAAAGGTTTTTTGTTGTACTTTCAAGTACGAGTTGTTTGGTCTGCCACCATTTGCCACCTTGGGAAATATTTAAGCTCAAAGTAGTACTATTTTTCATCAAAAATGCTCAAAATCTCCGAAACCGCAGAAAATCACGTATAATAATGTTCTACAAAAATGTTGATTTTAGCAAGATAAACAACTTTCTAGAACACTATGAACACGTAAAGGTTAACCAGAATAAGCCAGGGTTTAAAAACTGTTTTGAAGGGTTTGTCCACGAATAACGCTTCATAGATAATTTCCATGAAGAGATACAAGTTTGGTGTCTTTGACAAAGTTGTTTGCATTAATATTTACTACAACTTTGCCGAAAGTACCAAACCTGTATCTCGAATGTACGAGAAAATAATTTTTTTATCTAACTTTTAAGGGAATTAATCACCCAAAGATTTCTCTCACAAGAAGGGGCTTGTTATACCAAGAAATGTTCCTAAAGACACTATATGCGAAAAACTTCACGTTTTGGCGCAATATCACACGATCACGTATTTCGCTGATTGGACCACTGTGCATTGGATCGAGTGATGTGTTTCGTACGCATTTCTGGGATACTCTCGAGTCCTTTCGAGACGCAGCGAGGATTGAGACAAGGTGACGGTTTATTCTGCATGCTGTTCAACATCGCTCTTAAAGGGGAGATCCAACGAGCGGGCATCGAAACGAGAGGCACGATTTTTACCAAGGGTAGCCAACTTCTGGGCTTTGCAGATGACTTCGATATCATAGCCAGGAACTTTGCGACGGCGGAGGCAATCTTTGCCAGACTGAAAGCGGAGTCTAGGACAGTTGGGCTAAAAATAAATGCGTCGAAGACCAAATACATGAAAGGAAGAAGCTCAAAGGAAACAAACGCGCGTCTCCCACGGACGGTAACCGTTGACGGCAACGAACTAGAAGTGGTAGAGGAGTTCGTGTATTTGGGATCGCTGGTAATCGCAGACAACAACACTAGTAAGGAGATCCAGTCCTCTTCAACAACCCCACCGGCACCAGCAACAGGGGAGCCCAACGTGCACGATGGCTCGACCAGGTCGAAAGCGATTTGCGACTTCTGAGACGACTAGGAAATTGGCGACGAGTGGCCCAAGACCGAGTTGAATGGAGACAACTGCTTGAAACAGCACGACCCACCTCGGCTCTATGATGAAGAAGAAGAAGAAGAAGAAGTCCTCTACCGATTTCAGATAGAAACTTTACTTACGGAGGATATACGTGCGCTTGCCGAATTTGAATGGACGATGTTGCGGACTATTTTTGGTGGAGTATAAACGGAAAGCGGAGAGTGGCATAGGCGTTTAAACTACTTAGGGAGATTCCTATCGTACATTTATCAAAAGTTGTGTAACCATGGTATGCCGGCCGCATGCATGCCGGACGACTGTGTAGTGAAGTCTGTTCTTTTCTGACTAAAAAATTCTCCTACTGAAGGATCACCTCAACCAACAAACTGATTGGATATATGCAGCAAATCTTTCTGATATTTCTCGGGACAAACTGATTGTTTGAAGGTTCCAGAATGCTTCCAGAGTGATGGTATGGGAATGTTTCTCCAAAAATTCGTAGGCTCCATTGCTGTTCATTGAACCTGGTGTCAGAACCAACACTAAATAATACATAATATTTAAAGAATCGTTTGCTTCCCATCGCTGGAAAACACTACAAGAATGCACCATACTGCTTCCAACGAGATTCGGCACCGTCTCACCAGGCGAAAGTTACACAGACTTGGCGTGAGGACGGAGGAAGTTAACGGATTTTATTTCTTTGCCACTCTGGCTTCCTGCTTTGAATTGCCTGATTTGAATGCTCTCGGATTCTATGCATGGGGTTACATGCTAGGCAAACTACGGAGCACCAAAGTATTGACGGTGGATACTTTCAAGCAACATTTGGAGAAGATTTACGATGAAATGCTTCAGGAAAGCGTGCGTGCCTGTACTGTAACGCTTTTCAACAACGATCGATTGCGACTGGAGATTAAAACAAAGAAAGAATAATTTGAGTTGGATTAATTTAAGACAAATGTTGTGGATATACTTTACACGAAATACACTCAAAATTAAAATTTGTGCAAGCGTCTTAATTTCGTAACCATTTACGTTTTATTGATAGTTATTATTATTCACCCTGTAAATTCATAGTTTATGTTCTATGATATTGAGTCTAATTTAGTGTTCAATTTATTTGCAAATAACGAAAAAAGTAACCCATTGCAACTCTTTCAGTAGTTCTACCTGCTTCACTGACCTATAAATCCATTCACTGTATTCTTAAATTCAAAATAAAATTCAATTCCAATAGCCTCAAACCGACAAAAAACGACACTTTACCCAAATTTTCCAGCTCCCTGCTACTTTACATTAATAATTGGCAACGTTCGTTCCCAACAATTAATCATCGCTAGGCCCCATTTAATGGGTTCCCCGCACAAAAAGAAAAGCTCGCATCACCTAATCCTCATTTTTCACGAGCCTGCTCGTGTGATAAAATTATTCATATCAGCTTTATCTCGACTTGATCACGACACATAAACTTTGGGCATCATCATCCGCGCTGTTCCAACTGGGGGAAGGGGCGGTTCGCTCGACTTGGCCGCTCCGGCAGCGCAGCGCTTTGCTACTGCTCTTGTGCCCTTCTCCCAAAACCTATCTGCGGCGAAGACATCGTGATCTCCCCCACCAGCAGCTAGCTGGCAAAAACTAGACACCGATCCAATCCAATCGCGCCGCCATCGAGCGATAGATAGAGCGGGGGGATCGGGACTATGTGCGTTCCAGCGAGCACGCTTGCCGGTCCAAAACTGATTAGTTATGAGTTACGATCATAAACGATGCCAACAACGACGTAGGAACCCTTCCAACCGCCGTCGCTACCACGTGGGGCTAAACATGACGACACTCCCAGACGCTGGTTTGCGATGGTGCTGTGCTGCTGATGATGGTGATGACGATGACGAAGTTAAAAACAAACAAGTTAAGCGGCATTAGCAGCCGTCACAATCTTTATCGTCACCGGTTCAAAGTTGCCTTTCGGGGGGAGTGAAGGGAGCTGAAACTTTCAAGTTCATATGTTAACTGAAGGGTGGATTCCCCTGACAGCACGCGGTTGGCGATGAGAAAACTTCCGAAAACGAAAGCAATAAAACGCTCGATTGAAGCTGCCTGACGAGGCATCAAAGGAGGTACCTTTTCCTTAAAGTCGAACAGCATCGCTAACGGGTTCGGTTCGGTACTTTCGTTCTAAAATTATAGCCAGCTTAAAGCACACAAGGCAGAGAAGCCCAAAATGTATCATCCCGTTCTTTTATAAACGAAATGCTATTCCTGACAGGAGAAAGAAAAAAACAGGCGCGGGAGGAGATAAATGATCTCACGAGGCTCACACGACAATGTGGGAAATTATTAATCATCTCACTCAAACGTTGTACCGCAAACTGCAACCGGGTGGTGGCCAGTCTGCTGGAGATAGCATGCCGCCTCGCTCGAAGTCGAGAGGCTTGCAGCAGGAATCCACGACCGCCATCGTTCGTCACTGCGATAGTGATACACACAATTGATCGTCGTCGTATAAACATATGAACTGCACCGCGCGCCCGCTGCTAGCTTTGCTAGCTTTGGTGGCATGGCGGTTCGGATCAAAGTCGGATCGGGTAAAATTTCGATTGGATCGTGCGAAATCTGCCTGCCCCGGAGATTGATCACTGCCTGCCAACGGTTGGGGAAGCAACGGAAACGAAATTCGTGAGTTCTTTTCGGTTTCTGCCGGAATGATTGGTATTTTTGGTGGGTCATTTTTTTGCGCGTGTTTAAATATAGTCGTCGGAAATGAGGACGGGTGTGCAGTGTTTTGTTTTCCCAATGAAAGTGACGTGTGTAACTTTTTAAATGGTCGAAGATTTCCACATGAGGTCTTAAACATTGCCTCAAAATGCCGGATTTATCGTGATAAATTTATGATCAGATTAGATATGTGTTTTCTAACCTCAAACCCACGACGGTAGAACTAAAGTTTTCTGACTTGTTTGGCACACCTGAACTCTGAGTTAACCTCGAACTAAACAGCCACCCGAAGAAATAAAAAACAACAACATTTAACCACTATTCACAAGCATAACTTTTCGCAACTCGCTGAAAGCCCTCCGTAGGTAGCTCGCACAAGAGAAGGAGGAAGCTCCCACGGGTGTTCCTGCTGGTTAGTGTATCATCTCTCTAGCAGCTTTTTTTTCGCCGTTTTTCACAAAACGCCATTCCATGTCATACCATTTGCAATAAGTATATGAAATGAAATGAGCTTGGCGTACAGTCAGCTGCAGTCTATAGGCACTTGGCCAACTCTGGCAGTGCCATATTTATGAAGAGCCCTGCTAGCTAGTGAATAAAGTATTCCCGGGCGGGAGCATGTCGGGCACATACATATACACATACATACACAAACACACGCGCGCGCACAAACATATATGTGAATCCGAGCGTGTGGAAACCGAATTTATTTGGCAAATTTCCGCCAAAATACTTTTCTCTTTCTAACTCCGGTCTTTCTGCGGCAGGCGAACTTTGAACTCCCCGCGGTGGGAAGGAAAGAGAGAGGATCCTACATCCGCCGGTAGAGTGGGAAGGTACAGTAGCGCACGTAAGGCAACAAAGTTCGAAGGAGACATGCCCGGAAGCTTTCTGGCTGCCGTACCGTAAACGCCGTCGACACACAGGGACATATAAGTTTATAAACATCGTTATGAATATGGGCAACCGCTGGCTGGCTGGCTGGCTGGCGGCCTGCTGACGTGAGAACTGCTGCCATCCTCAACGATTCCGATGCCAAAAAAAATACCTAAACGATAATTTTATATCCTTGCAACGCTCCGTTGCTGCTGCGGTTAGAAGACAGGGCAAAAAGTTCGACCCACTGACTGCTGCAGACCGCCTGCCTGTGTGTTCAAGCGCGGGCATCGAAACTTCGGTTCCATCAACTGAACATGATGAAATGGCTAGCTCATACTGGAACTGGGTCCACCACCTTACCCAGAGGACGGTTCCAGTTTTGGCATGTAACTTTCGGCTTCTTTCAACGGTTACATCAATAATGATGACAACGACGTTGACGGCGGCGGTGAACTCAACACGGACTGCCAGCGCGCTGCAGACTTTGAACTTGCAGCATTGCAGTGGTAGAGATTGCTGCAAACTGCCTATACAGAAGGGTTAACTTTTCCTCTGTGTTATTTTTTTTTCGTCGACCTACAGATCCGTGCCAGATATGATAGTAATTAATTTACATTGCGAACGAATTTTAGACTTGTTGGTTCGTTTTACGGTCTTTGTGGTTTCAATTGCAGCCACCACGGTGGAACGGTCAAATTAGTACATGAGCCTTGCAGCAGTCAGTAGTATAGAAAAAAACAAGTGTACTTACGTTTCTTTTTCAGAAATGGTGGTCCGTCATGATGCATTCCTCGCGGGTCGGACATCTCCATCAGAGGACTGTAGATCTTGCCCGGATCCATGCCGGGAGGGAACAGACCAAGCGGGGAATCCAAACCGAACACTGGATGGGTGAAAAAGAGAAAACAATTGAATAAGATTAGACTGAAATATGATTTCCATGAACTTTTAATATTATTACACTATGGATCAAATTATCTCTGATTTGTAATTTCCAAGTTTAGAAAAAAATGTTTTGATTGGTCTTACTAGTTTTCAAAGTTTAATTAAGAGCTGATTTATTAAATGGTTCGTAACAAACTGCACAAGACAGATAACTATCGTCGCTATTATGCTTGAGCAAACAGTAATTAGCTCACAGTTATTCGCTGAGGTATCCCAGAACAGTTAATTATTATTCATTGGGTTGACCCAGGGCTCAAAGAATCAAGCCCTGAAGCAAAAGCTAATAATCTGTAGCCAGCAAAAGGCTGTAAATCTTTCTGCGAAATTCCGCTACTTTAATTGACGAGACATTGGCATCCTTTCTGATTTCTGGAACGCACCAAAATATTGGTTAAAATCCCAGGAGGTTGAATAAAGTTTAGTTTTAAAGCCCATTAACTTTTGCTAATAATTTCGATTGCATGCTTGTAAATTGGATGCAACAATTATAGTATTTGTAAAGTGAAGGAGCGTTTGGTGAGAAGAATGATAAACTGAATTAAACTGGGAAATTTCGATATGAGATCAAAAAAATACATATATTTTGGGTCATTTAATGGCGCGCGGGACTGCAGTCCACACAATCTCGGTTGGTACTCGAGTGTTTTTTGCGATTAAACTACCGTCGTACCCTTTTTCTTAGATAGTCTCATATCTAATTTTGTCCCTCCAGTCTTTATCATTCCATACACGCACACATACGTTCCTCCACCGACAGTAATTAGTTTTGTATGATTGCCCCTTGCTTCTACCACCGAGAAGATAGACGTTTATCAACTGTAGTGTGGTAGAAGCGAGCGAGCATTCGGGTGCCGACCATCGAAGCAAGCGGCACCGTTCAGTGCTATCGCACACCGCACCGGGTGTTTTTTCTGTTACGCTACGTACAACGTAGTCCTACGTCAAAAGCAATTGTTGTAGACTATGGTGTACAACAATTAGCAGTCGAACGTGAAATATATGCAGCTAGCTAGTTAAACGACATCAAACCGAGATGCACATAAGAAAGTATTTTAGAAACCCCCACTCTCATCGATCGAGTTATAATCATAATGCTCTCGGTCCTATGGATGCTTGTAGAGAGGAGCTCTTCTCTTAATCATGCACAGTCAAATATAATCATGATAACAGTTTGTCTCAGTTTAATCCTTTACCCTACAGTAGTAATTGGGTTTCCTACTGTACTGACCGATAGAAGACCTCTGCTACGCATGGTATCACTGAGCGTTTACTACCAGAATGTTAGAGGATTACAAATGAAAATCGACAAATTTTTTGCTGCGATAGTGGACAACGAATATGACATCATCTTAACAGAGACTTAACAGAGGCAGAATGATGTGCTGCTATTCGGTCACAGTTACAATGTATACTCGAATGACCACAATCCGGAAATACCTAACTGGTAGATGATGTGATGTGGCGTTCACATCGCAGTCAAGATTTCCTCCTTTATTCCTCTTCCTGCTTGGTTCGGGTTGATGATGATCTAGAACAGCGATGGGTATAGTTTGTTACCGGTCATTTTAAAATGAAACGGTACCAATGCCATGGCGTCAAAGTTTTGTTTTTTTGTAGTGTATATGTTTAGTTAATAAGTGTAGCTTGTACAAAAATTCATAAATTAGTTTTGTTGGTTCAACTAACTGGCTCTTTTTGACTGTTGTTAGCAATGTTGCAAATTTTCATCACGATAAAGGCTCATCACCTGCTCATCAGCGGTTTAAATCTTGTCAACTGGCAACTCTATCGTATCCTGATTGCTCGCGATGAATCGTCGACGCAAAAACTGGTGAGCAAAATATGAATTGATTACGCTCGAAAATACTTGCTCGGTATCTTACACTCATCGCTAATCATTGTTAATCGCTGTCATCAAAGAATGTATTTTGCGTAACGAATGAAACGATGAAACGATGAAACGTAAACAAGCATATTTTTTTGGCAAATTACAAAAGAAATATTGCTCGTTCAAATATAAAACGTTATTCGTATCACATATAATAATTATGAACTTGTCAAACGTCAACATATACTTGCAACGCCATGCACAACCAGGAACTTCAAGCGGCACACGGACAAACAAAATGGTTTCAAGATTTAGTTTCAATGAAATGCAAACCTGGTGCAATATTATTATTATAAAATCCCCCACCCGATAATTAGACTGCGAAAAATTTACGTAAAAATGATCGATGTGAATGTTACCATTTAGTGCCGTGAGGAGACACTGTCGGATTAATGACTAAGGACCCCAATCCATCCAGACCAGGTGTTCGGGTATAGCACGGAGGCTCCTAAAGGCTCCGTAAGAAACCACCTAAGTCAGAGACAGCCTCTCTCATTAAATGGTAACATGGGGAAATGGGTAACATGGTAACATGGGGAAATGGAAAAGGGAACCTCCCCAAACAGTGCCTGTAGCTCGTGATTCATACGGCTCCGCCACTCTCCGCTTTCCGTTTGTAGTCCGCCAAAAATAGTCCGCAACACTTTTCGTTCAAATACAGCTAGTGCACGTACCTATGTCTTCCGTAAGCAAAGTTGCTGTCTTCAGGGGGCATAGTACTTTTTCAATTTTAAAAAATCGATTTTTTTATTGATTACTAGCTGACCCGACAAACTTAGTCCTGCCACAAATTAAACTGTGTTGTACATAAATCGTGAAACTCGGATGACCTTGTGGGGGCTGCCCCCGTCTCGCCCTGAATCATCTAATGTTACTATTGATAGTTTCTGGTGGTCTTGTTATTGACTAATGTTTTATGAAAGAGTCTAAAATTTATCGAGTTCGATTTATTTGCGAGTTATGTAAAATTTCTGTTTTATTTGTATGAAGGTCCTTATCCCCCTACCACAGGGGTGAGGGGTCCCAAATCATCATAAAAAATTGCTGCCTCCAAAACCCCCCTATGACAAATTCGGTTCCATTTGCTTGATTCCATTTGCTCTATAGGAGCCCCCCACTATTGAAGGGGGGAGGGGTCATAATTCCCCTCCTAAACAGGGGAGGGGTCTCAATTCACCATAGAAAAAACTTTGCCTACAAAAACACCCAAAGCAAAGCTTGGGTGCTAATTCCGTTATCGAAATTTGACCTTCTGTTTTTTATACGACAGACTTCGCAACCAGCTGTTAGAATACAGGACAGTGCGGGGTCAGTGCTACGATCCTATTGAGTCTAACAGCCTCTCCCAACCGAGATTCGAACATACGACGACTGACTTATTAGACCAGCGTCATCCACCAACCCCCTCCCAAACACCCACATGCTAAATTAGGTTCCATTTGTTTGATTAGTTCTCGAGTTGTGAGGAAATTTGTAATTCATTTGTATGGAAACCCCCCCTCTTAAAGAGGAGAGGGGTCATAATTCCCCTCATAAAGAGGGGAGGGGTCTCAATTCACCATAGAAAAAAATGTGCCTACAAAAACACCCACATGCTAACTTTGGTTCCATTTGCTTGACTTTGTCTTTTTCTGGCATTCATCCAAACGGTTTCAAACACGTATGCTCAAAATCTTAATCTTTCGATATCTATACCTATAAAAATGGATTTCTGTCTGTCTGTCTGTGAACTACTGAACTACTGAACCAATCGGCGTAAAAATTTGCATGTAGAGGTTTTTGGGGCTAGGGAAGGTTCTTATGATGGTTAGAGACCCCTCCCCCCACTAAGAGGGGGGAGCTCCTATACAAAGCAAAGTCGTGGGCTTAAACCGTCATTAGACATTACCCTTCTTTATCGACAGACTTCGTAGCCGGCTGTTTAGAGTACAGGAAAATTACGGGGCCAGTGTAACGATCCTACTGACTCTATCAAGCAAGCACCGTCTAGCCGAGATTCGAACATGCGACGACTGGCTTGTTAGACCAGCATCGTACCTCGAAGCTAAGTAGGCGGTGTAGCTCCTATACAAATGAAACACAAATTTCTGCATAACTCGAGAACTAATCAAGCAAATGGAACCAAATTTAGCATGTGAAGGTTTTTGGAAACAAGAATTTTTTATATGGTGAATTAGGACCCCTCTCTACTTTAGGAGGGGGAGGGGGTTCCTATACAAATGAAATACAAATTTTCTCATAACATCTGAGAACATAACATCTGGCATCTGAGAGACATGAGATGATCGTTAATCGCTATTTTGTCGAGTGCTGATGTTTTTACCTTTGTTATACTATAACAAAGGTTTAGGAATTGGTCGAAAAACACGAAATTGATCCGAGGCCCGGAGGGCCGAGCCACATATACCAATCGACAGGGTTCGACGAACTGAGCAATGTCTGTGTGTGTGTGTGTGTGTGTGTATGTGTGTATGTATGTGCGGGGCGCAACTTTTCTATCGCCTGTTTCTCGGAGATGGCTGAACCGATTTGTTCGCTATTAGTCTCATTTGAAAGGTATTATTGCCTAGTATATCATCATTGAATTGTTTCGTGGTCCGACTTTTCGTTTGAAAGTTATAAGTAAAAACGTGAAAATTACGTGACACGATTTTCTCCGGAACCAAATGACCGATTTCAACGATCTTAGTATCGAATGAAAGCTCTTATTAAGGCTAAATTTTTCGAAAAAATTTTATTGAAAACAAATGAGTAGTTTAAAAGTTATGCTTAAAAAACCTGTTTTGACAAGGTAATAATTATCGCCTGTTTCTTAGAGATGGCTAAACCGATTTAGGCGCTATTAGTCTCATTTGAAAGGTAACATAGCCTAATAGATCACTATTGATTTGTTTTTTGATCGGACGTTTAATTTGGAAGTTATGAGCAATTGAATATAACGCATTAAAATTTACAATAATTTATAACGATTTCATCCAAGATAGTTTATCTAGTTTGATTTATTTTGGCATCAAAGTAGAGATTTTAATGCTGCAAATATATCTGCAAAATTTCCAAGTCTTCTGGTTTTGCCGATCAAAAGATATTAACCCTCCAACACTTGTGCCAACTTTTGTAATACGGTTACTCGCGCACACAATGGTCCAAAACCAAAAAGACATGCGCTCTAGAGTTTTGACTGGGAAAACTTGGTTTTAAATTTATGGAACCTTCGTAAGAATTTCTTGAAATTGAAAGCTCTATCGTCTGGTGGAATTTAAATTTTGATTAATCCCCCTAAAAGTGAAATAAAAAAATTATTTTTCTTCAGCTTCAATATAACATATTGATGTGTTCTGCAAAGTTTTAGAACATATTATTACAAGAAATTTTGTTGAATACAGTAACCTTCTATCTATTCAGCGAAGATAGCAAAATCTTATTTATTGTGTATATAAATTTGTAAAATCAGTTTTTCTATTTTAGCTCTTTTTGTAATTATTGTATGACTTGTTCATGTACTACAAAATTGTACAAATAGTAAAAATACACAACTTTGCTGAAAATAGCATACCTCTATGTTTGCTTGTTTAGGAACCGTAGAACTTTGATTATAAAAAATACCCAAATTTTGACCCCGAATTACTAGACTACCAGCAGACGGATACATTTTAAACATTTTACATTTGCTGATAGTTTTGCTGCATACAGACACCATTTTTCCATATGAAGAAATGAGATAAAATTCCAGTTGGGGTCAATTGCGGTACACCTCACATGCTGACTGCTTCGTTTCTGTGATGTCAGTTTATGCTGATCTATTTTCCCAACAATTTAAAATATTGATGCATTGAATAATTATGACATTTTGCTCATAACAAGGTAATTGAAGAATATACGTTAGTTAAACAGCGATTTGTAATATGGCATTCAAAAACCTACACGTGTTGTACAAAATGTGTGAGTAATTGAAGGTTAATAAAAATTGATGAAATTTATTGATGTCAATCAAAAAGAATGGCATTACAGGAATTTATGCATAGTTCAAAAACCTATAAACTAGACCTTTACTACGTAATGTATATGTTAAAGAATAATATTTCCTCTTAAAACTTGCTTTTTTTTGCACTTACTCAAATTAGTAACAACCAACTTACCCTTTCTCAGTAATTTCATGAAAAAAGGAACTATCAAAATTTATAAGTGCTGCTATTTTGTTCAAATTTTGTAAACTTATACAGTTTCCAAAAATTTTATGAAAACCAACGCACTACGCAACGTTAACCAATAGATGAATTATGTTCCAAAGACGTGTCGATTTCTATCTCAAAGAGCAAGTAAGACCGTATAACAAAGGTTCCTTTCACCACTAGGTGGATTAAATCGGGTTTTTGATATACGACACGACATACTTTACTGATGCTGAAATGTCGCTTTATGGGAACCGGTTCCGGATTTACCGTATCTCCCCGGATCCGGATGGTGCGCACCATAGCTCAAAACTGCAGCAAAATAATTGATATGTCCACAGTCGATTATATGTTTACAAAAATCAACAGATTTTAAACAAATTTTAAATATTCGGCAACTTTATCTAAAAAAGCCATGTCTCGGTCCTCCAAGGAACTCCGGAATAACTCCGCGACCATCTAACATATGGCCATTATCTATAGTTATTATTGAAATATAAAATATTTTCGTCAAAATTCCCAAATTTGGTGAAAAAATATTGAAAGATAAAAAAGTTATGGCCATTTTAGTGAATTTTGCGGTGCTAAAAATGATGTAGACCTTGGAGGGGTTAATATACTTTCATATTTTTAGAATTTTTCATTTCGGATAAGCCCCCGAGCGCCAATCCATGGTACGGCAAATCATGTTTGTTTCGAATGATCATGTCCAAGGAGCCGTAGGGGAGAGGGGAAGAGATTCATATATGTAAACAAAATTGTAAATATTAGTATAAAATTCATTGTTTAGAATTCAACAAACCCGAATCGATTCGCTTTTCGCGTTATCGAGAAAAAATATTTGAAATAAGGCAAAAAATATAGTGCAAAAAGTACTGTGCCCCTTAAGTCCGTAGAGGACTACTGGTCTGATTAGCGTTTTGTACATCGTCAGCTTTGTGCGGCGGCGTATGCTCCCAGATCGAAGCGTCTTGCGGGGGAAAAGTAGGCTCGATTTCCAGCTTGAAAGGGTCTTTGGATCTCCTTACTCGTATTATTGTCGGCGGTGACCAGAGATCCCAAATATACGAAGTCATCAACCACCAGTTCATCGCCGTCAATAGTCACTGTCCGTGGGAGGTAAACGTTGTTTTCTCTGGAGCCTCTTCCTACCATATATTCGGTTTTCGACGCATAGATTTGTAACCCTATCCTTCTAGCCTCCGTTTTTAGTCTGGCGTAGATTCCCTCCACCGTCCCAAGGTTTCTAGTAATGATGTCGATGTCGTCTGCAAAGGCTAGGAGTTGGCTACTTTTGCTGAAAATCGTTCCTCCCGTTTTGATGCCCGTTCGCCGGATAACACCTTCAATAACGATTTTGAATAACATACAGGACAGTCCTTCCCCTTGCCGCAACCCTGTGCGCGATTCGAAAGGACTCGAGAGTATCCCCGAAACGCGCACGTAATACATCACTCGCTCCAGAGTAGCTTTGAGCTTTGAACTTTGACCGGCACGGATAGTCAATTTTAATTCGCCTCTGAAGTGACCGGGGTTTATTCACCTAGGTCCTGGCGTGTAAGTTCGCGAGATCATGGTCGAATGAGGTGACGGTCGCTTCACAGCTATGGCAGATAATGCACGAACACGGTTTTCCGGATAAACCGACGCAATTGATTAGCGCTACCGCGGAACGAGTGATGTGTTTCGTGCGCATCTCAGAGACACTCTCGAGTCGCTTTGAGACGCGGCGAGGATTGAGACAAGGTGACGGCCTATTTTGCATGCTGTTCAACATAGCTCTTGAGGGTGTGATCTGAGCGGGCATCGCAAAGAGAGGCACGATTTTCAGCAAGGGTAGCCAACTTCTAAGCTTTGCAGATGGCTTTGATATCATTGCCAGGAACTTTGCAACGGCGGAGGAAATCTACGCCAGACTGAAAACGGAGTCTAGGAGGATTGTACTAAAATTAAATGCGTCGAAACCCAAATACATAAAAGAACGAAGCTCAAAAGAAACAAACGAGCGCTTTCCACGGACGGTAATCGTTGACGGCGACGAACTAGAAGTGATCGATGTATCTGTGTATTGAGAATCACTGTTGACCGCGGACAACAAGATTAGTTAGGAGATCCAGTGGCGCATTCAAACAGGCAATCGGGCCTGCTTTACCCTTCACAAAACGCTACGATCAAGAAGCATACGTCACCGTAGCAAGCAGACGATGTACAAAACCCTTATTAGACCGGTAGTTCTTATGGACTTGAAACTGTGTCGTTGCTCACGGAGGACATACGCGCCCTTGTCGTGTTTGAGCGGAGGGTGCTACGGACGATATTTGGCGGAGTACAAACTGAAAGCGGAGTGTGGCGGAGGCGTAGTATGAATCATGACCTACATGGTCTGCTTAGAGAGATTCCCATCGTACATCTGGCAAAAGTCGATAGGCTACTGTGGGCTGAACACTTCGTGTAGATGCCGGGAGAGAGTGCGATGAAAACAGTTCTCTTGAGCAACCTCACTGGCGCCAGCAACAGAGGGGCTCAACGTGCAAGACGGCTCGACCAGGTCGAAAGTGGTTTGCGACTTTTGAGACGCGTGGGAAATCGGCGACGAGTGGCTCAAGATCGAGTTGAATTGAGACGACTGATTGAGACAGCACGAGTCACTCCGACTCTACGCTGACGACGACTATGAATCATAAGAACCACGATAAAACCTTTATAAAATTCAAATAAACCCAAGCGGCTTCTAATTTTAAAGCGGCTACATTTTAAAGAAAAACACAGTTATTTAATTATTGTAAACCAAGTTGAACGTTTCCCCTACATTTAGTGTCAACAACTTGTAACCTTGTAACAACTCTGCTAGTAGATAAATATTCGATATGAACCACAAATTAAATCACAAAACAAATCTAATAAAAATAGTTGCGTTCAGAATGATTCAATTTATAAAATGGCTTGTTAAATGAGGGGAAAAAAGCTGTTACAACAGGCACCGACGTCTCATTAACTAGTTCACATGTTCACATCAACTACTAGACAATGTTAGCAGACCCGTATAATTATAACAAAAACAACCACAGCAATTCATCCATTATATTACCCAAAAAAAAAGCACACATATTTTAGATGGTTATTAATAATTTATGACACCGAATTTTGGACCAACTACTCCGCCAATACGGACCGTCAATGGCCTTCCATTTGGCTCACTTTGCGCACCGCTTGGGGTCAGTTTCGTCATGTGAAATCGTCGTAGATTTTAAAATTTTAATTGAAACTAAAGCAGATCCATTCCGAATTCAATGATATCCAACTCTCCCACGATACGCAAGAAGACCCATATATGAACTGTCCGCTGACGACGTTGAGCCCCTCAACCGCCTTGGTAAGACAACAGCTTCGCATGCATTACACACGCATCCGTCGACCGGTGGCCGATTAATCGGACAAACAACCGCCGAAACTCGGAAAATTCTCACATAAAGATACGAACGTTCTCTGGTTGGAAACAAACGTTGAATCAGATTAGCGCACTCGAGCCAAAAAATATATTACGGTTGATTGTATGTATGTGCGGATCATTAACGAAACAAGGGTGGACTCCGCGAGACCGCGACCGCGAGAAAACAAAGGAAAATAATTCCACCTGTCCGGCGTGGCGGTCGGTGCCCAATTTTTCCCGTCCTAATAATTTCAAGCAGCTGAGAGCAATTATATTTTCGAACTGCAGTACATGCGAAACATAGGTAACAGACGATGCACGCGCCACTTTCTAACGGTGCGTTTTATTTCGCCTCCCGCAAACACCTACGGGGGTCAGTTGATGGTCCTCCGAAATTAAACCAGATGAAATGGGAAATGATATCAGAAAGCTTTCCTCGTGATGCTAATCTTAATGGGCGGGTGTTCTCATCGGGTGGTGCGTGTGGAAACGAAAAATTCCGGAGGATGTCTAGCCGCGCTGGCAATCCTCCGAACTGACCGACTGGGGGCTCCGGCATAGCAGCCTCGTTTCGTACTGACGGTTATTATTTTCGGCAGTGGCCAAACGTGAATGAATATGTATATATCTTTATATGGTCATTGTTTTTCCCAAGATACATTTTCCACCGAAGAGAAATCCACTCCACTCTGGCAGAACAATAGCAATATCTTAATTTTTATTGCGCTCATACAGCCAATGTTTTCATTCGCGGCGTCCGTTAGGTGACCCTTCGGGAGCAAGGTTTCCCCCTGTCAGCACCCCTGTCTCGCGGTGCCCGGGTAGTGATTAAAATTTCGGACAAATAGCTATTATGTGGAGATGGGTAGATGGCACACAGTGGTGCGAGTTGGAGGGGTCCAACCGTGTTTGATCTTGGAAAGATCGGAGGCTTGCTGTCATTGCTGTACTTTTTACGTGGGTAATGAACCGAATTCTGTCAACTTATTAAATTTTGATGTGATGACTTTCGTTTGGATTTATGACTGATATATTGCGAGCGTATTTTAGATCTTCGTTAATGATAGAAAGTTACAGAGAAACAGATATTATAATAACGAAATACCAACTGCACAGAACAGATAAGAACGATCCCTGGTACGTCGCCAAATTTTTGAGACAGATCTGAAACATCAAATGTCTACGCCTTGCCGGTCAGCATCGAGGGGTCTTCAATAGGGTACGTCTTCAATACGTACGTGTCAAACTCTGTACAACAAGATTGACATGTGTGGGTGGTGGTGAAATTTGAAATATTACATCAACTGCTAGGAAATAGTTCGATGTTGGGATATTTCTAAGGTCAAAATACATAAAAAAAGTAAGATTAGAAGGATTTACAATGTTTTACAGTAGTGAAACTTAGGCCCCGTACAGAGTAAAAGCGGCTGCGACGCGACGCGATTTCGCTCTCATGTTGCTAAATGCACAGTCCTGCTTCGGCCGAAAAAGGGCTGCGCGTATAACTAGAGCAAGAAATGTCGCGTCGCGTCGCAGGTCGCTTGCACTCTGGCGGTACCCTTAGGAAGCGCACAGAATAAACGCGACTTCGCTGATATACGCAGCTTTGCTTCTGGCGAAAAATGGCTGCGTACCGAATGTGAGCGTCGTATTGTACACGACCTTGTATTTGACACAAAGTGGTTAGAATTATATTTTAGAAATATATTATACCTATTTTGTGGCAACAAAATAGCAAAAAATTCAATCAAATGCTGATTAAATTGAATATAACTTTCCATAAACACGTGAATTTGCAACTGAGAATTATAAAAGTAAGCAAAAATGTGCAAATACTCACTGTGCGGTGGCGTTAGCGTCAGCGACGAAACCGACGGCATGTGCGGAAAGGAGAGCGGCGAGTGCGGCGGCCGCGGTGGACCGTCCGATTGGTTGAAGAACGGAGGAAAATTCAACGTTGGGCTGTGCAGAAAATCCTTCGGCCCGGGTCGATCCTTGCCCAGGCTGCCGCCGCCACCACCGGACGGACCGAGGTTTCCGCCGTCGCCGCGACTATGCAGACCACCACCGCCGGGTCCGCTGTGGCTGTTGTTGTTTTTACTACTGCTGCTGTTGTTGTTGTCACCGTCCGGCGTTAAACCCGGCGGTCGCAGCTGCGGCGAGGAATTGTGATGCGAAAGATGGGCCAGCGGATGCTGGTGGGCGGCCAGGGCCAGATCCATGTGGTCTAAAAAATGGGACCCGTCGTCGTCTCCCAGCCGGTCGTCGTCGCGGTCTTCCAATTTGACACGTTTTTCGGCAAGCCCAAGGCCTGCAGGTGGGTTGTTGTTCAGATGAAACGACGGTGGTGGCGATAGTGAACTCATCGATCGGACTAGTGAAGAGCGGTTCAGGTGTCGAATGTCTTTCAGCGACAGCCGACCAATGGTGGGCTCAAGCGAGCTATCCTTTGCGTTCGATTGATCTGATAGGCGAGAGTTTCCTTCTTTGTGAGAGCCGCTACTGTTCGTCAGACTTCCAGAGTTGCTAGAATTTGAGCCGATGGTTGAGGATTTTTTCATGCAAAGATTTTCTGGGCCTTCCAGTGCGGACAAAGAAACCGTTGACGCTGTGGAATTGTTTTTACTTTCCTTTTCGATGTCTTCTTCGGTTTTGCTTGGAGTTTTATGCACAGTTGGCTCTTTTCGGTCTTCACTTTCACTTCTTCGTAAGATTTCTTTGATATCCTCGTCATCATCCTCTAGATCATCCTCATCTTCACGTTCGTTTTCGTTGTTATCATCGACTTCCTTACCGTCCATAGAGTGCGGTACCGGAGTGGCGGGTTTGCTTGTCAGGTCTTGAGGGGCGCAGTCCCCCGATCGTCTTCGGGGACGAGCCTGTTTTCGTCGCGGCATAGGAGAGGTGCATATATCTGGGTTCGGAAGATTCAAAGCAGGATCGGCGAATACCTGCGGTGGCAGCAGTAACTTTGGAGTACTGGTACTCAGCATGCTTGTTGCAGTTGAACTCTGATGCGGGTGTCTGGCGTGATGAAGGTTATTAAAGTTTGGCGATGGAAGAGACGGGGAGGTCGGTGATATCATTGACGAGTCAAGTAGACTGAAATCCTCCGGCGATTGTGCCGGAGTTGGGGTATTACCGGCAACTGGATGGTCTACCAACCCTCGCACCTGTAGTGATTCTCCCGCTTGTATTAAGACGGATAACCGTTCCTGGGGAACGCTGATCTCGCCCCGGTACATAAAATCCACAATTGCTTGCACGACCCATCCTCGAAAGTCTTTCAACACTATCACAGGATGCTTGCAGGGCGTTTCGGAGAACACACGCTGAAAGAAGGGCGAGCAAGCCGACAGGACGACCTTGTGCGCCCGGATGCTCGTCTCGGCACAAACAAGTGTGACGTCTACCAGTGTTTTGGTCTGAAGTAGCGTATCGAACGCTCGCAAAATATGGTTCTGATGATTGTTCCACCGAAGGCTGTAATGCTCCTGGTCCGCCATTATTTCGAATTTTTCTTTCATGGGTTTTCGTTGATGAATTTCAGCATCCGTATTTGTGCGACGACGATTGGTGGGTCTTCAAACAGTTATTATATCTGTAAGAAAAGGAGAGAAGATTTTTTAATTAATAATAGGTAACACATCCAATGACCTTGCCTTGGGATGAATTAACTCGACAAACACAGTCACTTAAATAATGGTTCCGTAACCTATCATTTACGAAGCGGAACTTCTTCCGCTCATGCAGGCAACGTATTGCGACCCGTGATTTAATAGCTCAATTTTTCAATTTGTTAGGCAGGCAGTCAAGCGCCCAGCAGTCATTCGCAAACAGTCGGCAATTTGCTTACACGAACTCCATTTAGCAGCACGCCTTTCAGCTGGCTGTGCATCCTATACACAGCCAGCAGGAATCAGGTTCAAAGCTCATACGCGTCACGCCACAAGGAGCGAGACGCCTTCGTTCGACCAACCGGTTTTAGCCGACAAGGATCAGCAGAACGGCGAACCACAAGTGCTGCAGGATAGTGGGAAAAAAGTATTCAATTTACCTCCCTACCGACCGCCCGCCCACCCGGCTAGCCGAACCGCACTTTCGCGCCCCGTCCTTCCGCTATAATGACAGTGAATTTCAATTTTCTTCTAACATTTAACGTTTCACACGACAACTTCTCGCACAGCGTATGAAGTTGGCTCCTTAAAGAATCACAGCTATCCTCGGCAGCAGTCGCAGTTACAGCCACGGTTGACGAGAAACTTTAACAATATTAGCCCTGATGGATGATGGCGTAGCCGAGTGTTGTCGTATTTGTTGACGGAGAAAAATAAAGAAACTTACGTCGGAATCAGTTTTGGAAGTGCAAAATTTTTCGCACAAGAAGGAAAGCAATCGATATACTAGAGTTGAATGAAATCTGATTAAAGTAGTCGTACCGGCGCGGTGGTGGTGTGTAGTAGATTGATTTGAAAGTTTGATGGTTAAATTGCGTTCTAGCAGCATTATGAAAATAGCAAATATTGTTAAAATTTATTAAAAATATTACTTTCCCTTACCGTCCCTTCATCAATTGTAGAACCATCGTTTCAAAAAAAAATTAATATATGCCTGACCGCATTTCAAGATCATGACTAAAATCACGAGGTTTGGTCTATTTTCACAGGAATGGGCCTTCCCCCGAAATCACGCGCTGAGAATCGCGGCTAACACGCTGACAAACGAACAGCGTTCACACTTTCGTCGTCTCGCCAGTAAACACAAAATTAGATTAAACTTCTCGGTCGGTGGTTTCTACAGTAGGTGGAGGAAGAGGCACAATTTGTGTCTAAAAATAGCCCAACCCAAGTCGCTAAATTAATAAGTGGGGCTGTGCAGTCTCCTTTTGTCCAGCGCTTCTGTGGTTCATAGGTACACGGGTACCAGCGAGCCACATGCCATGGCGGGTGTTGTGGGTTCGAATCCGGTTATAATCCTATAACCCCCCCCCCCCTTCCTTTCCACTCTTTCCCCTCCATTCCCAAAAATTTCTTCTTCATTACTTTCCCTTACCGTCCCTTCATCAATTGTAGAACCATCGTTTCAAAAAAATATTAAAAATATTTATTGGTTGGGTTGAACAATACAGAAAAGTGTTACTTGGTCACATCAAATTAAGAAGCATTTAATTAATCATCCAATTGAATATTATAAAGACATTTTTTTTTGGAAAATAAAATAAACAACGTATGCATTAAAAAAAAAAGAACTTTGTTCGGATGGTGATAAAAAAAACTAAAACAGCTAATTGAGTTAGATAAATTTCCCATGGAAGATAATTATATTAGCACAGACAAACAGACATAACACTCGTTTTCTATTCATCGTACCGATTAAACCGTCATTTCAAATTTGGGCTTAGTTGGGAATGTCTCCGTTTTGCTCAAAGTGGCGCTTTTTGACGAAAGAAGGGGAATTCCCCATAAAAAATACTTACTACTTCGAGGGATACCCATGTTGCTATTTGATATTTGGGAATGTCGATCATAGATGGTGCTAGGTGTTCAGGCTAATGTGAGGTACGATAATTTTTGTTGATTTTTCTTCCAAAAGTTATGTCTGTTTGTCTGTGATATTAGCTTACTTGAAAAAAATTATTCCCCTTTGCGAGCGGCATTCCGGCAGATAACCGGAACGTTCGCCAAGGCGGACGAAGACATGTGAATGGGCTTGTTTTTTGAGTTCTTTCTTCGTTTTCTTTATCAATTCCACCTCGCGAAAACTGGCGACAAAATTGATGGAGTAGATCTTACGCTTCAGGTTTGCCCAGAAATGCTCGTTGGGACGCAGCTGCGGGACGTTGGGCGAATTCGCCGACGTCTGTATTCCGCCGCTCCATCTCCTCCGACGATCGCTTCGAGTAATGGGCCGACGCTAGATACGGCCAGAACACCGCGTCTTCGCGGTATTTCTTGGTGAACGACGTAGCTTTTGGCAGGCACTTCGTATAATAAATTTACCCGCTCACGGCCAGTCCGGAGTGAAAGAAGAGCGACGTTGACATCCCCTTTCCGCTGATTGTCAGCCACAGCAACACCTTTTTGGGGAGCTTGGTGTGTGAAATGAACTTCACCTCGGAGCTCACTTTCTTCGCGGGGGAAGTAAAATACGAAGTGCCCTGCCAGTCGTTGCCATCCAAGGTGTCAAGTAGCCGTTCTTGAACTGGCAGCTCCTGAACTTTGGCCTAATGTCTGGAGTCTCCAGGTCAGCAATGTGATCCAGAAGAACGGCGCGGACAGTCTGAAGCTGATCCGTAGTTAGCAGGGAAACGGGATAATCAGCCGTAGTTATGGCTACGCTGAAAGCATCCACTATTTCCCTGTATGTGCACCCCGAGGGTGGTTTTGGTGCTGAAGGACCCGCGCAGGCTCGGCTGCGTGGTTTCTTTTTGGTGGGACCTTTGTTGCTGATATTCGGGGACGCCGTATCAGCAGATCGTTGCCTTTTGGTAACGACCAGGTCCCGCTGGGCAGGCTGGCCGACCGGCAGAAGGGCGAGTTCCTCCGCTTCCTCTATTGAGTAGCCCTTGCTACGATACCACTTCTGCCGTCGCCGTTGCGCATTGGAGAGACGCTTGGCCACATCTCCGGAAGCCTCAGGTTGCCCCTTGACTTCAGGCAGCGTCACTGGATCGGGAAGGTTATCTGCGTCATTCTCCGCATTCCCTGTTGGTGAGTTTAGGATCATGGATGGACTTGGACTTAGACTTAGACTTGGACTTGGACAGATCCTGCAAAACTGTATGTAGTACAACGTGCCCACAAATCATATCTTTAATAACTTTAAAGCAACGTCCGATACAATCGATAGAGACATAGTATGGCAGATAATGCACGAACACGGTTTTGCTGATAAACTCACGCGACTGATACAGAGCTAGATTAAATCGCGTGACTTGTTTCGTGCGCGCCCCGGGGACACTCTCGAGTCCCTTCGAGACGCGACGAGGGTTGAGACAAGGTGAGGGCTGTTCAACATCGCTCTTGAGGAGGTGATCCAATGAACGAGCATCGAAAGGAGAGGTACGATCACCAGGGGTAGCCAGTTCCTAGGTTTTGCAGATGATAAGCAATCTGCGTCAGACTGAAAGCGCAGTCTAGAAGGGTTGGGCTAAAGATAAATGCGTCGAAGACCAAATACATGAAAGGAAGAGGCTCAAGGAAAACAAATGCGGACGGTAACCGTTGACAGCGACGAACTAGAAGTGGTAGATGAATTCGTGTTTTTGGCATCGCTGATGACCGCGGACAACACTAGTAAGGTTATCCACCGGCACATTTAAGTGAGAAATCGGGCTTACTTTGCCCTTCGCAGTACACTACAATCAAGATGGATAGGCCGCCGTACGAAGCTGACAATATACAAAACCCATATTAGACCAGTAGTTCTTTATGGACTTGAAGCCGTGACGCTACTTACGGATGACATACGGGGTGCCGTGCTCGAGTGGAAGGTACTTCAGATGTTATTTGGCGGAGTACAAACTGAAAGCAGAGTATAGCGGAGGCGTATAAATCACGAGCTCCATGCACTGCATGGAGAGATTCCCATCGTACATCTGGCAAAAATCGGTAGACTACGTTGGGCAGTACACTTCGTAAAGATGCCGGACGACTGTGCGACGAAAACCCAAGTAACAATTAGGGTTTTATTACACTCTTATGATGGCATTTACGACCAAAATTGGCCTTGAAAACCGCTATAAGAGTACAACAAAACTTACATTGTTGCTTGTGAATTTTTTTCAACAACCCCACCGACGCCAGGAACAGGGGGGCTCAATGTACAAGATGGCTCGACTAGGTCGAAAGAGATTGGCGACTATATTAAATCGACTAAGAAATAGGCGACGAGTGGCCCAAGGGGACGACTGCTTGAAACAGCACGAATCAACCCAACTCTAGGCTACTGACGACGATGACGATGAAGGCTCCCATTGCTTCAAATCCTTCTATCGTACTCAACCGCCAATAGAGAATTGTAGCATTTTACGGTGTCTTCAGCAGTTAACGTGGAATTATCCATTCGGTTTGCTGTATGACATCTACCATGGCGCAATCCCGACAACTTCGCACTGTATATAGATCGATGCCGTCTACTTAATTTGGACTCGCTAGATTACCGACAAAGAACTCGCCAGGCAGTATTCGTAGCTAATGGCATATTCTTTGTTCTACCAGTGTACTTCAAACACCATTCCACTGTACTGTCCTCGGATGTAATGAATCCATTACCACGTGTGTTGAAATTATAACCTTTCCAAAAGTGAAAGCGTTGTTTAATATCGATGAGCTAACGTATAAGTTTATGTAGAATTTATTTATTTACTATTTGATGGGGCTTTCAACCGTTGGTTGGTTCGCCCCAACTTTATGTAGAAGTAAGGAGTCTTAATGTTGTATAGGTACTAATTTTCATTTGTACTTTAGTCGGATATGAAGTAATAATATTTGAAAAAAGTGAGACACATTGATTAGTATGCAACTTTTTAGCGAGTGAGTAAACCTTGATGACATATTGACTGAGACTAGCTAAGAGTGTAATGTTTCAGTCGGCAGAATTTTATCACAATCAGTTAAGTTGTCATTAATATGGCATTGGTCCGCCAAAAAATCAAGAGTGTCATCATGGGAAATTCGACTGCGTTCCACAGATGCATTCGAAAATATCTGGGAAATCATCATTTGACGTTGTCCCGATTCGGACAGCTCGGTTAGCTTTGAGGTTCGATAACAAGCCAGTCGCCGTATGTTCGAATGTCGGCTGGGCTATGCTAGAGTAGGTAGGATTGTTGCGCTAGCTCCGCAATCGTCCTGTACTCTAATAACCGGGTCCGAAGTCTGTCGATAAAGAAGGGTTAAAACTTAAAGACGTCTATACCCATAGTTTTTTTTCGGTATATCTATTGTTGAAGCCTTTCAGGAAGACTCAAATGATCCATCGGTGGTCAAGCAGCGGCAGAAAACCGAAGATTGCTGATCAGGTGAAGATCCGCAAGGTGCGTTAACTCTGTTCAAACATCGGACGAATCTTTCGATTCACAATCCGTGAAGGTGTCGGTCTCCACGTCTTCAAGTTTCGCGAGGCACCGAACCGAAATGGCAAACAAAACACGGTGGCTAAAACCCGCGTCCGCTAGCTGTACCGGAATTGTGTCGTACAAGATGATGAAGCTTAGATCAAAGTGGATGCAGTACAGTTGCTGGGGCAGGAGGTTCACGTTGCGCCATCACGGTTGGCTATTCCTGAGAAGGTAAGAAAGAAGGAGATTTTCTCCAAAATTTCTTGGTTTGGCAAGCAAGTCTGTTAATGCGGAAGGATGGGGTCAATCGCACGTCACAATGGTGACAGTCAACAGAAAAACTATCGGGATGAATGCCTCCAGAAGCCCTTGCTGTGGTCTTACAGTGGCAAGATGTTGTTTTGATCAGCTTTGGGATCCTGCCAATGCGCATGGCCGGTGTTAGTTATTTGTAGCCGGTTGAGTAGTTTTGGGCTATCATGAAGACAAGACTTCGTAAAATAGATAAGATCATAGAGAATAAGTTGGCTTTACAGAAACAGTGGCCAGTGGGTAAAAGTATCTAAAAAAGTCTAATAAAGAAATTAACTGCCGCTACTCGCATAACAGTCCCATTTTCTATGGAGTTTCCTATTAAACGGGATTGTTATGCGAGTAGCGGCTGTGAGGTAGAAACCTAATAAAAACATGGCAGTTTATTCTACTTAAGTTTGAAGAAAATCTGACTTAAAATGAATGCTTGGTGACTACGTCCCGGATTTGCGGGACACTCGCGCGTTTGGATGACCTGTCCCGGATAGCCAAACGTCCCGAAAAGTGTACCGCATTGATTATTTTTTTATCGTACCAGTTGAATGTTGAAACGCTCAAAGAAACTCTACTATTCTCTATTCGGCTGTATCGGCACAGGATCAGCAGAGTCTGCGATAAATAATTCCATTTACGACCGAGAGTGCATCACTTACATTGTACCTACTTTAATTTAATCTAACTTTCATTATTTTTCCAATACAAAATTATTCGTTTAATTCACACTCTTACTTTTCCTTCTGAATCGCAGTACGTTAGTGTGCAATAAAGCCCAGTTGAGCCGCACAATAGTAGGCACTCATCTACGCCCAAGGGTCTTTCTCTTGGGTGAATGTACGCGAGCAGAGCATTTATTGAAAGCGGTGCAAGGCGTGAAGCGCCTGCCACTATTTACTACCAGCAGCACCACCGCCAGCCCCTCCACCAGTAAATGCCCTTCGCGACGTGAAACGACAAAAAAAAATGGAGTGAAAAGGGAACTGAAAAAAAAATCAGAGGGGTTGTGTACAAGACACGACCGCATATATAGGTGACGCAGGACTACGTAAGTCTCTTTATAATGATAGTAGCATGTATTCATGCTTGTAATCATTCGATTCTTCATGTATACATGCTATATGCAACATATATACATGCTACATGCGTTGTATGTAACATTGCATACGTTCAATTCTCAAAAGATTGTGCATTTGAAAACCATTTAACAAAATCAAGAACACAAACTATTGCTTTCCTGCTACCTTACTGAAATTAAAGATTGTTTTTATTACCCATGGTTCCCACGTTGAAGGGGTTTTACCAATTCAATCCTATTTTATCAACAGTACATCTTTTCACTGCACTTCTAATGAAACGGCAAGCATGCGTATTCACAGAGTCGTATTATAACCGAACACTACAGCTGTAGCACATTTTTCCAACACAGATATCAAATTCGCCGAGGTTTAATCGTCTCGCAGTAAAGAATTTGCGTTCTGTTGGGACAGCGAACTTGACATTTTTTCTGGCACACTTCCCTAACACAGACATCGAATTGGACGAGGTTTAATCACGTTCGTGAGAAATCTGTTGGCACGAGGGGGCTTTGTCACTCTTTCTGGCGTACTTCCCAAGCAAGGACATCAAAATGGTCTAGGTTTAACCGCGGTGTTAAGAAATCTTGTTGAAATGAGGAAACTTGGTTACTTGTTTTGGCTTACTTCCCAAGCACAGATATCAAATTGGTATAGGTTTAGATCATCACAAAGAATCTTCCAACCAATCACGAAGCGAGAATTGTGGTAAAGCATAGGTTCATTATTTTCAATTTTTCAATAGTTTAACATCAAGAATCCATACTTTTCTTCATTTGGGTCAATTCTTAGAAGATTTTCCGATCGATTGGTGTAAGAATATTGAAAATCGATCGGAAAACCGCTGAGCTATTAGCGCTCAAAACCTTTCATTTTTCGTGACGCTCGCATTTTTCGATTTTTTGGAATGACACCCTATCTCAAAACTTGCCGTAAGACGTAGTCCTACGTCAAAATCTGTAAAAAGTTTTCCGCTTTTTTCGGCCTTGGCGATCTGCGGGCTACACGCGCCAGGAACACGCGAAGGAACGCGAGGTTTTCTCAAACGAACGGGAACGGAGAAAAATCTGAACTGCTCCGTAGACAACACAGGAACACCGGGAGAAAAATTCTTCAAGTTTAACTGCACGTACTTTAAACTTTGTCCTTCGGCCGAAGGACCATCCTGTTCGCGAACGGCATACTGGAGTGGGCAGCACCGGGTTTTAGGTTCCGTTATTATTATTCTTATTATTATTTTCTATGACCAAACTGGCTTGTGGCGTCCTTTTCGAGACAATCAGCTTTAAGAGACTCTCGTGAGTTTAGAAGCAGTGAATTTTAAATTGATTCAAAGCTTTAAAGGTCAGACCATTTTCTTCTGGAAATGATTCCGGTAGACCTTGCCTGGCCCGGGAAAGGCGAGAGAAAGCAGCAAAAATCCCCGGCTCCTCTCCATGGTGGCAGCAGAGACACAACACACCACCGACCGGTGTCAGTGTTTGTATTCTTCACAGTGCACCTTCGCGCTACGAAGCAAGAAGCGCAACCGAATGGCCGGGAGGGGGAGGTGGGGGTACACCATGCGCGTGGAGGGTGTATACACTATTCAAATTGAAGTATTGCAGCAAACATCAACGCCCCGCCGCAACCGCCAGCAGTCTTGGTCATCCGTGCAAACGAAACACCAAGCCAAAGGCTCTTGGAAGAGCGAAAGTCGATTTTTCGCGAGGATTTTTCTTTTTTTTCTGCAGCCGCAGCCTCGGATTCTGCACAATATCTTCGTCGTTCCCGGCTGTTAGTATTTTCATTTCTTTTTTCTGGTGTTTTCATTTTGAGATTTTCCAGCTTCACAATGGAAATTATAATAAATCTTGTTTTTGTGTGAATTCACGTGCGGAATCTGGTGAGAGAAATAAGAAGAAGAAAAAGAACAGACGTAGAATCCAGCTTTCAGCCAGGGCGTGGAAATCGAAAAATATGAAGAAATGCGGTCAAAAGCGGTGCATAAATCGATATTCCGATATCCTGATCTGGAGCAGAGCCTATAAAGTGACAAATTGCTGGGTTCTTTAAAAACTGCATCACTAAAGTTCTGAAGTTTTAAAGCGTTTAACAACGGTTTAAAGATGCCTCGAATGATGAAAGCAGACTGTCATAAATTTTCGCCCCAATTAATCATATGAATAAGCATGCAAATGATTCAATTTCAACAACTCTCACTCTCCTTCCAGCTCTATGGTTGACATTTTTCTGCTTTTGCTTCGCTTTTCTCTCCCTGTTAGGAACAGGGAATGCACATGTAATTAAATAAAATAACAAATTTGTACATGCATGCAAAATAAGCAGCACGTGCGGGAGAGTTCCGCGGCAGGAAGCCAGCCAGTCCCCGATGCTCTTAAAATCCTCATTTCCTGAAGCCAACTACCAACGATGACAACCCTCCCCGGAACCAAGGAACCGAAGGAGCCTGATATGGTGGCGTGAAAAAGCTTCCACATGAGCTGCCTGGCATTACGAAACGAAAACGCAACCAACAACAGTCAGCCGGGAAGTGAGAGTGAAAAAAGACGCCCAAGCAACTGGAAAGAATCGTACAAACGACACTCGTTGTAATTATTTTCCGCTACACTTCCGTTCACCGGCCAGGAGTAAAAGGTGTCACGGAACGTAAGGAGTATGTTTCTGCTGCCGTTGCTGCTGCTAAAAAATACGACTTCTCCAACTCGCACCCTTGTCAAGCATGCACACACGACTGCGGGATGCATTTGTTCGAGCTGTTGAAAGAAATTCTGGAACATTTTGACAGGGCGTTGGGATGACCAGAAAGTGAAAACCGTGAATTTAGAGTTAACTGAAAGAATAACAGAAGTAGAGTAGAAAGATGAAAGATGAAAGATGAAAGATGAAAGATGAAAGATGAAAGATGAAAGATGAAAGATGAAAGATGAAAGATGAAAGATGAAAGATGAAAGATGAAAGATGAAAGATGAAAGATGAAAGATGAAAGATGAAAGATGAAAGATGAAAGATGAAAGATGAAAGATGAAAGATGAAAGATGAAAGATGAAAGATGAAAGATGAAAGATGAAAGATGAAAGATGAAAGATGAAAGATGAAAGATGAAAGATGAAAGATGAAAGATGAAAGATGAAAGATGAAAGATGAAAGATGAAAGATGAAAGATGAAAGATGAAAGATGAAAGATGAAGGATGAAAGATGAAAGATGAAAGATGAAAGATGAAAGATGAAAGATGAAAGATGAAAGATGAAAGATGAAAGATGAAAGATGAAAGATGAAAGATGAAAGATGAAAGATGAAAGATGAAAGATGAAAGATGAAAGATGAAAGATGAAAAATGAAAAATGAAAAATGAAAAATGAAAAATGAAAAATGAAAAATGAAAAATGAAAAATGAAAAATGAAAAATGAAAAATGAAAAATGAAAAATGAAAAATGAAAAATAAAAAATGAAAAATGAAAAATGAAAAATGAAAAATGAAAAATGAAAAATGAAAAATGAAAAATGAAAAATGAAAAATGAAAAATGAAAAATGAAAAATGAAAAATGAAAAATGAAAAATGAAAAATGAAAAATGAAAAATGAAAAATGAAAAATGAAAAATGAAAAATGAAAAATGAAAAATGAAAAATGAAAAATGAAAAATGAAAAATGAAAAATGAAAAATGAAAAATGAAAAATGAAAAATGAAAAATGAAAAATGAAAAATGAAAAATGAAAAATGAAAAATGAAAAATGAAAAATGAAAAATGAAAAATGAAAAATGAAAAATGAAAAATGAAAAATGAAAAATGAAAAATAAAAAATGAAAAATTTAATTCAAATATAAAAAGTAAAACAGCTAAAAATAAAAAAAAAACAAATTCCAAATTCAAACATGATCAAATTTGACCACCTCTCTGTTAGCTATCCTCTAAGGACTGCACACTGCAAACGAGCTCAACACTGTTGCTGAGTTTCTGCGAGCTCCGACGAGGAGCAACCGAGCCACCAGATCCTGGCACCAGATGCAAACATAACGAAGGGTGACACATATTTACACATCACAAGGAATATGTTAGCCCTGCGGTGAATGAATGCGAGAGTGGGTGGGTGGTGGGTGGCTGGTACCAGCTTGGCCAGCAATGCCCTTTTACGCCGCAGGTGTCGTTTTGGGCAGTAAGGATTACCGCACGACAGTCCGGGACTGTGACTTGCAAGAACCTCCAACGGGACGTGGCGACGATGGTTTTAAAGGTTAGAAAATTTGCATCAAAGCGATTTCCTCTTCTAAACGCCACTACCATGCAATAACTCGCTCATGTAGGAACCCATTTACTCTGTACAGCATATCCTCGACTCAGCAAAGCGGTAATTTTTGCCTGCTTATTACAGACAAGTGTTGTTTGCGTTATGATCCTTATGCTTTCCGAGTACCAGTCTGACTGTTGCGACAGCAGAGCGGGACAAAAGTGGGTTGACATTAAAACATATCGCTTCGCCAATGAAACCAAGGGCAGGTCTTATTCCGTAGCCTCGCTAAGGTTGAAACCCGAGAGGCTCATTAAATTAATTACGTGCAGGATCGGGCATAACTAGCCTGAGTAGAAAACATTTAAATTCAACCCGAATAAGAAATTGTTCGCATTTCGAAAACGGCTATTTCACATGCTTAACTCCCTCTTTAAATTAGTAAAGCTCATACTCATAATTTTATCGCTGTCAGGTGACAAATATCAATATCCAATCCCTTACACTGGAGTGCGACTTAATCTAAATCGAAAATCCACCCCAGAAATAAAACACCTTGGGTAAGGGTCGAACCTAATTAAACTGCGATACAATGGTGTAATGCATAACTATAATTGCCGTCCGACACGCAGCAACCCTTGTGAGCCTTTTGACCAATGGTCAGATTTTCGGCTTCGATTGAAAATCACCCCTTGGTAAACGGAAAGAGAGAGTGAGCAAATGTGATTATGTGTTGTACTGTTTCAAGTGCATAACACACCTCCCGTCACTCGCCCGTAGGCTGCTAGCGGCGATGGCAATGAGTGACCACCGATTGACCAGCACAGGGGCCACTCCGGGAAGGTAAAACGATGACCCGTTTTTGTTTTGATTTACGGCAACCAACCTGCCCGGGTACCATGTGGAGTGAATCGGAAGGGTTTAAATTTTTCACACCCGATTTGTCGAACCTTTTTCTTCCATTGTTAATGAACCAGTTTCGTAGTGGCAAGTTAGTTTGATGAAGGTAGTTAGGAAACAACACGTAGAACATATGATTATTATTTCTGTTACTTGCTGTGGTCTACCGTGTAGCGGCCGACTAATGCTTCCGAGAGGAGATTAGGCCAAACTACTGCTGCTGCTGCTTTTGCTGCCACTCTGATCAGCCGATCTTGTTAGATACAGAGGCCGGCCTGTGTTGCGGAAATAAAAGGGCAAGGTAAAGGGTTAGAAAATTAATTTCCATAATTTATTCCGTGACATGATTCCGGTGGGAAAATACCACTTGCCTTGCACATAGGCCGTCTTCGGTTCGCACGTTCAGCGGAAGAAATTTCTGGTGGCTGTTGGAAAGTTTTGAAGTATTTTTAGTATATTTGCTTGACATTGACAAGATTGACAGTTGTTGCTTAAGTTGGAGCAAGTTGCTTGGTTTATTTGCTTTTGCCCTCGTGAGACCCGTAAGAGTCGAAAAAATTCTGAGTGCAAAAAGTATTGAGAACATTTCTTTGTCATTAGTCACTGATGACTAGGGTAAGGAATCTAGTTTTTCCACTCTGTGCTAGTTTTCGCACCACAGCTGAAATATGTAAGTAAGTTTTTAGAACGGTATTTATCACAATTTACGGAGGGACGTTAGAAGAAAGACTTTAAAACGGATTTCTCAATTTCTTTGTCCAATGCCGAGTTAACAAATTTCTTGTCCATTGTAAACTTTTTCACAAGTGCAACAAGCTATGTTGGGAACCCTTGCTTTGTTTAGCGAGTCAATTTTGTTATTAGTGGACACCAATCTTGTTTTTATTTGATTGCTTCGACTGGTCGAAATAATTTCTTTAGGCATTATCTAAACAAAAATTTTTTAAATTTTGAAGAAGTTATTGATATTAACACAGCATCCTATTCAAAAGCTACGCTTTCCAGCTTTTCTATTCTTGGAGTAAGTGTTGTAAATGTTTTCCTATATTGGCTCTTTCTTTTCTTAGCTACAATTGTTTGAATGATATTTCTATTGTAGCCATTTGACTAGGCAAATGATTCCTTTCGATGGATCATATGATGGAACGAATCCATTTTTTGGTGAAAAGAATGGTTCGAAGTGCTAACTATTACTCATTTTACTACTCGGTTATCTATAAACCTCAAATAATTGGGATTTTGGCCGTTCAGTCATTAAATTATAGTAGACGTTCTATTTGTCTTTTACGTCAACGTTTCGATCCGGATTTGGATCTTCATCAGGGCTTCTACGAACGGGTACTTTTATTAGCAGTTGTTGTCTGATTTATAATTAGTTTGGTACTTACAAAGTGTTGATCGTCTTTGTCTAAATTCTTTTAGCCTACAGTGTTGTCTGGTTTTGGATTTTGGTACTATTTGTTTTACTATATAATGTTTGAGTTAATCAGAATTTAGTGACGATTTCTAATTGTGTATACAATATTGTTTAGTTTAGGAAGTTCACACAGTTTACGACAGGTTAAAATAGTAATTAATATAACGCAAACAAATGACAGTTACCAGTAAGTCTATTACTTATTACTTTCTATATATACGGTACTAGCTGACCCGACAAACTTCGTATTGCCACAAATTAAACTGTGTTGTACATAAATCTTGAATCTCGGATGACCTTTGTCACAATCAAGAGTTTTGTAAGTTTCTGGAGAGTTCATGGGTGTTTTAATATACAAATTTTCCTTACAGTAAAGTAGAAAACAACTCCCCCATTGCTTAGCCTGATAAAATAAAGCGGATAGCATTTAAATATTAGCCATCATTACAAACCATTTCGCCGAATACCATTTTGCGGAGCACCAATTCTCGGTTGACCATAACGCGGAATATAGAGTTTCGCAGAATACCATTTCGCGAAAAACCTTACGCGGGATGTACCATTTCACGGAAAATCTTTTCGTAGAAAGTACCATTTCGCAGGGGTGATCCAACTGAAGGAAAGTAATAGAGGTTAGTAGAACCAGCAAAATAAATAAATCTAGATAGAGGTGATCTCTATGGGGGGCTGCCCCCGCAGTAGCCGACGCTTCCGACGGCAGGTCGCCGGCAACATTCGCGGCCTGTGGCCGTCTCGCGCTGAATTATCTCATGTTAGTATTGATAGTTTTTGGTGGTCTTGTTATTGATTAATGTCTAAGAAAGAGTCTAAAATTTCTCGAGTTCGATTAGTTTTTGAGTTATGCAAAAATTTCTGTTTTATTTGTATGCGAGTCCTTATCCCCCTACCACAGGGGTGAGGAGTCTCAAACCACCATTGAAAAAATTCCTGCCTCCAAAACCCTCCACATGCCAAATTTGATTCCATTTGCTTGATTACTTCTCGAGTTATGAGGAAATTTGTATTTCATTTGTATGGGAGCCCCCTCCTAAAAAGGTAAGGGGTCTCAATTCATCATATAAAAATGCATGCCTCCAAAAACACCCACATGCCAAATATGGTTCCATTTGATTAATTAGTTTTCGAGTTATGAGGAAATTTGTATTTCATTTGTATAGGAGCCCCCTCCTAAAGTGGAGAGGGGTCTCAATTTACCATAGAAAAAATTCTTGTCTCCAAAAACAAAACACTGACATATAAAATTTTGTTCCATTTGCTTGATTAGTTCTCGAGTTATGCAGAAATTTGTGTTTCATTTGTATGGGAGCCCCCCCCCCCCCTCTTAGCGGGGGAGGGGTCTCTAACCATCATAAGAACCTTCCCTGGCCCCAAAAAGCCCTATATGCAAATTTTTACGCCGATCGGTTTAGTAGTTCTCGATTCTATAAGGAATATTCGGGCAGACAGACAGAAATCCATTTATATAGGTATAGATATAATCGAATTCGATTTCGAAAAACCGAACATGATTTTTTTGCATTTTCTGGTGGCCTGTACCTTTAGAAATTTCTTGCTAATAGGATTGTTTGAAATCTGATCTCGTTAAAAAGTTACAGCAAATACTGCGGGCTTACCTTAAGGGAAGTGCATCGCTGTACGAAACATAAAACACGTTTTTTTTCGAAACAATTTTTTTTCAGCTGGTGGTATGTGATAAGCCCATTACAAATATTTTATAAAGTTTTTGTCCTTCCGGTGTTGAGCCACTGAAGGGGAAGGGGTCGAAAAAAAACGAAGAGATTTTTTTAATCGAGCACAAAAAATGTGGGTTTAAACATTTTTACTTAAAGTTTAGACGTGAAAACCAAATCCATTCTTCCTTTTAATATATACGTTATCATTTTCCATGCAAAAATCTACGAAAAAAAGACATAAACGAAATAAAGTTTTTGTTGGCCGATTTTCGAAAATTCCATTGTTCGAAGTTCTATTTCCGTTTTGTAGAAGCGTTAACTCAACTCGTGCACTCATTTTTCGAGTTTTTTCAGGCTGTAGAGCCCGCAGACAATTGATTTTATAAAAAAAATTAACTATTATCCTACAAATTATGTATTTTCTCCCAATTTGCAAGCCAATTTCCAAGGAGGGTGTGACAAAAACTTCAAAAATAATTTGCAATGGCTTTATTATTTTTTATGCAAAAACCAGCGAAAACACCCAAGTAACAATTTGGGTTTTATTACACTCTTATGATTGCATTTAAGACCAAAATTGGTCATGAAAACCGCCATAAGAGTGCAATAAAACTCACATTGTTGCTTGGGCAAAGACAAAATCGAAGAATTTTTTTTCGGAAATTCCATTGTTTGAATTTCCATTTCTGTTTCGTGCTAGAAGCGTCAACACTCCGTACACTCTTTTTACGACTTCTTTAGACTGTAGAGCCCACAAACAATTGGTTTAAAAAAAAATTGACTTATATATCCCAAAAAATTTTTTTGCTCCCTGATTTTTCAAGCCAATTTCAAAGGCGGGGGAATCTAGGTACTTGTAACGTATCTGTTTTTTGATATCCTAAATTTTAAATTTTGATTGACAATTTTTGATAAAAAACAGCATTCTTTTAGAAAAATTGCGACCATTTGAGTTATTAACATTTTAAATATTGACATAAAGTTTCAAAACCGGCATTGAAATTCGTTCTCCAATCCTCCGTTGGTTCTCGGCACGTACCGCCAACAAGGAGCTGTTTTCTAGAGAGTATGCGTGCGCCCAGCTGCCTACTAAATAATAATCACATTTTGGTACGCGAAAAATACAAAATACAAATTTATTCAAGCGTAATTTGTTTTCTTCGTCTTCAATTTCTGTCTTCTGATCTTATTACTCTTTTGTAAAAAATTTCTTTGTGCAAGAAATATTAGTTTTATTAATGCTTTATGATGGATTCAGATATAACCATTGAAAAATAGCGAATAAGGCTGTTGTCAATCAAATGGTAACCAGAAAATAAATATATTGTTCTGCAATACCATAAGTGTTCTAACTCTTTTATTTAATGTTTGAACACAGAAAAGGATTTTTATCGAGATTAGGGTATGAAATGGGAAAGGCAACTAGGAAAAAGCGCCCAGTATAGCTCTAGCCATCCCAAGCCCCTACCTAGCGCCTCCACGTGGTCATACCTGGAAATACTTCAATTTGTATAATTGAGTAGCCAAGCTAGGAGGTGCGGGGTCGTGCGGTTTTCAGTTCCTAACCTTACAAATGTAGTTTTAGGCAACCATTAAACCACACAACTTTATTCTCAAATAATATAAGATTTAAACTAATATTTTTGGCAAACTAATCTATTTTCAGAGAGCGAAATAAGGCGCCAATTGCAGCCTGGCTTCTGGTCTAATTGCCATTAGTTCATCTCTGAGGGTCCGGAGAATCACTTAACCTTTATTAGCAAAGATACTCCTAACGATTGTAAATAAATCATTATCTATGTATATGGGAAGCGTTTGGTACGGGAGGTCCACGCTTTTTTCCTTCCCCTTGATTTCAAGGAGTTTAATGGAATTAGGTATTTTTTCTGGTTCCAGTTGATTCCTTGGAATTCTCTCTGCGGTACATGCTGCGCAGTTGGTCTAGCCGTTGACAAGAAAAATGATTGATTCAAGTACACTCAAGTCGCTTTTTACGCGCAGGATACGTCCCGCGTAAATCAAAACCGCGTAAATTCCGAAAACAGCGTAGAAAACCGCGTAAATTCCGAAAACCGCGTAAAAAACCGCGTAAAAATAGTCGCGTATAAAAAACCGCGTATAAAAAACCGCGTAAAAAGCGACTTCAGTGTAATCGTCATTTTCCAGGATGCCTTCAAGAATTGGATGCGTTAGTGTGAGATTAGATTAGATTAGATAGAAAAGGCTTTTTTATCGAGATTAATTTAAAAATTGTTAATTACCAGCTTATTCATGAAATTATTATTTTTTTATATTGAATTAAGCAATAGGGTAGTTGATCAAATGGTGGTGGCAGCTAACCAATAGTTACGCTACTACTCATTATTACTGCATATTTTCGTCGCCGTAGCGTTTTAAATAAAACAATTACGTTCATTATATAATACAAGTTCTTGGGAGTATTGGTAGTTGAACTATACCATTTAAAATTAAAGCATTACAGTAGACTCTCGGAAAAGTTAATCGATTAGGAAATGGGTCGATTAACTTTTCCGCGTATCCCAAAAATCATTGCAAATGATAAATACAACAGCGAAGAATGCATTCCGGGATATAGGATACACATTGTTATGTATCTGGAAGTTGTAATGGAAAGAAATATGTAGCAAGATCTTTATGAAATAAATCTTAATTACTTTCAGTAAGTTTAGAATAGTCGGTAACACTAGCTTACTTTTGTTTTTTCATACTTTGCGACTTCGTTTTGATTAAAAATAAGCGTTTGCACTAATTGTTAGTTCTTTGCTGTTCCTTCTTTTGCATTTAAAATTCAATCTGACTTTGCTCTTTTCCAGTATGTTACCAAAAATCCTAAAGTAACTATGTGCCCGTATTGAAATATTGTTGCAACTGTCCGGTACAAGAGTTTTATTCAATCCCAGTTATGGTACGACTCTGTATGAAACTGTGGAAAGGCGACAATAAACCGAAAAATGAGAAATAAAGATAAAAGGTAAACACAAGTGTGTGAAGAAACGCTTGGACAACCAATAAATTTCTCAGAAAAATTAAGGCAAAAATTAAGGGGTTATATACAGTCAGAATTTTCGAAAAATCGGTTTTCTATTTATTTTATGATCATAATGTACATATATTTAAGTATGTACACAGAAAATTTCATGGCAATCCGGCAAATATTAACGAAGTTATACGCATATTTGTAGCGACGTGTCAGAGCGATTGAAGAAGGAACGCGGAACTTTGAACGCGTGTTTCTCGAACCCGTGTTTTCAAAGTCGGTGAGCAAGATTTCTCGAAAACGGCTGAACCGAATCACTCACAAATGTTGACACAAGTGTTCTAAGGATATATTCTACAGATTAATCGAAGGTTTTAGCTCACCGATTATTATTTCTTGTTTTATGGACAATTTAAGAGCGAAATTTATTCCAAAAATCGATTTTTTATGTTTACCAAGCCACCATTTCGTCAAAAATGATTATATTGCTAAATCCTTCGATCAATCTGTAGATAACATATTTTATCACCGATTCCTTTTTGGTTTTTCGATTTTCGATGATTCAGTCCGAAAATATCGTGCTCACAGCAAGACGCCTTATTTTAGAAGAGTTCCAAGAGATTAACTATAGCAGCTATTTAAATAACTTTTTCCAAAACAAAATATGTTAAAATACAGCCAAAGCTACTGTAAGATGTATACAAATTTTCACTTTAATCAGTTAAAGGGTTTACCCTAGAAAAATTCTGAATAAATCCACTTTTTTAAGCTTCCTAAACTGTATATAACCCCTTAACGCTTAATACGCTATACGGTATACGCTTAACTTTCCTGAACAATTAACTTTTCAGAGAGTAAACTTTTCCGAGAGTCCACTGTATTTGCTAAAATACCGATTTACTAAAATCTAACTCTACTGTAGGCGCAGTTGGAAGACGCTAATTTCTACAGTTCCACTGCAATGTTTTTTCACCTAGCTAGCTAGCAACATATACGAAATAACAAAATTAATTGAGGAACTATTGGTACAATATAATTGAATCGGAAAATTCTTTATGATGGTTTGGTGATGGTTTTGTTACAGATTAAGGAAATCTCGGAAGACACTATAACTAGATATCGATAAAAATTACAAGTTTTAAGAGGGCCTTTGGGACCTTTAGGAGAAACTTCTATAGTGTGGGCTCAGGTTTTATAAAAGTTATATAACCGTTTTATCGCAGTTTTGTAAAATTACAAGTGTACCAAATTGAATTTCTTAGTTGGGTCATCTCGTTTTGTCTTATTGCTAGTCGAGTTAAATACCTTGCAGGATCATAAGCTCTCTTGCGAATAAGCTTTCCGGCAAAAACGAATTTGAACTTGTTAGTAACATCACCTCAACCAGTGGCTTTATAGAATTTTTGTCTGCTAAGCTGCCCATAATCTATCTTTATGTACGATTCGTCGTCCATGAGGATGCATCCTTCGTACTTCGTAAACATCGTACACGTATCTGATGAGAATCTTATTGAATAAATAAATATATTGTGGTATTGACTAAATGGAGCAGTTTATTTTTAAAAAGAAAACAGTAAAGTGTTGATATATCAGCAATTCTATGAAAAATGGTATTCAATTTTGTTCGGACCGAGTAAATTTGTTCCGTTTCGAACAATTTTAGGCCGGGGGGCTCTTAAGGTACCCTCTTCTAAGCAAAAATGGTCCCAAAAAGAATCATTTTTGCGTCTAAAACTTTTATTGGAACGTCATAACTTTTGAACTACTAAACCGATTTTAATGAATTTAATACCAAGTGAGTGAGGCAATTCACAAAGTTTTAGAAAACAGATACCCGAGCATTGCAATTTCTTTTCTGCCTGGCAGCAATTTATTTACATAATATAGGGTGTTACGTAGCTTAGTACAGATACTTCAGGGGGTGGAACAGGGCCATATTTGACGAAAAGAACCTTCTACGCTTATGGTCAAATCTCAATTACAGAGTTAATAAACATTTTTAGTTTTCATTCTGTTTGCCTTAGATTAGCTCTGGTATATCAACTAAATCAACGATTTTGAAGTTATTATCAGCTCAGGCCCTATTTGATGATGAGATCCTTTTTGGGAACACCAAAAGCTAGTGCCATTGGCGAGGAAAAATTGGTATTAAAAATGATTTAAAGTTTGATTTACCCAACTGTCGCTTGGTTCTACGATCGACATACCAACTTTTGAACTAGGTATTAGTTTTGTGAGACGAGAGGTAGCTGTTGAGTTGCATTTTTATTTTAATTGCTATGAGCAAACATATGACGTAATTGTAAGTCAATTAGCAAAAAAAACCAGTTGATAGATTTCAACATTATACATATTAGGTAAAAGTCTGAATTCTGCAAATAGGGTACGGGAGGGTATTCCCAGCACGCTACTAATTTCGGCATACATTACCTTTTTTGGCTACACTTACCCAAATAACAACTTTGCCGCTATATAACAATACTGAAACGAATTTAGCACTCATAGGCTTTAATGTGTTATAACTATTTTCATAAAAATGTTAGTAATTTGCTATATTTTATTCAATAAACATCAAAACCACTGTTTTTCCAGTAGCACGTAACCAGGCTGAAAAAACCAGCAGCAATCGCTGACGCGTATTCGCTCTTGATGATGGTTTGGAAAACACACAATTATGATCACATTTACTTATTCTAGAAACTAATCAGCTGTGAATATGCTATTACAGAACAATTCTACTTCTTTTTATGACGGAAGAATACAAAAATTTCCGTCTGATATGAAAATAGGTATAAATCAATTTTCATTCACTAGCCATTAGCAGCATGTTGTTTTTAATTCCAGCATATGGTGCGTTATTTAGGGGAGCATCGTCGTGATTGGGCCGCGTTTTGAAGTTCGCCCATAACTTTCGTTTCAAAAGGAATTTTGGAAATCTAAATACATCGTTGCAAAGGTCTAAGAATTTCCGGAAAGTTTTGAACTGATTGCTTGAAATATGATAAAGTTATAGGCATTTACGTTAAGACAAAAAATGTTGTCATAGTCGGGCCATGTTGTGCAGGTTGGGCCACCGCAGAAAATCTGAGACATACGTATTGAAATTCTATATAGAGACATGAAAAGAATAAATTCCGTGAAAAACGGCTTATATAGGTACAAATACCCTATTTTTAATCGCATTTTTGCGAAATTTTGGCGATCTTGTAAAAGCAATATTGCTACAATCGCCTTTTCCGAAGTGTACAACTACAATGAAAAAAACAACAAAAATCTAGGTTTTTATCGTAATAATTTTACTTTATTTCATCCCATTTTACGTGACTGACATTTTTTAGCGATTATTGCGCTTCTACGCTTAAAATTATGGTGGCCCAACCATGACTATTCAAGTGGCCCAACCTTTACAAATAGCGCTTTTCTAGTATTTCATCGTAGCCTTCCCAAACACCTTACTGGAGGAGATTTTTCTATAGTCTTCGTGTGCAGCACAGCATACTTCATACATTTTTAAAATTTATCTCGATAAAATTGCCTTTCATAAATCATTTTTTGAAGAAAAGTTCATCGCGCCTGGAAAACTTGTTTTGTAAGATTTAGTCACTGAATTCAGTACGGGTGTTTCGAATACACGATTGAAACTCACAATATTGTGAAAAGTTAGCTATCACAGTGAGAAGTTTTACAATGGTTGTATCATAGATATCATGAGTTACTAAAACTGTAAAATTGTGATGGCCCGACGAAAACGACAATACCCTATTTATATTGGGTGCTTTGCCCAAAGTTAAACGCGGTCTAAAGGAAACACCGCACCTGAAGCAAACACCGCACTAGAACTGTTGCCAGAATGCTGTAAACAGGCATGTTGTTCTCCTAACTGGGTCGTCAAAAGTAACTAAAACTTATGATTTCTGTGTAATTTCTTCCAATAATATCAAAATCGACCCGGCAGCTATGAAAGAGCATTTCATTTACGAGTTGCGCGGTGGATAATTTCCAATGCAACTCACAATATATCAGCAATTCTATGAAAAACTGTAATCAGCTTTGTTCGAACCGAGTAGGGGATTGTTCCCTGTTGTGAAACACCCGTAATTTTTAACGTTTTTATTATCCTAGTCCAATCAAGTTACTATCAACGTTTAGTCTCACAGCAATATAACTTTTAGGCAAACAACGGTCAAACTCCAACATTTACAATGCTTTGTAGAAAAAGTGTTTGAAAAAACACCCAAAAAAGGTTTTTCGCATGTTTTTCAATTGATTATTTTGTGTACCAAATGGAATCAAAAAGGTTAGGTAAAGGCATATAAGTTTAGTTTTGGGCCTCTATTTTATCACACAGACAAATTTTAGGTGAAATAATTTTTTTTTTTTTTTTTTTTTTTTTTTTTTTTCTTTAAGACGCTTTAACCTAGGTGAAATAATTGACTCAAAAATTATAATACAATTTTTTTGCAATATGGCCACCGCCCCGGTTATGAAACAGTCGAGTTCCCCGGGTGTGAAACATCTAAAAATCAATTATTTTATACTTCAATGATCATACATTACTTCAATGAGGGCATTATGAGTTGTTATGGCAGCAGGTTTCAGTTAGGTTTAGCCAAAACTCAATTCCTTGTAACACATGTAACAGGCCAGTGCATTTGAAATGCGCATATATGATTATTTGCTTTTTTACGTGCATTCATTGCGATTCAGATTTAGATGATCAACCGAAAAAAATCAGTAAGGGTTTTATATTTTTAGTATCTTCCAGGAATAAATGATTTTAATTTTTGATTTTCCTTCGATATTTCTATATTTTCTTTTCTTTTCTAAAGATTTCCCGAGGTGTTGCACAACCCGGGACGCTTTACTTTTAGCTACAAAAAACCATGTTTTGAAATTTTGCTATAACTTTTGTGTTTTAAACAAAAACCATATACTTCTTTTGACAAAAAGATAGGTACACGTTTAAACTTTCCAATGCTTCAAATAGAAATAAAATTCGATCATGGCCAAAGGCTATGGCTAATAAACAAAACCTCTTTCATAACCGGTTTATTACCCTATATTTGTGCCGTTTCAAACAATTTTAGGCCTGGGTAGCTTAAGGCACCCTCTGCTAGGTAAAAATGATCCCAAAAAGTGTCGTAGAACAGTGCGTCTAGAATTTTTATTTGAACGTGATAACTTTTGAACTACTAAACCGATTTTAATTAATTTAAGACCAAGTGAGAGGCAATTCAAAATGTGTTTTATTAAAACACAGTTTATTTGTAACATCAATTTGCGTTACTAAAACTACTATTAATTATACTTTCTAATACAAATTTCAACCTGAGCTTTGAAATGACATATCGGAATATTCGAAAATATTCCTTTAGTATATTACATACGTAATTCATTTTTTATATTTTTTGTGCATATAATCTTAAACACGTAAAAACATACAAAATTTACAAAATTGTGCAACGAAAATACAAAATAAAAACGCATTTATAAATGGTTTCTCGAATTCCAAATTTTAGTAGGTAAGATACATTGTGTTTGAATTCTTTTCAATAAACGCTTTCAGTACACGATGTTGAAACTGAAATTTCTATTCAACATCATGACAACTTAGACTTTGCCGAACGACATTGTCGAAAATCTACACTTTTATTCAAACACAGAAATTTTTCTCGCCGATATTGCTTTAAAGGAGAATTGTTTCAATTTTGTTCCGTGCGACTTTTGAGAGATGTTTTATTTTTTCAAGGTAAATTACGTAGAGGGACGTCCTAAGTGCAATTGTCTATTGTTCCATTAGTTGTTTTTGGAAAATTATTAATGTAAAAATGTTTAATTTATTAATTAATTAACCCTCTAACGGGCAACACCGTAAAAACAATGCGATCAAGCTAATGACTATTTTATCATGAAAGTACACACAAAAAAACCTTAAGTTCTGATTTTCATGCAAAAATAATTATTTGGGGGAGCGCCAGGTAAGAAAAAGTCCAATTTCTCTTTTTCTTTTTTCATGTCTAACGCTCTGTCCAAATATTTTTTCAATTCAGATATATTACAAAATTAAAATAATGCATGAAATTTACTCATAGAAATTTTGTTTAGGCCAATCATTTTGTTCTAGATGTCCTTTTCCTTCAAAAGTAAAAAAGGGAATATTCGGGCATTAATTATTTTCAGAATTTTTCGGAATTTTTGTTTTTGAAAAATGATAACTTTTGAATGCATGGTCAGAATGTTATGATATTAGTATCAAAATGTCAAGAAATCTGTTTTGAACACATTCTGCATATTGCCAATTAAAAACAAATTTCGTATGCGGCTCTGGAGCTCCAAAAGCGAAGACCGTCTTCAGACGGTCTTACCCGTTGGAGGGTTAATTAATGCCTGAAGTTTACTTCAAAGCGTGTACCACTTTTTGTCATTGTTACTTTCGGTCAACTTTTTACAAGCGAAAAAAAACAATATCAGGAATTGTGTGCCTTGAATGCAGCACAACTTTAAACACTGCACAACGAATTTTCACTAATTGGATCTATTTGTAAAAGCACAAATGAGTGAACAAAGTCATTTCAGGTATTTTAATATTATTTTATTGTATAAAAGTACACCCATCGTTAGCGACTAAACAAAATCTCCCAACTTTATCACAAAGGGCCTCGAGAAACCTTTAGATAGACCCACAGAGATGAAAACTGTTAGAAAACAACCAGGAAATGCATGTTATTTTATTATGATTCTGTATCAAAATGCGTTACAATGACAGAATCCTCTATTTTGAATTTACGATTGCTAATTTCAAGAAATGGAATTCTGTTCTCGAACAAAGTAAGAAAAAAATCTAGCATCACTTTTTATTAACTATTATCTAAACATGGTCAAAACATCAAAACAACATCAAAAATTAAGTTTTATTACATCTATACTAACCATTACCGTTTAAAGGATTGCATGAAAATTGTCCCTCTTTGTTGCATAAGAATGAAGTTTTTACACACAATTCATTAAATCTTAGATTTGCACAAAAGTAAATATGAACTTTAATTAGCGGTCCAGAACTAATTTGCAAAATTCTACAAGATCAAAAAAAGTCGACAAATTGTATCTAATATCTTCCCAATCCCAATCCCGAACACTTTTTTTTATTACAACATCACACCAACAGTTTCAAACAACTTTTCACATACCTTTCAGCAGTACTTCTTGCGCGGAACAAGTTCAGTTTTAAAATCCGATTTCCAGTCGGTGTCCACTCAACTTCCCTGTTGCTTGTCGTTGCGGGGTCTTTTAAATTTCACAAATTTATTCTCAATAAACACAACTTTTGATTGACTCCGGACGATGATTCTACCACCAAACAACACAAATCGATCAAATGTAATTTGGTTTCTTAACTTGTTTTTCCTTCCGTTTATATAAATTTTTTTTTTGTTTTTCCAACACTAAAACTAAATCAGTTAGAACCTTAGATCCAACACTTGTTTATTTTTCTCTCTCAAAACGGCCAGAATGGGAACTCAACCCATGCAATCCAAAAGTAGATTTCGATTTGCAAACTAAGTATCACTTGGATTTTGGGTTCACTTTTTGAATCATAATTTTTCAGGTTCCTAATCCGAAAAAGTTTTTTTTTTAGTTTCAAATGTTTTCTTCTAACAAATCACAAACAATTCTGAGCCGAAAGACGACAATTTTGAACAATACTAAACGACACGATCTGCTGCAGCATGACCGTGTGGTTCACACTAACCACTCATCATTTAGCCGGGTCAGTGCCTGAGGGCATCGTCTTTGTCTGCCGTTGACGTTGTCCCACTGGCACTAGGGACCTCTAGGTGTTCCCACCGAGATGAAGCGTAAAATCATACGTAAGAGGGTGATGAATGTTTTTCTTCTGTCTGAAACCGTCCTCCCTCTTTCGGGTCCTTATTTTGTTCGTCCTTTAATTGCTGCTGCTGCTGTTGCTGGCTGTGGCGTTCAAGAGGTGAAAATGCTTTTATGGTTGTGCAGAAGGTTCACAGGTAGCTGTCGCCGGGTTGCTTATTTTGGCTAACTGGTTGGCTGACTGACCTGAATGCCTTGGTTGAAAGGAATTGGACCCGGTTTTTGTGCAGTCCTTTGAACTTGCAATCCCTCGGAGCGTGGTACAATAAATTAGATCATGCATCGGTTCACATGTGATGACGTTGACGGTGGTGTTGTGTGGGAAATGGTTCCCGAGCTGTGCACCAGGCAGAGGGAATTTCCGCTTGTTATTCCCGATCTTCTATTGTTGAGTGGTGCCGAAATTCCCCAGAATTTTGCTGCCTTTGTGACCTCGTTTGCTATTTTAACGATTTTTCTTAGAACTTAATTCACACTCACAGGTTGGAAAACAACGGAAAAGAATTGCACATATTTTTTCGTATCCGAAAACACTTGCTTGTTAAGAACTAAACTATTCGTTTCTTTTTGTTTTAGCCCAAACGTTTAAAAAAATTTCTTCTTCTTCGTTTTCGACAGCTCATCCACCTACGATCCTCGCAGAATTCTGTGTTTTGCTCGTGATATTCGCCGAATGAACTTCATCCGATCGTCCACCGAAAGATCGGACTTTTCAACGATTAAATCACTGGTGCGACGAATGTCCGGAACCTGTCCGTCTGGTTCTCGGATGTGGGTGATAATTTTAACTCTTTTCCCCAGACAGTGTGTTTTGGTGTCCACAAAACTCTAAATAAACCAAATTTCAACTATCGAACCGCACATTTTGAGGTTTACGCCGTGACTGCCTGTGACCGACTGAAATGTTGTAGCGCGACTGCCGGAGACTCTCGAACATATATCGCAAAACATATTTGGTATCATACACCAGTGATTGCTGAACGGGTGCAAGCGAGTGAGCACGAACCGCTCATAGCTCGCGAACAAACGAGAAGCAAAGCTCGCAGCACACACTCTCTACACTTCGCCGCTATTCCGTACCGCGCGCGCTCTCTTGCGGGCTCACTCTCTCATTCCACCCGGTTATCATTGCTGGCCTGTCTTCCCAGTCCATTGCAAAATAATAAGAGTTGTTGAATTTTTGATTTCCACAATTTATTCCTATGCTCACACACTCCCCCGCACACGACATGACCGCAGCCGATCCGTGAACGGTGAAACATGTGAGTCCTCACGCGCACACATTCGCAGCGACGCACTCTCACACATCCGTACGGGGCGATATATGAGCTTTCCACGCTCACACAATAATCCCTTCACCGCACGAACACACCGACAACCCTCCATGCTCCGGTGTAGTACATAAAGCACACCGAAGGATGTAGCATAAGGAAAAAACAAAAACATCACCCCGTTTTTTCCGCAAAAACCCCACACCGACAGCAACCTAGCAACTCACCAACACCAACCGGACGCGGCCGTCTCTCAAAGCTCGGTCACCCATATTCCAGCATGTTGCAGTCGCAGGTTGCTCACTCTCCTCACCGTGCGACGGCGTGCAGCATAGCTCAAGCACCCAGTCGCCCGTCACGTGAGTGTCTGCACATGACACCCGATTCGATCCGTTCGTACTTTTTTATCGCACTCCGTTTCGAGCGTACATTGTACTTGTACATCCTTTCGCGGCAGTCGACTCTGGCCTGTCGAGCACATGCGCATAATTAAATCCACGGTTTCTCCCTTTACCTACGGCAGAACGAATCCTAATTCCTAATGTTGCTAACCGAGTTTTTTAGAAAGGGGACGGCGGAAAGCCTCTGCGCTCGAATCGAGGCACAAAGTGTGGAAGAGCGAATCTTCGCGGGGACGACGGGGAAAAACAAGAAAAATAGTCCTGGATTAGCGAAATAATAACAACATCGAGCTGGGTAGCAGAAATTGGCAGAAAAGAACAAAGGGATCCGGGGGCCGTTAGGGATTAGAAACGAACGAGCTGTTTTAGAGGGTGACGGGCCTCGTTCGGATGCTGCTGCCGACCGACAGCGTGACACCGCGCGCCGTCGGTCGTATCGTCCGGCCTTCTTTTTCGCTCTTCGGCATATGAGTTCACATATGTGAGCCGGATATGAGGCGTGTTTCAGAGTTGCCATCCATCGTGCACGGGCATATGTGAACGGGCGAACAACGCAACCACCGGGAGGGGGCCTCCGGGGTGCGCCCGTTCGTGTGGGAGAACACGCCGAGAGTAGGGAAAAAATAACTAAATTTAGCCAATATCGGCGCTCGGTGCCGGTTCGGTGGGAGTGGATCGATGTGCGCTGCGACCGGGTGCTTTTATGCTGTGTTTATGCCGCTTTTCGCCATATATGTGACTAGTTTTATTTGCTAGCGTGGACAATGCGCTGCTCGCTGGGCAGGGTGTTCGGTTCCGTAGCTTTCGGTCGTGTCGTTCCAGTGCGGGGAACAAAATGGAGAAAATAGACAAAGCATTGTGCATTATGCTTATTTGATTCATGAAACGATTTTAGAGAAAACTATCGATGACCAACAGAAATACATAGTAGATTGGATGTGGCATCAGTGTAACTAAATTTGTTATTTTTATGAAAAATTATTTCTAGATACAGTACATGAAACAAAACCAATTTTTTATGTGTAATATGTTTTTATGGCTGATTTTTTGTACTGTTTTTTAAGAGTCAATAAAAGTAAATAAAAGACCCTTTTACACTAAATTTATCACGGAGGATAAAAATATTAGTATCGCAAATATGGTGGGAGGTACAAATTTAAACTTCATAGGTAAAAGTCTCAGAACAAAATCTATTTATGGGAATACTGCTAACCCAGTGCTTCCCAACCTTTTTCGAAAGTTCCCGGCCAGCATTCCATATGCTATTTCGCTGCGCACTAAACTTTTGTCGAACCCCCATTCGGAAAACACTGCGCTAAACTTGGAAAAATAATAGTTAGGTCATTGCAAATTAATTTTAAAGTTTTTGTCAACTTCTTTGAAATTGGCTCTATCACGTTGGTTCCAAAACAATTCTAGAGTACCTCGGGGTAGTACTTTAGGACCGCCATTGTTTTCTTTGTTTATAAACGACATACCCCGTCTACTACGTAATCGGGTACGACATTACTGTACGCGGATGATGCCAAAATCTACATGGTATGGACTGGGCAGGTTAGATTGGAAGCCACATTTCTCGATTGCTGGTCAAATGCGTTTTCAGTAGACGGCGATTGAAGAATTGATCAACCGTTTTGCAGAGTGGTACGATTTTAAGCAGCAGGGTTACCGATCTACGGGGTGTTCAATAAGTTCGAATACACTTTAAAAATGTATGGTTTAGGTATACGGTTTTTGCAGTCCACGAAATGATTTCAAAACGATATTTGTTGTATATCCGACGTTTCGGCCGTTGGTTTCGGCCTTTTTCAAAGGAAATCTAGCAATTGTTTGTTTTATTGACAACATGTAACGTACAAAATTATAATTTTACTCACATAGGTATCGTTTTACGTTAAGCGCACTAGCTCTGCGGTCTATTGTTAGGAGATTTTTAGATTTTTAAAAATGTATTTAAAAAATGAAAATACAACATATTCTTTTCAGAGTCAATTTTTATTGAAGCAGTGTTTATTGAGAACTTTTACGACATATTTGGTGAAAGCACCTTTGTGCTTTATGACGAGCTTGAGACGTTTCTCAAAAGAATCACATGCGGCACGCCCTGGTCAATGGGTATCTCGTACCAGATCTTGGAAATGAGCTTCTTAAATTGATCCATAGTGCTCACTTTATGTTCGCTCTGCTTGGCCAGCATGTACGACCATACATAAAAGTCCAGGGGATTAGAATCCGGAGAGCTGGGAGGCCAAAGACAAAGTCTTATCGAGAAAATCAGTCGAATTGTCCCGATATCACGCTTGGACGATATTCACCGTTTGGGCCGGTGCACCGTCCTGTTGAAAGACGTAATGATCTTTCCAGTAGAGGTCACGAAGTGCCGGGGCCACAACCTTCTCTAGAACCTCGGTCTTATCGTCGTACGCGGTCGTACGCGGCGTTGATTTTCACGTTTTTCTCGATAAACACCAGTGAAAGCTTCCCACGCTTGGATACGGCCCCTCAAACCATCACCGACGCGGCGCTCTGGAACCGCGTGATGTTTATGTGAGACAAGAGGATGCTGGCTAACGTCGGCACCCACAGCCGATCATTTTGGACGTTGTGCGGCTGTTGCAAGATGAAAAAGTTTCTCATCAGAAAACACGAATGCCTGATCAGCGCGTCGCGAAAGTATCAGTTTTGCTCTGTCCAGCCTCTTCTTCGTTGTAGCCTCCGTTACCCCGTGTACCTTACGTTTCTTGTACTGGAAGCCGTACAAGAAACGTAAAGTTCATGGTCCCAGGTCCTTCGCCATGATAGTTTGAGCAATTCCGATCGACACATCCTGGTCAACAGTGGTCTTCCGGATCGAGCGGTTCATTTTTCGACGAACGAATTTATTTCCTCTTCATCAGGGCAACTACGAACAGGGCTTCGACCGATCCTTTTTTTCTACCGCAGTCACACCAACGCACATTCAAGTTCACACCGTCCGTTTAGAGGTGGAATACGAACGCTATGCATAACACAACTGGCAGTTTGCTCAGTCAAACGCCGATTGCAGGCAGCAGAACGAACGCGTTCTAAAGCTTTTTGACATTTTCGTTTCGATCAAGTTGCCTTTACCGTTTGGAGCAGCGAATGACTGCAAAACAGTCAAATGACTGGCAATCACCACGCTAACGAAAAGCAACCTCACAATCGTATGATTCAATACTACAAAAAAACAACCACTACATCTACATGGAAGAAGTCGGTCGGACTCCGTCCAATTCAAACGAATATTTTGCTTGCGTCGGACCGACGTCCGGGTGACAAACTATTACTGTGAGCAGCCGCTTTGGAGACAAAAAGAGGAACGAAAAAATACGTCACCGTATGCTTCCAGTCAGTTTGCAGTTTATATTCTCAAAGCGCAAAGCAAAACGGGAGATCGACTGTTTGCTTTTGCTGAGATGCCGCATGAATTGTAAGACGGCAGCAGCGCAAGCGGCAGATTGACTGGATTCAAAAAACAGTCAAATGATCGTTCAAAAAGCGGAGTTTGAATGCGGAAAGTTCGCATTTACGGTAGTCACATTCAACTTGCGATCCCTTTGCAAGCCCTGACTACGAAAATACAGTTTACATTTACATTGAGTTACAAAGTCAATTTTTTACACACAAAACTTACAAACATATTAAACTAATCCTTGTCAAGTTTGTTGGGGTGGGTTTTTTCTGCTATTGGTTGAACTACACCATAAAAAACAGTACAATTTATTATAAACTACTAGGTTGGTCTAACTTTGAAAATTCAAATTTGTTAGACCAACCTAGTAGTTTATAATAAATTGTTTTGTGTGTAAAAAATTGACTTTGTAACTCAATGTAAATGTAAACTGTATTTTCGTAGTTGCCCTGATGAAGAGGAAATAAAGTCCTTGAAACGTTGGCCTAGACAGCAACTAGTTTACTAGTAACCCGTTGACCAAAACGCCATCACTAAAACCAAAATTAGTATCGTTGGTCAAACAAGTCTCTCTACAATCCACTCACTGTAAGTAAGGCAACTCCAAAGCAAAAACCTCATGTGTCTAGAGTCCTTCGTTTTCCTAGGTTTACTATCGGACATGCGGACGCGTTTTAGTCACTTGTTACCTCTCGTTACTCGCTACTCACTTCTCGTTACTCACTCCATACTACTCACTTGTCACTACTTACTTCTCAGTACTTCCTCCTCGTTACTAATTGCTCAGTACTCCCTTCCCAAGTAACAATTCTAAAGCCACTTGGTGTTGCTTGAATTTTATAAAGGTTTTATTGCGGTATTAATCATTACCTCTCGTCTTATTGTGATATTGCGCAATACCAAGAGGATACGAATGAAAACGCACTAGAAAAGCTAGCTAGAAAATCATTACAAATCTGTTAATAAAGTAAATTTATTGTGGTTGCTTATATTACCACGATAAAACTAGTTGGCTGCACCACGTCTCTTATAAACTTACCATAAGTGTGGTGTAGAAACACAGAATGGTGCACCAATCAAAACCAAAATCAAGAGCTATTAAAACTGTAACGCCCTTACCGAAACAGTTTTTTGCTGCTGTTATGAAGAATACTAAAGTTGAACACCAAAATCATTTTTTAATACGAGGCCATATTGCCATATTCTAGTATTTTGTTTTAGCGCACAAATAAAAATTCATCGAACCAAAGTGTTTTGCTGAAAGAAAGTTATTATCAATTTGTTTTCCTGTCACAGGAAGCAACTAAAAGGATTTTGCTAGAAATTGAGATTGTTTAACTGAATATATTAATTTTGTTTGAACATCCAGTTATTGAACATTGCAAAATTTCAAAGGCGCGTTGGTTTTATCCACCTATTATCATATCAATATGCACGATAAAATTTAATACGCATATGCTGCAAACGAATGTTATGATCAACATTTTATTAATTCTACAATGGGACTGTCAGAATGATCTGACAGTTAAACTTTAACTTTTTCTGCTCACGGATGTATTTTCAAGTTGACAAAGCTGACAAACTGATTTAGTTTTTACCAGAGCGAAAAGCGAAAAGTATTATATTAAATTATGGCGGTAGCTGTCAAGCATCGAAAGCTTCATTGGTTTTGTTACTGCTTTCAGCAGAGCGCGATACGACTACTTGAGCTTATAACTTGATTCTTATAGAGGTTATGAAAACATTCTGAGGAGTGGGCCACTTGGTCAGAAGGCAGTTTTATAGCGGTCATTAGAACGTTCTGGTGGAGCTCATAGTTTTATTAGCGGTTTTAAAAAATTGGTCATGAAAACCCACTTATTGCTCACTAGTCATTACTCCCTTCTCACTACTAATTTCTCATTTTTCATTAAACATTTCTCATTATGCATTTCTAATTATTTACGGCAGAAATCTCGACAAACAGAGGGTCGCCCTGTTCATCTGAATTACAATTAGAAATGTGCAAATGTAGATGGTGATTCTCTGTTAGAGGGTCTCTGGGCTCTGAATCATGCAAAAGTGACTCCCTGAACGACAAGGTCGTCAGAGTACATTTATGGTGGTCAGTATGGCACCAAATACCTTCCCTTCCCTTCCTCTCTTCAGTGTACCAATATGCTTTAATAGACTCGGAAAACCATCACAAAAAAGTAAAATTAGTTCAACTAGCTTGCTAGCCGTCATAAGATCTTGCAACTCGAAGCACTAAACATTGCATCCTACAGGTTCTTTACTTTCTGGGTCATAAATCATACGAAATACTGAGATGTATGCCCAATTAAAATTCATCACTATATTTTCACTTTTTCACCGTCGATTTTTCATTAATTTTTTGGTCGTTCCATTCGTTAAATCACTCGCGAAACTTAATATGAGGCACAGAAAACTTTAATTAACCACCCGAACAGTTATTTAGAGTAAAATATTATAATGATTTTGCCCAAATAGTTCACTTGAATTGATAGGAGAAACTTTACTTCGTAACGATTGCAAATCCGAATCCACAACCATAGTTGCTGTACGCGTTACCAAGGGAACGGGCGTATCATGGAGTGATGCCAACGTTAACTTTTGGGCATGAAACTGACCAATTATTTTCGCTTTTAAATTAACGGTCGTAGAATGTCGATATTATACTTATAAATTCTCTGATAATAAAATTCACCGTAAATAACATTTCATGTGATAGAATTACTGTCGGATCTAGTTCAACATCAAAAACAGATATGCTGTTCTACGTTTCATAATTGTTCATAACAGATTTGAAACCGTTGTTTCAAATTATCATGAGTTTTTTTAGTGTGCTTTTCTGTTAACAACTATTATATTTCATTGTTAATAATTTGTCAATAGATTTAGTTAATGTAAATCCCGCTCCGTTGTACTCGGTCCTGGGCTACTCGTCGCCTATTCGTTGCGCATCTCGACACTCGCAAGTCGGTTTCAACCCGGTCGAGCCATCTAGCATGTCGGGCCCCTCTATTCCTGGTGCCGGTGGGGTTCTTGAAGAGAACAGATTACACTACACAGTCGTCCGGCATCCTTGCGACGTGGCCGACCCACCGTAGTCTCTCAACTTTTGCCAGGTTTACGATGGGAATCTCTCCAAGCAGTGCCTGTAGCTCGTGATTCATACGCCTCCGCCACACTCCGCTATCCGTTTGTACTCCGCCACAAATAGTCCGCAACACTTTTCGTTCAAATACGGCAAGTGTACGTATGTCTTCCGTAAGCAAAGTTACAGTATCAAGTCTATAGAGAACTGCCGGTCTGATTTGCGCTTTGTATATTGTTAGCTTTTTGCGGCGGCAAATGCTCCTTGATCGAAGCGTCTTGCCTACGTATCATATTTTCGTGGATTTCAATGCATCATACGATATAGTCGAGACAAACAGGCGCGGCTGGGGCTGTGACAAGAGGTTGGACTGTCCTGTATGTTATTCAACTTCGCTATTGAAAATGTGATCCAGCGAGCACGCATTAAAACATGAGGAACGATCGGCAGAAGTAGCCAATTCCTAGCCCTTGCTGTCGACCTTCACATTACTAAAAAGCTTGGGACAGCGAAGGCAATCTGCGCAACACTAAACACGTAGGCTAGAAGGATTGCATTACAAATCAATGATAGGAAAAGACTCCAGAGAAGGCAACAACCACGCCCATCGGAAAGTGACTATTGACGGCGATGAACTGGAAGTGATTAATGAGCTCGTATATTTGGAATCTCTGGTCGCCGCCGACAATAATACGAGAAGGAGAGATGCCTCCAAGCTGAAACCGGGCCTACTTTTGTATCCGCAAGACGTATCGATCAAGGAGCATAAGTTACCGCACAAAGCTGACGATGTAGCAAAGCAAAGCAAAGCCTAGGTGCTACATTCCGTTATCGAAACTTGACCTTCTGTTTTTATACGACAGACTTCGCAGCCAGCTGTTAGAGTACAAGACAATTGCAGGGCCAGTTGCTACGATCCTATTGATCTAACAGCATCTCCAAGCCGGGATTCGAATATACGACGACTGGCTTATTAGGCTTATTAGGGATCATACCTCGAAGCCAACTGGGAGACTAGCTGACGATGTGCAATACACTAATCATACCGGTAGTCCGCTACAGACTTAAGATAGTTCTGAAAATAATACTTATTCTATTATAGCCTGCCCACGACCAAAAAGTTGGACAGAAGGAGTGTAAAGAGCTGCTTTAGTCATAAGCTCCAAGCTATTGGAAATCCCACAGATTACCATTGCACACCTTTAGCAAGTTTCTCATCAAAACTGTGTATGACAATTCAAAACTACCATTTGGTATATTGCTTTTATTCAGTGTTTCCTCGTAACGCAGTCTTTTAACCACCATTGCTAACATTCTAACATGTTCATTAAAGAAAGACATTATTGAATTGGTATAGGTGTATTGTCCTGTACTTGCACCGCATTTATGCAAATTACCTGCTCCATGTTACACCCTACCGTTGCTGGGTAGAATACATTTGTCTCAAAATATTTCGACCTTTCCAGCGGCCATAAAGCAAAGCCGAAAGAGAGTACGTGGCACCAAATCAATTTGCGTTCATAGACTATGTATTGCAATTTTACATTGTTCTTTTTTTTTGGGCGGACAAACTGTCGTCCTTTTATGACAACAGCAACAACATGCCACCCACTTTTCCTTCGCTGACGGTATGACGGCCAGTCTGTGGAAAGAGTTCAATGTTTGGAAGGGACACATGTTTACAGTTGTAATTAAGATGTTCGGCTTATACACAGAAAGGAGATGAATGTCATTCTGTTTCAGAAGTCTGACAAAAGACAGAGCAAGCGAAAGGAAAATAACCATATTTGCATCTTTGTGCTGCATTTGTTGTGGTTCCTGCAGACTATTATAAAGCAATATAACAATAATGTAGGATTCGGAACTGACGAATATTTGGAAGCAGCAATTGCACGGCTATTTATGAGGCAATATGCCAACAGCAGTTCGTAGCCTTTTTCCCTTTTCTTTCTTATCATGTGTCATCATGTTTCTGTACAGGCACAGTAAATGAGTACATATCGAGCTGTATGAGCTCAAGTGCAACTGAAAGGATTTTTGTGCAGGTTTATTCAACAATATGAATGAGTTAAGCATTGAACTAATATTAACGGGGCTTTTTCCGCCGTGGTTTTATCCAAAATTCAAGAAATTTACAAAAACAATTAAAAGTAAAATCACATTAAACAACGGTACTGTCAAATGAATCAAAATTGAGCCAAAGTGATTGAACCATCCCTGCTTGACCTTCTCTTTTAATTAGACAAATTTCGCAGTCAGCTGTAAGATTGCAGGTCATTTGCGAAGCTAGTGCTACGATCCTTCCTATTGACTCTTATAGCCTATCTCAGTTGGGCCACGAACACGCGTCGACTGGCTAGGTAAACCGATGTTCTAGTCTAGGGATGCGCGGTTTCTTACAGACTTTCATGCTACTATTATTTTGCGGGTTGATTTTGTGCTTGAAGAGATAACTTTACATGCGCCTTCTAATACAACTATTGTGTTTCTACGTTGGTAATTTGTTAGAAGAAATAGTTAAGGAAAAATAGACATAGTATTGTTAATTAAGTCAATAGGAACCACGAAAACCTAAATTAGTAGTACTAGTAAGGCAGAAATGGAGACACTCACCTTAGGTACAAAGAAATCCAGCCCTGAAAGAGGTAGGCATAATTTATAAAAAGAGAGGAGAAGAAAATGGTAAGTGACAAAGAAGAGAAAAGATTCTAGAAAAACCACCTAACGGTCAGATACATCGCGTCGTTCGTGTGTGAAAGAAGTGAGTGGAAAATCAAATATAAGTTACTAGCTAGAAGAAATTATAACTGATTGAATACGATAAAATCAATCAGGTAATTGGAACCCACCGTAGAACCACGTTTTGGATTTAATTTGTCCCGTATCGACCTTTTTATTTTAAATTTAGAAACTATCATCGATCCTTCAGTACGCCAGTCGACCTCGGTAATGAATTCTTCCTACGTCACATATAAAGAATAAGCTTTTGTGAACACAAAATGGGACGAACATCGAGAAAAAACAAATCTTCTTGGAGAAAAAATATTGATGTGTCGGACGTTGATCAATTTATGGAAGAACAAAGAGAAGACGAACGTGTAAGAGATGGAGCCATATTGGATACTCAATTATTTATGGAAGATGATAACAAACTAAATTTGAAGCAATCCCGGAAGAAAAAATTCCAAGCAAGTCCCAAATTTTGTACATCTTTAAAAAACCCTTCCCAAATTGTGGTACCGGTAGCCAAACTTAACGTTAAAAAGCCTGTTCCTGCAAGCAAACATTCTAAAAGAATTAAAAACGTACAGTTAAAAACTAATAAAACCGATATTTGGGAAACTTCCGATCTGGCAGAGAAAAAAAAGAAAAGTTTGAACGATGCTGTAAACCAGCATACTGGCGCACGCACAGAAAAGCAACAGTTAAACAAGAAACAAACGGTCATACCTAACGTCGAGATTCCAAAACCAGGTACAAGTTATAATCCCGCCCTTGATGACTATAATGAATTAAGGATGTCAGTAGTAAAGAAGGAAAAAGAAATACATAAGCGTAAAGAACATTTTGATCGAGTAATCACAAACAAGTTCACGAAAATGTCTAAACAAGACCGTGATGATCTGGTTTGGAATGAAATGGCCGAAGGTCTGTTGGAAAATAAAGACAACCAGGATACGTCGGACGATGAACGGACAGATGAAGAATATAAGGCCGTAAATCCACCCGTTGAAAATAAAAAGAAAAACCGGAAGGCAAAAAACAAAAAACAAAGAACCATACAAAAACGAAACACTGAAGTCACAGTTAAAGAAGAGTTAAAAAAGTACACGGATATCGAAAAGATAGCGACATTAAAATCTGATCTCAACAAACGTGAAGCGTTGACAAAGAAAAAGCAAGAGAATAGAGCAAAACGAGTGAAGGACAAACTGTCGAATCCGCCTCGCGTTTCTTATCTAAAATTTGAGGAATCGGAAGCCGATTTTGCGGAGCCTACAGAACTTACAGGTTCATTGAGAACCATCTGTGCAAATAGAAGTCTTATTGTTGATCGTTTCAAAAGTTGTCAAAAGCGTGCATTAATAGCTCCCAAAAAGCACCGTGATGGTATACTGCGTAGTAATAAATCACGTCTTAAACGTTGGAAACGATACACTAAAGGAGATCACAAGGACAACGAATAAATCAAACAAAATCAATAAAGAGACCGAGCACCGATGATCTGTTGAACCCTAGGGTAGCCACCCCTAGAAACTAAGGAGGGCCATTATTATAGTTTGCTTGGACTCCAGCAATCTATGAACCCGCAACAGCCAGTTAGTAACGTAATCTTGAATAGTTCCCGCATCTCCAACGAACCACAGCATATTAGGCTAGCGTCCGGTACGTGCCACAAGGAAAATCCACAATTCCACATCTACACAAGCATTTGTTCAAATATAACAATAATTTCAAATAATTGCTACCTGTTTTGTAATTACGAACATCACAAGAATCCAAAAGTTATTACACCCGTTTTTCCGCGTAACTCTTTTGATTATAGCCAGTGCAAGCTGCCCAACATCTGCGGTCTCTAGCTGTGAGGGCTTTCCATAGCTAGTTCCATGTGAACCGGTGGAGTTCAAACCACGCATGCATTTTCAAGCAGGAGACTAAGCGCACGACTGCTCCCTTGCAGTAGAACGTTTTCAAACAATGGAGATCCCGTTCGATTTTTGCGATGAACCCAAGTTGCCTATTTGCTTTAGAAACGATTTCCGTGCAGTGCCGGTCAAACGTCAGCTTACGGTCCAGAATGACGCCAAGATCATTACGTAGTCGACTCCATTTAGCGTTTGCCCATCAATACTTATTCAAAAATAATTGAATTCGTTTGAATTCGGTGAATTTAGTTTATGCCACGTTACGAATTTAGCTAATAAAATCTGGAGACGATAACAATCCTCGATGGCAAACAAATCGTCAGATAGATCATTAAGTTATCGGTGTAAACTAGTCGACAAGCAATTTTTATGGCGTTTGCTGCGTCTTTGAAAAAATGATGCAAAGGAGAAGACTAAGTGTGCTACCCTGCGGAACACCTGATTTGTTTGTAAATGTAGGTGAAAGGCTTCGTACACAAATTACGTAACGCTTAGAGAGGAGGGAGGGAGGTCGAGTTAGCGTTACTTGTTGTTACATAGGGGGGAGGGGGAGTCATGAGAATAGTTACGTAACAAATATATGAATACCAAAAAGGCAGTTGCCAAATGAGGAAAGGACGTGTTGGAGGTGGAAAACAGTGAATCGGTTTATACTAATGAAAATTATGATATAAAATTATGGTTTGTAGCTGATGAAGATAATCCTACTAAATTTCCAGTTATTACGGTTGAAGACCATTTCAGGCTGCCCAGTTTGCTTCGGGGTAAGATGCTGGCCTAACAAGCCGTCATATGTTCGAATCTCGGCTGGGAAGTGCTACTATAGAGCCAGTAGGATCGTTGCACTAGCCCCGTAATTGTCATGTACTTTAATAGCCGGCTGCGAAGTCTGTCGATAAAGAAGGGTCAAGTTCTCAACAGGACGTTTATATCCATGGCTTTGCTTTTTTACCATTTCAGCTTAACATGGGCCGATGCCTGATTGTAGTTTTCAAAATGAGCTTGCTAATTTGCCAATCTTGCTAATCTGGTTGAATTTCTTAAAAATTAAAAAAAATATGCGGTTCAAGACATTTTTATTGAATGTTGAGGTACGGGGGGGGGAGGTTTGGTTAACGTTACGTAATTTAATGGGGGGGTTATGCCAAGCGTTACTTAATGTTACATAGGGGAGGGAGGGGGTCAAAAAACCGAATTTTTTGCGTTACGTAATTTGTGTACCACACCAAAAATCCGATCTAAGCTTAACTTGCAAAACTCTATTACACACCAATTATTTTAAGTACTTAACAAACCACTGCATACTGGGTAAATACGAAAAAATGCCAGGAAGCATCAAATCCCATCCATTCAAAACGGTGCAAAATGCAAGAATAGTCCATTTTGCCCAATTTACCCCTAAATATCATAGTAAAACCAAATTAAAGCGATGCAAAATAACTCAAAAGCAAATCAGTCTTCAGAAAAAGTGTGTATTTTAACATACTGAACAACTTTGGAGATCAGTTGAAAGCAATAAAAAAAATTGGATGCAAAGTTATTGTGCAAAATGGGTTTTTAAGTGTCATTTTTAGACAAATAATTTGTCGCAACTATTACAAGATATAAGGGTAAACGGGGTAACAACGCCCGCCGGGGTAAAACCGCCCACCATGGTTTTACAGGGCCTTGCTCAAATTGGTGTTAAATGTTGATGACAGCCATATTACTGAATGCGTACGTAATATTTTACAATACCTTTTACAGCAATATCGTATAAACTATCGGAGAAATAAATAAAAACAGATTTTTCGTTATAATCTTTTCGTTTTTTATAACTTTGTTCCCGCAGAACTTAGGGTTCATTTTATTCAAAACGTTGAAACTTTTAGTAAATCCAGCCCATATCGCATCTCTGATCCTGTCTTCATCCGACAGTACCCAAATTAGGTAACTGTTCATGCAGTTTTGTTGAAATAAATAGTGAAATGTGTAAGTCGGTCATTTGGGGGTAAAACCGCCCACAACGAACGGCGCAAGATCGTCGTGCAAAATGCAAGTGCGTTAAGGAGATTTTTAAAATAATTGCATAGTTTGGATCAAAGAATCTCAGATTTACATAAAACAATGTAAATGTGCTTAATTTGTAGCTGGTAGACTGTTTGAAAAAATTTAAATTGCCATTTTTCCCTGCGGGCGCTATGGACATTTTCTTGTTTTCTCGGATATAGCTTTTTTCAATAATTCCTCCCTCTTGGAACAAATATCATGGAATAAACATTTTTTTATGAATATATAGCAAATTTTCTTAGCAATGCAAAAATAATATGTATCTGGTTTATCAATCAGAACAATTTTAAATGTCAATAAATTACCCACCGGATCAATTGCTGGAACTTTAATACCCATATTGTTATATTTTATCTTAGATCCTCTCTAGTCCTTAAAGATTGGCTCCAAGATGCTTAACCTGATCCACCTTGTTGTCTAAGGAAACTACACGGTATCAATTTCAAGACTGTTGGTACCTATATTACTGATATTCTTCTAATACGAGTGGTTGCCGGACACTCTTTCGAAATTGCGGATCTCGGGGATCCATGTATTGTTTGATGGCAAACTGATTCAATGTGTTTAAATTAGATAAATTCACGATTCCAATGCCACCAGTTTCGTTCAAATCGGTTGAATATTGTTAAAGTTATACGCTATGGCGGTTTTACCCCGTTAGTGGGCGTGTTTCACCCCGCATGGAAAAAATACTCTATTTTTTGGACGTGTTTCCAAATCGTAATAAAAAATAGAAAATCATTACAGATATTTATGTTTTTATTTTTTACATGTAGGTAATAGATCATTTGTTCATTTAAAGCAGATAAATTAGAAATTGAGCCACAACTTTTTTTTACACAGGTGGTTTTGCTTAAGTGGGCGGTCTTGCCCCGCTTACCCTTACATATAGTTAGTATAGTCAGCAAAGTAGCCCATTTTAGTGTGTTCTATAATTTTTGTGAAGATAATTTTTTTTGGATACCGTCATCCGGGGATACTTACACTTTCGAACTTTGACTTGGTATTATTTTCGAAGTTAACCGTTTAGTTCCAAGTGTAAGTAGCCAAAACTTGTGTAGTGGTTATTTTGATTTATGATTATGAAAATAAAATATCAACTAAATGAATCTGCAGAATGACCCGAAAATAGGGGTGTTGTAAGTTACCCAGTAAACGGGATTACTTGCAACATTTTTTTGATATTCCGTTTCTTATAATTTTAAATTTGAGTCCAAACCGCGAATGACTATTTTTAGATATTTTGAGTATATTTCTAGTAAAACAAGAGATACTGGAGGCATGTTTTGGTTCCCAATGTCATATATCGCTTTTTTAAAAATATTCGGTGAAAATGCAACATGTCGACGAACTCCAAATTGTTGTTTGCACGTGGAATTTTCACAATTTTAATTTTTCTGGAAATGGCATTAGACAAAATGACATTGTACAGATGCCAACTTACTTTGTACGTACTATTTATTACGATAATTAGGCGACATCCATTTAGTACGTCACGCAAATTTTGACCAAAATCGAACCTCCCTCCCCCCTTGTCACATTTTGTCACACATTCATGATCCCCCCCTGAGAAAGTACGTCACGTCACGGCAGACCCCCCCTCCACTTCACAACAAAGAAATTAAATTTACATTCCAACCCTTTTATTTCAAGCTTTCAATATAATTCACTTCAATCAATTCATTAAATAACAAAAATGAACTTCAGCAAACAAAAAAGGAAAATTTGCGAGCTTATAAGTCATCGATTCACGGATTTCGTAGATGATTTCCAATTGATGCGATCGAATACGCTTCAGAAGTCGCTGATGTGTTATCGATTAATGTTTCGCGCATATCCACGTCCTTTGCATCCACCCATTCAAATTCGTCTGATCTAGCTGAAAGAATCAGGACTTTTTGCTGACGTCTTGCAGCAACACGTCTTGGAAGAACTTTTTTGACGGATTTGATCATTTTGCGTATTTTTTGCAATCATTCAACATTACCTTAGATGCGAAATATAATCTGCAAGTGGCACAAACTATATCCTTCAGGGAGCTTTTGAGTGAGGGCAGTATAGGTTATACGGAAGAACCTTAAAACCAGCCGTGGAACTTCGGTATGAGTATGTTTATCGATTGAGTTCAGCACGAATATCAAGGGGAAACATTGCCATTGGTCTCTTGTAGCACCCCGTAGCCCCCCAGTTTGTGCGACTGCTATTTGCGTTTGCAAAAATCTTCTTGGCAGGACTTTACTCAAGGAGCCTTCAGTGGTGTACAACATATTCTGTAAAGCCTTAATGCCCAGTAAACAATTTGGTTTGTATATTTCGGTTGCAACTGAGAGATACGAAATCATATCCGCACGAAAAAGTTATATTTCACACCACATAAGAACATATAAGCACCAAAGTGGAGGCAATATACGTGCAAAAATTTTGATAATTCTATCTTGCATTCTATACAACAATTTTTGGAACACGCAACTTAATAATCCTCAATATACGATTAAGATATAACTAAATGTTACAATTGTCTATACTGCTTTACAATTCACAGCCATAAGTTGTATATGACGATACGCACGACCGCAAAACAACTTATTGTACACTTCGGCTTGACACACTCTAATCATTATGCAATTCCAATGTAAAATTGACATGCATACGACTTAATGTGTACTTTCTATTACGATCTTGTGTTATCTGGGTGGAGAGTTCATACTAGAAGAATAAATGAGTCCTGTTCACACATATATGTCAAAATAGCTTTATCATTAAAAAAATTTAGCTATTTGTTTTAAAATCCATCAGTACGTTAATTTGATAGAAGCCTTCAATAGTTGTATCTTAAAAAGAAGGCAAAATTATAATTCCCCGAATAAATTTTCCATTTGAAATTTTTTTCGTGCGACGTCACATAACTTTATACCTCCCCTCCCCCCTACGTCACAAATCGTCACGATTAGGTCAACCCTCCTCCCCCCTATAAGCGTGACGTACTTCATGGATGGCCCCTTATCTAATTTATAAGTGCTGCAAGTCGCGCCATATTAGAAGTAACAACACGAATTAATCGTTCCTTCTCCAAGTTCAAAATATAAACAGAGCTCAAAGCTGCTATTTGTTACCTTATATGATGCACTAATTGTGTACAGGAACCAAACGATAAAAAATAATTTCTTGTCAATGAACTGACGCAAGTGCAAACTTCAAGTTTTCCTACTATGAAAGTAAAATTACTATCCAATCGTATAAAAACAAGCAAAGCAATGATATAATGGATTAAACTTAACTAAACAATAGGTAAACGTCCCTTCTTCAAAACAGCATTGGCTACAAATGATTATATTTACAAACAAATGCGTTAGAGCTGTCAAAAGTGCGATGCGCCGAAGTGTTGCAAGTAACCCCAGTGTTGCAAGTATCCCCGAATGACGGTATAATAAAAAAAAAACAAAAGTTTCTATCACCCTGATAGGTGAATTGATGCTCACCTTAATAGTGTTAGAAGATGCGCCATATTTAATTGATTAACTTCTATAAAGACATCATCGTTGAAATATTACACATTTTTTACGCAATAGCAAACGTGTTTTTGTGTATCACGGAGAGAATCAGGCAAAACGGACCGTTCGCGAATTCATCACGGTACGAAATCGACGACATTCAACTCTTCTGATGTTTTTCAAATGACTGGGTGCTATTCGAATTTATTCTCTGGTCTTTGAGTTAATTTTAATCGCTTTAATTAGGTTATACTATGTATTTAGGGGTGAATTGGAAAAAATGAACTATTAGAGTAAGACGGGGCAGAAGTGCGATGTTTGAAGTTGTCATCAATTTTCTTGAGATAAAAAGAAGGACAACAACAAAATATATTTTATAGTGATGCAGTAACTCAATGTCTTCACATTCAACTATAAATCATCTGGAATAATAGTGTTATGCAAAATAAATTTTTCATTCTTCTGATCAAGAGCCGATTCGCACTTTTACCCCACTAGCGGGGCAAAAGTACGAAGCTCGAATCCATGAAATTAGTACAGTAGTAGCTAACAAAACCATATTATCTTCAATCTGCGTTATGTTTCTGTAAGGAATATTCTCCATTAGCACCCATTTTGCGCTGGTGTATTGCAGCCCCTGTCAGATCGCAATTTTTGCAAACGTTTGTTTTTTGTTTCATCAGCGGAAAACATTGTTTTCCTTCGGCCTAAATGTGTAGAGCACGCAGTTTTCTGCAGATCTTCCATTTATAGTATTCGGTAATATAGTGCCTAAAGCTGTATATAATTAGCTATACATTTTGCCTCGTCTATGAATCGCTCCGTCCGTGAATCGCACTTTTACCCTGCTAGGCGCATGACGGGGTTTGATTAAATAGTGGAAAAGCGAAATGTATCTTGTAAATTCTTTTCACCGTATTTTCAAAACAGATATTTGAGTGATGTAAAGCGCTGTTACATCAACAAGTAATATCCTCCTGTTGATATCGTATTTGCCGTATAATAAAAAATTACATCAAAACCACCCTAAAATAACATTTGCACATAACTCAGCAACTATGCTTCGTAAGCATTTAAAGTTTACGTTAGATTCAGGCTGTCAAAGTAATCACAGATCCATGCCAATATACACTCAACCCCCGCTAATATGAAAAACAGCTCGTTCAGATTGGGCGAGTTCATTTTTAATCTGAATATTTGGTAACTCTATTCATTTTCACATACGCGCAAGACGCGCACCCTATGAACTTGTTGTTTTGATTTGACGAAAACAAACGTTTTGAAAACATCTCAAACATGCGCGAATTCTAAAGGTTCGGTTTGTATAATACGAAATTGGCTCGGCAGTTTCGACTAAAATGGTCTATTTTGAATGCTGGAAAGAGATAAGTTGCATATGAGATATATTGTCAAAGCTCCTGAGCAAGAGGAAACGCATTAAGATTGTTTGCTTTTTTTTAATTTACCGGTCCATTTTAGCGTCAATTGGGTGTGACGCTTGATCGGTTTTTAATGTGAACGCATTCATACCACCGGGGTACAGATTAAAAATGTTCAGATTAAAGAAGGTCATACCAACGGGGGTACACGGTAGTCAATTCACTCGGAATCTGTACCGATAAATCATCGAATCGCACTTTTACCCCTCCTTACTCTATTGCATTTAGCACAGTATAAAAAGAATGGAATTTGATTCTTCTGCATTTTAAAGCTATTTGAGTTCATGTCACGGGCGGCAAATAAGTTGTTACGCTGTTTAATTAGCCTTTACCATGATTTTTGAGGATACTAGGGCAAAATGGACATCTTTCCTGGAAGAAGAAAAGGAGGCTGAAAAAATAAAATTTTGTCTTATTTTTTTTTAGACTAATCTCAAGTTTTTAGTCTTGACCTTGAAATGCGGTCATACATATATATATTAATATTTTTTTGAAACGATGGTTCTACAATTGATGAAGGTATGGTAGGGGAAAGAAATGAAATTTTTGTGGTACGGTATGGGGAAAGAAACCCATATGCCCTGGCGGTTGTTATGGGTTCGAATCCGGTTATAATCTCAGATTACAGCTTGGTTCGACTCATGCACCTTCCAGCACTGGACAATAGGTAGTAGTCAAAACGACTACTTATTAAGCCTAGCTACCAATATCCCCCCCCCCCTTCTCCTCACCTTTCCGCTCTTCCCCCTCCTTCACCAAAAATTTCATTTCTTTCCCCTACCGTACCTTCATTAATTGTAGAACCATCGTTTCAAAAAAATATTTTTTTTTTTCTGACTATGTTTTCTGTACAAAGCTCAAAAGTTATAAAAATCTTAGCCAAGCTTCTACCAATAAAACAAAAAAAGTTCCAATACGTTGTATAACTTTTTGGGGAAATTTTTTTTTACGCAGTTTTTACGTTATTGACATTTGAAAAATGCATATTTTTTAGCAAAAATGCCTATAGCTACAGAACCGAAGGAGATAGCGACTTTCCTTTAAACAGAGCGAGATTCCTTTAAACAGAGTATGCGTTTTCATCGAATGCGAAAGTGTTCAGAAGGCAGCATTTGTGAGAAAAGAAAAAACAGATTTTTCAGGTCCACCCTGTCCAGAAAACTTTAAATTGCTCCATCCTATCAACCATAAGAAATATGACTTTCATTTCTTTAGCAAAGTAATTCAAAATTTAATGATCTTTAACTTTACTAAACGTTGTATTCAGCTAACTTAACCCTCTAGTGCCCAAATTTTTGATTTGCTTGAAAAAAAATCTTAAAATGCTCATTTCGTGGCCAGAATAATGGAAAAAATATTCTCTAACTTCTAAGTTCAGGAATAGTTTGATTATTTATAAAAATTCGTAACCCGCCAATTGGCGGGGCTGGGCACCTGGGCGCAAACAAGTTGTGAAATCAAATTTTTCGATTTAACTCGGGACATCGATTTCAGAACATTTTTAACAGTGCTAATATTTACTAGTCTATTAGTTCTATAATTATTAGAACTAGTCATAATGCACTACAACTGAATTTTTTTTATACATAAGATATTTCATTAAAATTAAAAAATAGCACAATACCATACAGTTGAAGATTACTTATCTTGAATGATGGAAATCGTAGAAACATTCACGGTGAGCATGGAAACTCAAGTGGATAATACGTTTGTGAAATTTTTCGCTGTGCAGCCAGGCATCTATGGTTTTTTTCATCGTGTTTTGGGAAATGTTGTACTCCATCAAATCTAATGTCAGACGGTGAAAAATATGTAGATATGTGACTAGATCTAATAAATGGTATACATAGTGATTTCTATGCTTTTTAGTTTTCATTCGAATTAGAGACCGACGAACCGAGACACAGTCACACATGAACCTATATTGAACTTTTTCTATTTTTTTAGCAGCATAGAGCCGGGATGGTTTTTACCGTATCAAAAAATCCTCTTCACTGTACTCGGTCCTGGGCTACTCGTCGCCATTTCGTTGAGTGTTCGCAAAATAAACGCCAGCCGCACTTGTATTCGGAACTCCAGCTCGCTTTATATTTTACTGTTAAAGTCACCCCAAAGGTTTGATAGGGCAATAGATCGCCAATGTAATATCATGTGGTTCGCCATCTCACGACTGACTGCCCACCCCATTTACGAGGAAAGCTGTCAACTGACTTCGACACTATCTCTCTGCGCCCGTTACACGCTACCGGCAACTACCCAAATAATGTGTAAACAACACGCACTATAATTCCTCCAATATGGTATAAATACTAGGATGCCTCGACCAGCAACTTTATAGAACTTTAGTCCTAGAAGCTGCCCATAACAGGGACGTAAAATGTACTGGTTGGTGACAAAAATTTGAAAACATTTACCATTCTTTCTTCCTACCAGTCTTGCGACATGTTACTGGTACACAAGCACCGAAAAGAAATGCAAGAACAACGAAAACGTCTCTTGGTCTACGTGTCATACACTCTTCGATATCGGGGAGAAAATCTCACCAGTCTTGGAGACACTTTTTTTGTATTCTCTTTTGCTGTTGCGCACGTAAACCAAACATACAGCTTTCCCCCAAACTCCATACTATTCCAACTACAACTGTAAGCAAAAAGCGACAAATGCATGTCATTTCTGCACGACATTTTGTATGAATGGTCGGCTGACATACGAAAATGTTTGCTTATTATCATGTACGTATTCCGGCTAGTCTCGACACGTGCAAGCGATAGGCACTGTCGATACAGAAACAGTACAGAGCGATGGTATTGGTTAGAGTCTGACATGGCATTGCATGCTGGTAAATGTAAAGAAAAAATGTAAACGTTTCGGTCCCTGACCCATAATCTATTTTCACCTACCGGTGGTCGTCCATGAGGATGCATCCATCATACTTTGTAAGAACCTCGTTGTATAACTGGCCCAATAAGGTTGAAATCCTTCTTACAGTTGAAGCTTTCTGACGCTGCTTGAGCTGGAATTGATTTTCTGGGCAATAGCATAATCCGACAGCCCTGTGTTCGCCCAGTTAGCTTCGAGGTACGATGCTGGTGTAACAAGCCAGTCTTCGTATGTTCGAATCTCGGCTAGGCGGTGCTTGCTGGATAGAGTCAGACAGTGTTGCGAAACCCACACTCGTGTGGTTTTCTCACACACGCGTATTCATTCTAACGAACACACCGGCATAAGCATCTCTTTAAAACTCCCACTCTTATTTCTTCAAGCACTGCAACGAGTTTTTGCGACTGTGTGTTTAGCTAACAGCTACAGTCGTCGCTCGTAGTTCGTCATTGCAGCCCGATCTGCTGATGTCGATTATTTGCGAGGGCTCGCACACCCGTCCGTGAGTAGAATCGAGGGCGAAGATGAAGAAGAAGAAAAAAAAGTAATGCCAAATTTGTATCCCAGTGCGCCACCAGCAGCTGATTTCCCGCGAATTTTTTGACTCGAGAAAAAGCTATGCAGGAAGACGATGTGAGGATGTGCGTGCGCGAGTGTGTGGGTAGCAGAATGTCTGCACACAGCACCGGCGGCTGTTTCTTTTACGCCTGCGTGTGCGGGGTAAGCGTTGAATGCTATGTTTCTCATACTCTTTCGCGTGTGAGTAGGCATGGTTGACTTCTCACTCGATTGGAGTCAGTAACATTGGAGTTAGTAGGATCGTTGCACTGACCCCGTAATTTTCCTGTACTCTAACAGCCGGCTGCGAAGTCTGTCGATAAAGAAGGGTAATGTCTAAAGAAGGTATAAACCCAAGGCTTTGCTTTTGGTTTAGCACATTCCAATGCAGCTTCCGCTCGTTACTGCGATGCTATGATTGCTATGATTCTGCCGATCGACAGTATGCTGCTCACCGAAATGATTGAAAATATTGCACACGGTCAATTTAGCCAACTTCAATGACTTCGTTTTTTTTTAATCTGACCACTTCGGATTTTCGAAGTCGACAGAGTGAAACGTTCTGAATAAATATTGTTGTTTCTTATTAAGCCTTACGAACAGCGCAATACAAACGGGAATTTAAAGCCGTCTAGTGAGTTTGTTTTATAATGTACTGCTTTAGGCTAGACTTACCGGATATTGTATTAAATTGAGTTGGATCCAGTAACTCAATTAAATCTCTTTCGTTTGACAGTGTCTTGGGAGTAATTCCTAGCAAATGTCACCCATCTTCTTGTTGGGAAGCCAGACCACTGTTTACTCTGCTATTAATTTTATAATACCTATCCCTTAACTTGTTAAAAGGATATTTATTTATTTACTATTTGATGGGGCTTTCAACCGTTGGTTGGTTCGCCCAGTTAAAAGGATATAATGATATAAGAAAAATTCAATAGTTACTTGAAATAACCAACAATAATAAATTTATCAACCTCTAGTTTCACACCGCGAGGTAATACCGCAACAACCGAAAGCGGAAAATCGAGCTATCGCGATTTAAAAATTTCGAGTCCCTGCTAACCGCCGCGGCGGCGCTCGCGAAGCTTCCGATTTCAGTGTGAACCAATAATTTAATGCAACTTTAAGCTGCCAGCTGGAGGGCCTCGGTCAGTCGGTGTATCTGTCTGCCCGTGCTTTTGTGTCTGGCGGCCAGCGACGATGAACGAAAGAAAAACCTTCAAGGTTGAGGGAGTAGAAGAAAAAAGAACTTGCCGAAGACTTTTCCATCCCGTCGCCGCCGACTAGCGGCTGGTGGTTATGGAAATGGTCAGTTTTTTTCACACCGAGCCGTTTTCTTTATTTCCTCCCGTCGTCTTCCTTCCGCTGAAGGAGGCGAGCGACGGACACAGCAGGCAAGTGAGAGTAAAATTGATCAATATTCTTAAAGGTTCCGTCCGAGATGCGCTTTCCTACCGATAGCGCAAGATTCGAGGTAAAAACTTTCAATTTTATCCTGGTTCGTACCACTTAGTGCTTTTTTGGAAGTCAGGGGGAACGACTACGGCCAGCAATAACGAAGAGTAATAATTTATGGGATTCAGCAGTAATAGTAAGGACTTTCGCTGTTCGACCACGAAACGGGGGAAATTTATCTAACGAGCTAAATTTTAATAGCGATGGATTAAGTGAGTTTTAATTTAATTACAGAATCCTGCGGAATATTCCCGAGCACATTAGATGATTTCCAACCGGCACCAATGACGTAGACGCGAGTGGTGTATTGCGGAAGAGTATTGAAACTAAGGCAAGATTAATTATTTTATAAAAGTTGCGCTCGCCATCGAAATCCACGGACGATGTCGATGCAATTCGCTGAGATTCGGGCTGTTAGCGCCCGTACCCGGTTGCCTGTCGGGTTCACAGTACCCAGCTTAATCAGGCCAGCGGCAAACTTTGAAATGAGCAAATAAATACGCTGCATCGCATCGTGTCGTCGTTTTGAGCCGTCAACATCAGCAACCCAATCAAGGCCGATAAAGGTGTTAGGGTGGAGATTGTCTAGTGTGTTTTGTTGTCCTTAGAAATGAGATCTGCTCGGTTTACCATTGAAAAAGGTTGATTGTTAATATACCCCTTTCGATTGACATTTGTTAAATAATTGTTCCGGGGTAAATAAATGCTCATTATTATCAATATATATAAAACCACCCTCAGCATGAGACTCAATGAACCAGGGCACCACTGGTGATGCAGTGATTAAATTCTTTGAACGATTTATAAAATTCGCCCACACTTTCATTCCACGATAGAGTTAGACCTGCAATACTCAACTGTTCGACAGTAATGAAGTTCGTCCCTAACCACCTCCAAATAGTTTCTCTGTACACACCGCCACAAGTCAATCCAAGCCGAGAGCTCATCAGTACAACCTAGTCGATGTTCTATTTTTTTATAATCGCAATTCTTCTCCCGCTGCTGTCTTACCCCATTCCTACAGGTGCTTTCATCGGTGTGTGTATGTCTACACCAACAAATTAATGAGTTAAAAATTTAATTCTAATTTACGCCAATCTCATCTCGCCGTTGGGTCTGAGTAGACGATACACTTTGTATCAGCTCAGCCGGCACTCGGCGGTTGTCGAAGTTTCTGTGCACTTCAGTTACCTACATTCGAGGTTCAATTTTCCCCGGATTACGACGAGAGGCGCGCGGAGACGGTTAACTTTTTTCCACTATCTCTTTTGGCGATGGCGACGTTACCCTTGGTAACCTCCGCCGCATTGCGCGGTTCCCGGCACGGACGGTAGTGCAGGGAAAAAACTTATATAATTAAGAAGAAAAAAAGACCATCACACAGAATCGGACCACGAACCGCGAAGCAACAGACGCCATCTGCGATGGGATGTGATGCGACCACGATGATGACGACGGCGACGGCGTCCGTCTCCGAAGGAAAGAGACAAATGGCCATCATCGTCGTCGGCATCCCCTTAATTTATAATAAATATGATGACGCTTTTCCATGTTGATGGTTTTTGTCCTAAGCAACCGCGGCGGCGCTGGCTGTGGCAGAGGACTTTGACTTTCTGAGAGCGAGCAGGGAAAAACACCAAACCGAGTTGTTCGAGGATGGTGGGTGATAATTATTACCAGATCGCGGTTCGTATCGAGATGTGCTGTGATGATGTTTCGAATGATATGAAGTACTGTAGTACAACTGGATGAAACTTATATGTAGAAATCGTTGATCAACTATGCAGTCTACTGACACAGAATTTTGCAAATCTGCATTCAAGGCCTTTTTGAAAGATTCTACGATCAATAAAAAGTCTGTATAAATCCTCCGTCAACAAAAAGCATAAACAATATCCTATTTGTTGAAGTAAATGACGTATTTATCTAATAGTAGACCTAAACCCTAGGTGCTGGGTAGTGCTACTTCTGTAGGCTCCGCAGCTGGTTAGCGCTGGAACTGTCCACGAGAAAATATTTCAACCTAAGCGCTTGGAATCCAGTGAAAGGCACATCAGTGTCCTCAAAATAATGATTTCTTCTATTTTTATCGCCAGTGTAAGTAAACTTTCGTCATTTAACTACTTCCATTGCTAACATGACGAAACGAACCATTCGTTCCCACGATCCACCCAAATGCGAAACTTTTGCCGGGATGTAAACTCATTTCGTAGTTGCGTAGATGAATGTTTCCGTCATTGTTTCGTTGATTTTCCGTATCTGCTCTCTGAATTCACCAGCAGTTTTATACCATTGTCGGAATAGAAAGCTCTGAGGTAACAAAGTTATATATTTTTGAATAGAACAAAGTGTCCGCTTGACTATCTGATCATTCTTAGTCAACATTGAAGCAAACTTGCATGTAGTACTGTTGCCTCAACACAATGACTCCAGTTTTTGAATTTTCGTGTTGGTACTTACCATGGAAAAAATCAATGATGAGGCTATAATCAATATTTCCGCGGTACGATTATGGGAAACTCGGCATTGATCTTTTTTTATAACGAAGGTTTGAGAAAATCTTCTAAAGACAACACCTTCACGGTATTGTGTAGGATTCGCAAGGTGCAAACTAGCGCCTAAGTACTTAAAAGTCTCCTGCTCTGGTTTTCCTGAACCCGTCCGGTACCACCGTTAGGAATTGGCGTAACAAAGGGGGTGACCTGTGTTTTTAAATTTTAAAAAAATACTTTAGATATTAGAAACTTGGAGCTATCGACTGTTGAAGATTCACGAATTTGGTTTTTTTTTTCGGCTGGACAGTCAATTAACAAAGCAAAACGACACTTTATGTTTTCTATGCCCGACGTTTCGATGTATTTGACATCTTTTTCAAGGGGTTAGAACCACGTATCGTCTTTTGTTTGGCGGCTTCTGCTGAAGTTGAAGTAGATGTGACTAGTTCAAGCCTTCAGCAGAAGCCACCAGACAAACGACGATACGTGGTTCTAACCCCTTGAAAAAGATGTCAAATACATCGAAACGTCGGGCATATAAAACATAAAGTGTCGTTTTGCTTTGCCAATTGACTGTCCAGCCGAAAAAAACCGAAATTTAGATATTAGGAACTGGAGAGTAATTTTTAAATGCAGCACAGTTATGAGATTCCAAGATTAGGTTCGGCATTGATGTGCATTTAATTTTAATATGCCGACGAAATAAAATGGTTAAAAAAATGCCAGGTGCTACCAACTCTGCACGATGTTGTCGGCGTTGCTGTCTACTCCAACGACCGCACGCAACTCACATCAAGTAGCGTCCGGCATTCCACAGTGAAATATCACATGATCCGGCATTTCCTCGTCTACAGTACACACGGGGTAGAAAGATGAACCTATCCTCCCATACCTGTGTAAGTACTTCATGAAGCACACATGGCCTGACAAAAACTGCGTGAGGTAAAAATAAAAGTTTACGCCAAGATGCCACACTACCCCAAATACCTCTAACGTTACTCCGCCTATGGCACTCGACATCCTCGCTTAGTGCTTCTAGCGATATACAAGGTGTTCAATAAGTTCGAATACAACTTTTCATCGTTGTGTAAGTGCGCATCATGTGCATTTTGTGTATTGGTATTGGTGTCAGCTTTTACCTTATATATAGGCTAGACATGATGTCATTTGTTATTTGTTTACCGCACGCGATGAAGGAGGACCGCAACGTCGTAGTAAAGTTGTTTGCGAGAGGTGAGCGATCCGGCGTCATATTTCGGCGGTTGAAATCCCACGGGGTGAAGCGATATTTCATCTATAACACCATCCGTTGGTATCGGGAGACGGGCTCGGCCAAGAACCGTACTAGATCCGGGCGGCCGCGTTCGACGAGGACTATCAAGGTGGTGAAGGAACGAGTTCGTCCAAAAATGAACCGCTCGGTCCGGAAGACCGCTGTTGACCTGGATGTGTCGATCCGGACTGCCCACACCATCATGGCGAAAGACCTGGGATGGAAGCCGTACAATAAACGCAAGGTTCAAGGGGTAACGGAGGCTACAAAGAAGAAGAAGCTGGACAGAGCAAAACTGATACTTTCGTGGCACACTGGTCAGGAGTTCGTGTTTTATGATGAGAAAATCTTCATCTTGCAACAGCCGCACAATGTCCAAAATGATCGGCATCCCGCATCCCCAAAAACATCCCGCGGTTCCAGAGCGCCACGTCGGTGATGGGTTGGGGGGCCGTATCCAAGCGTGGGAAGCTTCCACTGGTGTTTATCGAGAAAAACGAGAAAATCAACGCCGCGTACTATAAAACCGAGGTTCTAGAAGAGAAGGTTGTGGCCCCGGCGCTTCGTGAGCTCTATGGGAAAGATCATTACGTCTTTCAACAGGACGGCGCACCGGCCCGCGGACGGCCCGCATGGCGTATATCGTCCAAGCGTGGTGTCGGGAGAATTAGACTGATTTTCTCGATAAGATTTTGTGACCTCCCAGCTCCTCGGGTTTTAATCCCCTAGACTTTTATGTATGGTCGTACATGCTGGGCAAGCAAAGCGAATATAGTGAGCACTATGGACCAATTTAAGAAGCTGATTTCCTAGATCTGGGACGAGATGCCCATGGACCAGATTCGTGCCGCGTGGGTTTCTTTTGAGAAGTGTATTTGAACTTATTGAACACCCTGTAGTGCGATTCCTGTATGCAACCCGCACTGCCATTCTGTTCACACCTTGTTCAGACAAGCCTAATTGCGCTTGCTGTCCAGCGGTAAGACCCAATCCGGTACACCGTACCTTAGCACCGACAAGGCAACGCTGGCCATCAGACGTCTCTTACTGCTGTTAGGTCCAGAGCTATTAGGCATAATCTGAGACAACGTCGTAACCGCCATTGACGCCTTACCACAAGCATAGTCCAAATGACCGGTGAAGTTCAGCCTATTGTCCGCATGCCAAGCAACTTGCAAACCAGGCAGATAGGCATGCCAAGCAGGCAGATCGGCCGTACAATGAGGGATCTCCAGCTGGTGCAGGTGGTGTCTCCGGCTTGGGTAACAGCACTAGTCTTTATATTTTCCATCTGTCTAGAAATACGCATACATACAGAATCGCCTAGGGAAAGTACTGAAATGTCTCTCTGGACGTATCAAGATATGCTTGGATAGTGCCTTCTCGGCAGGACCGGAAGGCTTTTTCGTCTTTAAACCTCCGGCAACCGCAATGAGCTCCTCATTCCTGACCGGAGCTCGGCTCGGAGTTCGGACTTGAATTCCCACGCATCCGCGCCGGTCGGTACCGTATGCCATTCGTGTTCGTTCAAAGCGAAAACGAAAACAAAACCGAACGACGCCATCTTGTTCGTTTGCCTGCCGATCGGCAGCGAGCGTACTGGGCGAGCGAACTGGTGTACGGTGCTGCAGGGCATCATTGGTTTGACCGTACGAGGTCGGAGGTCACGTCACTGGGCCGTGCTGTGGAAATAGCCCTTCCACGATGACTCTTAGCTTTCGTGGGCAGGTTTCCGGTGGAGTCGATGCACCATTAATCTTTTTCATCACCACTTGGTAGGCACCACCCCAGGAGTTTGAGTCCGCATTGTTCCTGGAAAAAGTGTTTCTTACTACGTCAACCTTGCCGCTCTAGGTTCGACCCCACTCGCTTCGATGTCCGCGTCGGTTCGGGCACAAGCCTTCTCGCCTTATAGTACATAAAGCGAACGAGACAAGTGGTCTTGTTCCACCACTATACCGGGCGACGACCGTTTCTTGGCTGAACTGTCCTAGGTATGGCGTATCACATGCCGACGTGGCCGGCCTTCCAACTTTCGCCAGCTGTATGATAGGAATCTCTCCACGCTGTGTCTGCAGCTCGTGATTCATATACCTCCGCCACTCTCCGCTTGCGGTTTGTATCCGCCAAAATTAGTCCGTAACACTTTTCGTTCAAATACGGCAAGTGCACGTATGTCTGCCGTTCTTATCTCTAGTCCGTAGGGGACTACTGGTCTGATTAGCGTTTTGTACATCGTCAGCTTTGTGCCGCGACGTATGCTCCTTGCAGGGCCGACGCTAGCCAATCACGCAAGTTCTCAAAATAGCGTCCCAGAACAAACGAAAAAACAGCCGGCGTTGCTGTGTGCAAACATTTTACTAACTACACGCTCGCACACGCACAGTCTCGTAGCGTCTTTTTGCATAACCACTCACGAGGCAAACAACTCGTGAGCAGCCAGCTGTCCGTGAGTGCTAACGGCACACTGGGATACAGATGTTGCATAACTTTTTGTTTTCTTCTTCATCTTACGCCCTCGATTTACACGCGGGAGGGAGTGCGAGTGCTCGCGAGTGATCGATACCAGTTGCTCAGGCTGTAATGACGTGCGACAGCGACGACCGTGGCACCGTGGCTGTTAGCTAAATACACACTCGCAAAAGTCGTTGCAGTGCATGAATAAATAAGAGCGGGAGTCCAAAAGGAATGCTTATGTCGGCCTATTTATTAGAACGAGTACGCGTGTGTGAGGAAATTAACCCACACGAGTGTGGGCTTCGCAACGCTGGTCACAGTCAACCAGCATTTCTTTTGAATGATTATCGGTTTTTTGAAACCCATTATTAGAATGATAAACCTTCAAAAACGAAAAAGTTCGGTTCATATTTCCTGTTACTTCAGAAACTTCGTCCCCATACCTGGCTACTTCATCGAAGGTGAATCTGCTGATTGCGGATTCTGGAGAGATTCGAAAATCTGAGTGTTTTGATTGTTGTGTTTTGTTGCGAATAGATTTTCCTCAGGAGGAGGTGGAGCGCAAACGGAAAGAGAAGAATGGCGTAGGCGTATGAACCATGCACTGCAGGTACTACTTGGAATGATTCTCACAGTACACAAAGTACTCAAAGTCGAAAGTAGGGAGAGTACGATGGGTCGGTCACGTCACAAGAATACCAGATGACCGTGCAGTGAATCTGTTCTCTTCTAGACCTTCATCGGCATCAAGGGACCCATACATGTACGCATATGTTGGGTTGGAGACGAATAAAATGTTGGCGGATCATTCAGGTCGAGCGACAAGCCCAACATCTTCTTTTGCCTGCTTGGTTCGTGGCGCTCATACACAGACGAGAATGTTGAACGAACATGAATTCACCAACATTTTCGGCCAACAAGTTTGTATGTGTATGAGGGCCTTTAGGAATAGAGAGACTTAACTTACTAGATGGCTCGACCAGGTTGAAACCGATTTGCTTGTGTCGAGATGGTCAGCAAATTGGCGGCAAATAACCCAGGACCAAATACAGCAGAGAGTAACTCTAGATACACCACTTGCCATCCCGGTTTTATGCTGCTAAAGGAGAAGGAAGAAAGTTTTACATTAACCACTTATTCATTTAATGCTACAGTTCTTTTTTAATGTAGGCGAAATCCGCGCTCCAAGCAGCTCCTTGATCGAAGCGTCTTGCAGAGGGAAAAATAGGCTCGATTCCCAGCTTGAATGCGTCGTTGGATCTCCTTACTCGTATTATTGTTGGCGGTGACCAGAGATATCAAATATACGTACTCATCAACGATTTCCAGCTTATCATCGTCAATAGTCGCTGTCCGTAGAGGGCAAATGTTGCTTTCTCTAGAGCCTCTTCCTACCATATATTTAGTTTCCGACGCAACCATATGTAACCGTAGTTTTCGACGCAACCATTTGTAACCAACTAAGACTGTCGCAGTGGCCTTTTAACCCAATGCGCTTCTGACATACAAAAAAATTGTAACCATCCTTCTTCTTCAGCAGCATAGTGCTGGGATGGCTCGTGCTGTTTCAAGCACTCGTCTCCATTCAACTCGGTCTTGGGCCACTCGTCGCCAATTTCCTAGTCGTCTCAGAAGTCGCAAATCGCTTTCGACCTGGTCGAGCCATCGTGCACGTTGGGCCCCCCTTGTTCCTGGTGTTGGTGGGGTTGTAGAAGAGCACTATTTTCGTCGCACTGTCGTCCGGCATCCTTACGACGTGTCCGGCCCACCGTAGCCTGCTAACTTTCCCTAGATGTACGATGGGAGTCTCCCCAAGCAGTGCCTGTAGCTCGTGATTCATACGCCTCCGCCACTCTCCGCTTTCAGTTTGTACTCCACTAAATATCGTCCGCAGCACTTTCCGCTCGAACGCGGCAAGGGCGCGTATATCCTCCGTGAGCAGCGTCACGGCTTCAAGTCCTTAAAGAACTACCGGTCTAATAAGAGTTTTGTACATTGTTAGCTTCGTGCGGCGGCGTACGCTTCCTGATCGGAGCGTTTTACGAAGGGCAAAGTAGTCCCAATTTCCCGCTTGGATGCGCCGCTAGATCTCCTTACTAATGTTGTTGTCCGCGGTCACCAGCGATCCCAAATACATGAACTCCTCTACCACTTCTAGTTCGTCGCCGTCAACGGTTACCGTCCGTGGGAGGCGCGCGTTTGTTTCCTTTGAGCCTCTTCCTTTCATGTATTTGGTCTTCGACGCATTTATTTTTGGCCCAACTGTCCTAGACTCCGCTTTCAGTCTGACGTAGATTGCCTCCGCCGTCGCCGTTCCTGGCTATGATACCGAAGTCATCTGCAAAGCCTAGAAGTTGGCTACCCTTGGTAAAAATCGTGCTTCTCGTTTCGATGCCCGCTCGTCGGATCACCCCCTCAACAGCGATGTTGAATAGCATGCAGGATAAACCGTCACCTTGTCTCAACCCTCGCCGAGTCTCGAAGGGACTCGAGAGTGTCCCAGAGATGCGTACGAAACACATCACTCGATCCAATGTAGCTCTGATCAGGCGCGTCAGTTTATCCGGAAAACCGTGTCTGTGCATTATCTGCCATAGCTTGTCTCGATCGACTGTATCGTCCTAGCTTCCGTGTTTAGTCTGGCGTAGATTGCCTCTGCCGTCCCAAGGTTTCTAGTAATGATGTCGAGGTCGTCTGCAAAGGCTAAGAGTTGGTTACTCTAGCTAAAGATTGTTCCTCTCGTTTCGATGCCCGCTCGCCGAATTACACCTTCAATGGTGACATTGAATAACATACAGGACAGACCATTTCCTTGTCGCAACCCTTTGCGCGATTCGAAAGGACTCGAGAGTGTTGAGAGTACTCTAACAGCCGGCTGCGAAGTCTGTCGATAAAGAAGGGTAATGTATAAAGACGGTATAAACCTAAGACTTTGCTTTGCAAGTGTGTCCCCGTAGCGCGCACGTAGCACATCACTCGCTCCAGGGTAATTTTGATCAGCCACGTAAAGAATAGAAGAGACAGTTTTAGTGGTCTATTTTTTTCTCACTTCGGAGTTCATTTACATTCTAAATGTCAACGAAAGTTTGGCTTTAGTAATACGTAAGTATAAATTGGTTATTGTATTTGTTTTATATTTCGTGTGTAAAACAAAAAAAAATCTCTGATTTTCTAAATGAAAGGCGTGACCTGTTTGTTTTAAAACATTGTTTTGTAATTGGATTAATTCTACAATCGACTCGCGTTTAGTTTTTATTGAAATAATCTGCAATGTATGAAAAATCTGGACTGGAAAATCCAATATAGATGGGAACAAGAAAAACGAAATCTTTCTCACAAGCATAATGAAAACCAAAATTTCTATTATATATAAAAACTATTTGCGTGATTTTCTTTTACTGAAAGCTGAGTGCAGCTGAACGTAAAACACAGTGCGAATTTCCAAACCACCAGCTACTTGAACCTCAAAGACTCACTCGATTCACACAAACTTCTCCCTATATCATTAGCATCACAAATTATATTTGCCTTGAGCAGAGCGGAAAACGAACGGCTACTGGCCCGATACGAATCCTGGTAGGTAATCGTAAACTTTCACCTTATTTCCCACATCATCATCACATCAACAAGCTTTCACCTATTAAAAGACTGCTGACTGTTGCTTGTTTCCGTGTGCAGTGCGATATTCTACCGCACCACCGTCAGGTAGGGAAGGTAGGTACGTGTGAACCCACTTTGCTCATATCCTGAAAGTTGAACTTCAACCTGCACTGCTCATTCCTCCAGAACTTGGGCGAATTCGTGTTTGCCTGCCGGTTTTTTTTTATCTCTGTCTTCACTGCACCTTTTGCCGACCCGAGCAGGAGCGAAGAGCAAAATAATATCAAAACTATATCAAACTAAGGTATAATACTATATTTTGTTATTGAATAGATATGGAGATACAATGATAACACATTTTGTTATTGAGTAGATATTTAAAACAGTGTTTGTAAGATGAGTTTAACAACTAATTTTGTTATCACATCTTATTGTGATCTTAAAATGACATTCGATATATTTCATAAAAAATGTTTTATTGATTAACGGGATTTTAAATTATAAATATTTTATAAAATAATTTTTTAATATGTCATATGCTACTACATTTGTTATTCAATACCTTAATAATACTAAAATATGTTATTCCAAACCCTGAATACAGTAATGTTATTGCTTTGTTATTCAAATAACACAAGTAGTTATTCTTTTGGTCTTAAAGGAACAAAATTTTGATATTATTTTTTGTTATTTTACCAACTATGTCAGCCAAGACAAGATCAAATTTTGATATGAGTTATTCGATTTTCATAACACATTTTGAAATTAATTTGCTCTTCGCTCCTGCTCGGGGACTCTTGGGTTCGGTTGAGCATAACCGATGTAAAAAATCACTACTTGCTTCTTCATCGTCGGTCGGCCAGGATTCTCCGTCATGCATTACACATCCCGCCTGGCGGTAACTTGCGTCTCGATATAAAACATAAAGCGTCTGACGGTGATGCGTTCAAAGTTCGTGTGGAGTGTGGAGATTATGCTTACTGCGAGGCGCAGGGTAGGTCAGAGACAGCCAGAAAAAGAAACTCACTCTGATGAATGATACGCTGCTACCGAAATCGGGTGCCCTTTTCTACCAGGACTGCACCGCATTCAAAAGAAGAGCGAACCGACCGACCGACCGGGTGGAAAAACCTCTCAAAAACAAAAAGAAAAGAAGCGAAATAAAATGATTCGCATAAATGAGATGAATGTGTGTTTTCCTTCTTGCAAGATCGTGGGTTTGCATGCAGGATGGCTCCCCGACTAAGGCATGTGAAGGGGGATACAATGATGGGGAAAACTCGCAATGGGGATTGCTTCGTCAATGGTTGTGCATGGGTGCTCGTGCACGGAAGAGGGCGGTTAATGAATTTGAATAAGGAAAAAAGTACAGGTTTCCCTTTTGGATCGGGCAGATGTAGAGCATATCACGTGGCTTGGCTACGAACGTGAATGCTTACTTTATATATCGATTGTAAATTAAGTTTAAAGATATATCTATAGCTTGGTTCACTCGTTCACCATAGTTCTGTTTACGTTAAGTGTTCGTGAGAAGAAAACTGCTTATCAAAACATTTCTTTGTACATACTATATAATTTTTAGATCATTGACGGTTGGATAAATTGAGGCTTCTGACAGCTGAGAGATATCAATCAGAAAGATATCTTTCCAACAACCTTCTCGCACGACCTGGATCGTCAAGCCAATGTTAGTTGCGATGGTGACGTGCCGTGTTTCAACTCACCGATGAACGCGACTCACCCTGATCTAAGTGCAATGCAGTTTTTATCTCAAACCGCCACCTTCCACTTCATGCTTCTGTACGAGGCAGCTTGAAGTGCAACAAAAAAAAATCCATTCGCCGAAAAGCAAATAAATAAGTTAAGTATAAGTTTTACCGAGTTTTTCCAACGAAATTAACGAAAGACTGACGGGCGGGATGGTGCTGGCTGGGGCAAGCACCGAGGCCAGGGGAGATGTGTGTGTGCATTTATTTTTCCTCCCTTTGCCAGTGTGAGCCATTCCTTATTCGATCTCCGGTGTGGCAGAAGTGTGAGACGGATGCACTTGATGTGTGCACCGCACCACGTTCCCTCTACTGTTCACCATCACCGCCGTTGGAGAAAAGTTGCATGCGGTTACGAAATCGTGAATGTGAAATGTGTGTTCGTTTGCTTTTGAAATGTGCTCCACGCCACCACAGCACAGTAAGGATGCTATAGCTGTACCTACCTAGGGCTGACGATGGCAACAGCCAGGACGACGCTCGCTCGGTGATGATACAGATGATGTTGATGGTGATGATGTTGGCGATGAGAATGCAAGACGTTTTAAGGCTCTACTGGTGGAAAGGATAAGAAGGAGAAAAAAGTATAAATACACGAGCTGCCGAGGCGGAACATATGTTTGTTGCGAGGGAAAACTGTTTTGCACTTTTCGATGCAAATGCAGATGGGGAAAAAATCTACATTTAGCATCTGAATCTGAATGTATGTAAGAAGATGCAGCAAGGGACGAGGTAAAGAGTGGGGTTTATTAAAACTGAATAAAACATTTCTAATTAAGTTTATTTTTCTCAACTCAGCTTGAGTGTTGATGTTTTTCTTGTGTGGAAAAGCTTGTTAAATGTAGGGAAGTAATGTTCTAATTGATGATGCTTCTGGTGGAACGGCCTTCGTTAGATAGATGCAAGCCGTTTCGATCACAGGGTTGTCCATTTTATGTTACAGAAAATATTGAAATACACTGCTTATGTTACGACATCATCCTTTAATCAATGTACGGTAATGACTTAAGGGACAATTCGTAAACATTTTTCTCTTTAACTTCAAACCTATTGTTATTTTGGGTTGAAGAGAAACTGGGAACACTGTTGACGGTTGGTGTGGTATTCTACATACTCCAGTTTTTTTTCGTAATTTGAGGTGGTTTTACGACTTCTGTGCTTAGGTATTTCGTGTGAGTGAGTAATTTGCTGTTGCTATCTTTCAGTAATTATCATATTATCCCGGTTTAAAAGCTAACTAACAAATTTTATACAAAATAGTTTTCTTTCAACCTGTCATCTATGGAAGCCCCATATAAAATTTCTTGGTCGCCAGCATTCGCGTGTAACGACATCTGGCTTGCATCGGCGAAAGTGTGTGTGTCAGTGTGGACTGGATAAGTGAAATCCTATTCTACTCTGTTTGTATACAAAATACACTTAAATGCAACAGTCTACTGATTTAAAACTTAGTTTATTTTGTTTCTCATGGAAAAACTGTCAATTTTTCGCAACGTATTTAAAATCGGCCATTATTTTTTTACGAGTAGGAAAATCAGCTGAGCACCTTAGAAGGTACGGTACTATCAGACACCTGAGAAGACCACTCAGGGAGTGGGGTTAGGTATCCCGACCCCTCTAATGGGGCGTGAGGATCCAGACCCACTAAAACCCTACTCGAGTCTCCAGCCTCAATACCCCCTGGCACCAGGGGCGGACTGGGAGCCAAAGGGCCCACCGGACCTTTGATATTAGGGGCCCCAGTTTGCAATATTCTCATGACAGTAAATTAACACAAAAAAGACATCTACTCAAAAGACATCAGCGTTACAAGGACAGTAAATCGAATGAATATGGGCTCTATTTTGTAAGTCATGTCGTGCAACTCGACTCGAATCAGGCACTGTCGAGTGTCGAGTATCGGGAGAACGGGCAGCATAGCGGCTTGATGCTCGAACCAAAACAAACTCAGTCGTTATTGGAACCGAGTTACCAGCTTTTAGCATGTGCGTCATATTATCGGTTCACGGTACTTTAGTTTTGACGCATTTTTCTTCAACCCAATCTTCGCTGCTTTGAGTTTTAGTTTGTTCAGCCACCACCCCAGATGCTGTTCTATCGACAATATCCATTTTATTGGCAAAGCAGACGAACTAACTAGATTTGCTGAAGATTGTGCTTGTGTGTAGCTCCTTTCATAACATCCTGTAACGGCATGTTGAACAGCCCGCATGAGGGACCACCACGTTGATAAAGTCCCCTGCGAGGTTAGAATGGCCATGATTTTACGGTCGATGGTATCATACACAACTTTGAAATCAATGAAATAATTGTCCGTTGAATTCTCTATTCATGGACTTTTTGGAAGATCTGCCGCAGCGTGAACATTTGATTTGATTTGCGTGATAAATGGTATGATGTCAATAGTTCAATATATATGAGTAGCTTACTGCGTCTACACGTCAGAACAGAACAGTTCATAGAACAGGCGATTCTCGTGTCGAGTTATAGCTATCCCGGGGATTCAACTCTTGGATTCTCCTATAAGAATCATGCTTCTATAAGCAAGGTATTCTGTGCGAATCCTCTGAAGAATTTCTTCACACGATTTCAACGTGAGAAATGCCCGGGACTCTGCGCGAATCTTTTTGGTCCATCCTGGCAGAACTGCGGAAAAAAGAACCCACCGTCTAAAAACGCCAGTACGAAGAGCACGTGCTCGCCAGTCCAGAGGAGAGGTTCGTCAGCAACGGCACACGGAGTTTCCACAAAACGGTCAGGTGCAAGAATTTTGCCATGCCTGTGATGTGCAATGATAGTGCTGGCAACCTGCTTACTGACCAAACGACGGTAGCAGCCAGGTGGAAGAGTATTTCCAGACGCTGTTGAATAGAGAAGTAAACACGAAGACACAACGTAAACACGTAAACGTAAACACGTAAACGTAAACACGTAAACGTAAACAGCAGGTACAGGATAAGAATTTTGAACGACGGCCAAACTGTGGAGCCACCAACACAGGAGGAGGTCAAAAGAGCAATCAGTGAGCTGAAAAACGGTAAGGTTGCTGTAAAGGATGGTATCCTGGCTGAACTTCTAAAAACGGGGAGCGAGCAGTTGAACGAAACAATTCGCCACCTCATTGTCAGGAACAGAATATGGGAGGAAAATAAATAGCGGAGGAGTGGTTGATTGGCCTCATTGCCCCTAATTTTAAAAACGGACATCGACCTGAGAGTAAAAATTATCGAGGCATTACGTTACTCAATTTTGCCTATAAGGTGCTTTCCCTATTCTGTGTTTTAGACTGAGTCCGTTAGCTGAGTTCTTCGTTGGCGAGTATCAAGCTGGTTTTCATGAGGGTCGCTTCACGATGGATCAGATATTTACCATGCGTCTAGTAACTGACGAGTTCCGGGAGTACAACTTGCAGACTCATAATATTTTTATGGATTTCAAGGCGGCATACGATTCAGTCAAACGAAATGAGCTGTGACAGTTACCGCTAGGACATGCTTTTCCCACAGGACTAGTCACGTTGATTCGGATGACGCTGGATGAGTTATAATTATGAGTCAGAATAGCAGATGAGACCTCACGTGCTTTTTGATTTTGCGGATGACGTCGATATACCAAAATCAAAAGTAGAGCAGCGAAAGAAGCCTTACAGCTGCGAATTGGCCTTTACGCAGGCATTACATTTTGTAGCTGAAGTCCCGTAGCTTGCAAATTCGCGTAAAACAGACGCTCTAGAGAACACTAATCCTCTCGGTGGCCCTTTACGGACATAAATCATGGACGCTTAAAGAAGCTGTTCGACGAATGCTTGGGGTTTTAGCGTAAAATTTGGCAAAATCCAAAATGGAGTGTAGCGCAGACGCATGAACCACAAGCTATATTAAGAATGCAAATATGCTGTTATAATGAAGATAGCATAGTGTGGCAGTCTGCGCTGGATTGGTCACGTGTCTAGAAGGCCCGACGAAAGAGTAGCCAAAATTATTTTAAGCAGAGAATCAAGAAGAGGCCGTAGACTTCGGAGTAGACATCGCACTGATAGATGTGCGCTATCGAGGATGATGCACGTTCAGCTGGTGTTCGAGGGGTTTGAAGAAAGGTAGGACCATAATTCATTCGGCGCAGGATCGATAACGGACCGTCGCCACGAAGTAAACTGAGTATGTGGCTTAAGCCGACAGTTCAATATTTATAAGTAGTCAAATAATTGCGGATGAAATACTAATTCTACTTTTAAATACTCAGAATTGAAGCAGGTAATATTTTCGGAGCTTGGACCCCAACAGCTCAACTTAAATGGTTTCATGAATCACGGGGCCCCAGCAATTGAACATTCGTGAGTCGTAGAAAAAGTTCAATTGAAAGAGAAATTTTGGTTTAAAGTTCGGGGCCCCAATAGTCCCATTTGAAGCTGAATTTTCAATCTTCAAATCGGTTGATTTCATGAATTATGGGGCCCCAGCAATCGAACTTTCGTGAGTCATAGAAAAAGTTTAATTAAAGTATACATTTTGGTTTAAAGTTCGGGGCCGCAACAGTTTTATTTGAAGCTTAATTTTCAATCATCAAATCGTATGATTTCATGAATCATAGGGCCCCAGCAATCGAACATTCACGAGTCATAGAAAAAGTTTAATTGAAAGAAAAATTTTGGTTTAGAGTTCGGGGCCCTAATAGTCCCATTCGAAGCTGAATTTTCAATCAGCAATCGAACTTTCGTGAGTCATAGAAAAAGTTTAATTGAAAAAGAAATTTTGGTTTAAAGTTCGGGGCCCCAGCAGTCCCATTTAAAGCTGAATTTTCAATCATCAAATCGGTTGATTTCATGAATTATGGGGCCCCAGGAATTGAACATTCGTGAGCCGTAGAAAGAGTTTAACTGAAATAAAAATTTTGGAAAATCTCATTTTGTGTAACAACGAAATTTTTACAGGGGCCCACCGGGCATTTGCCCGGTTGCCCGGTGGGCCAGTCCGCCCCTGCCTGGCACCACCTTATCGGTATTACTTCAGGGAGGGGCTGTTGTGCTTAACGCACTCTCTTAGATAACTACTGGACTATGGTAGTTAGGTTGTTTATTCGCCGTTGATCGGATCTCCAGCGGTTTTGTAGCTCAAGTACAATCTGGATATCAGCCGAGTTGTCCGCTCCCCAGACGTCCGAGCTGGAACACATTCTTTGAACTAAGTTATCCGGAGTAGTGTCCTGAACGCTCAGTGCCATCATGTTGCTTCTCGCGCTCCCGATACGAGGGCATATGAAGAAAGCATGTTCTGCAGTTTCCTCAACATCCACGCATTCGGGACATGCGGGGAACTCCGCGTGCTCAAACTTGAGCAGATACTGTCTAAAACATCCATGCACTGACAGAATCTGTGTCAGATGGAAGTTGACTTCACCGTGGCGCCTGTTGATCCACCCGGATAGTTCCAGGATAAGTCGATGTGTCCACCGGCCTTTTGTGGAATTAGACCATGCCCGCTACTATGTAGTCATCGAGGCCGATCTTGTGGTACTCCGTATGCCTCTAGTTCCACGTTGGTTGAAGCACTCTACGTTTTCGCTGATGATGATGCCAATAGGCATCATACCCGCTATGACGCAGATTGCGGCATGTGAAACTGTGCGATACGCACTCGCCACTCTCAAGCACATGAGACAACAGGTGCTTTCCAGCTTGGCTAGATAGCTTTTGGTACCGAACGCAGATGACCACATCGGCCCGCCATACCTGAGTATGGACTGGACCACGTTGGTTAATAGCTTTCACTTGCTGGGATATACCGCAGAGCTATTAGACATCATACGAGACAATGCCGAAATAGCTGTGGAAGCCTACTTCAGGCATAGTCGACGTGGCTCCCGAACTTGAGCTTGTCGTCGACCATGACTCCAAGGAGTTTTAAGGACCGCGTTGACGACATAGTGCAGTCCCCGACGATGATATTTGCTTGCATCACCGACTTGCGGTTGTTCACCACGATAACCTCCGTTTTATGATGCGCTAGCTCCAGTTTCCTGGATCGCATCCAATCTTCAACAGTGCATATAGAATGGGCAGCCGTCAACTCAACCTATCTGATAGATTCACCGTAGACTTCCCCTTCCGGGAACTTTAGCTTCAACACCTCGTCATACATGACGTTCCACAACACCGGGCCCCGTATGGAAGCTTGCGGAACCCATGCGGTGATTGGAACGCACTTCTGACCCTCCTCCGTGTTGTAGCATAGCACCCGATTCTGGAAATAATTTTCCAGAATCCTGTACAGCGACACCGGCACTTGGACGGCATCCACCGTAGATTTGCCTTCTCGGAAGCCGAATTGGTTCCTTGACAAACCGTTTGTACCCTTAGCGTACTGTACGAGTCTGTTAAGGATAACCCTCTCCAGCACCCTGCCGGCAGTATCGAGCAGGTAGATCGGCCTATATGACGAGGGGACACCCGGAGGTTTTCCCGGCTTCGGCAATAGGACCAGGTTCTGTCGCTTCCATCTATCCGGGAAGTGGCCAGCTTCCAGGCAACTACTTATTTCTGCACCGAATAATTCGGGAGCCTCTAGCATAACCGCTTTAATGACCATATTCAGGATTCCGTCTGGCCCCGGCGCCTTGCTCACCTTTAGCGATCTCAATGAGTTCCTCGTTCGTACCCGTCACTTCCTCCCCAACCTCTAAACCGCCATCGCCCACGTTACTTTGGATATTCGGCTGGGGGGCCGACCATCCTACGCTACGGTCTGAGATACTACAACGTCGGCCGTGAGACGACTCAGCGTCCTGGAGCTAGGGCCTTGGCTCATAGCGCGGAAAGAGGCCCTCGATGATCCGCTCCAGCTTCTCTGGCGATTGCTCTGCGGGCGCCATCACGCCCTTGCTCTTTGCCATTACGACTCTGTAGGCATCACCTTACGGATTCGCATTGGAACTAGCACATAAGCTTTCAAAGCAGGCTCTTTTACTAGCTTTTATCCCACTCTTATACGCTGCGCGTGCAGCAACAAGTGCTACTCGACATTCAGCCCTGCCTTCGTCCGAACGAGCACTTTGCATAATTCTCCTCGCATGAAAGCACGCTCCGCGGAGTTCCGCATTTTCATCTGTCCACCAGTAAACCGGTGACCAGCCATACCTAGGTCGACCTTTCCTAGACATGGTAGCGTCACACGATTGCGACAGTACCTCAACCAAATGATCAGCGCTCGGATCGGGCATACCGCGATCATCGCACTCTCTCCGGTTCGCTTCCACAAATACTTCGGGATCGAAGTATGATGTCTTGTCTTCCATCCACGGGTGGTTGGAGTGTCGGCTCTACTCGCCGCCTGCCGCCTCGTTATCTGACCGATACCATAGTGGACCTCCTGATGGTCACTGTGAGTGTAGCCATTGTCTTCCCTTAAGTCTCCTATCAGACAAGGACTGCTAAATGTCACGTCGATGATAGACTCCGCACCGTTCCTACTGAAGGTATTTGTGGTGCCGACGTTCGCTAGGTCTCCGTTGAGCTTTGCCAGACCTTCAAGCAGAATCCGATCCCTATAGTTCGTGCGACAACTTCCCCACTCTACCGTTCAAGCGTTAAAGTCGCCCGCCACAACCAACAGCCCTAGGCCAGGCAGCTCAACTGATACTTGGTCTACCATCCGCGTAAACTGCTCGATAGACCAACTCGGCGGAGAATAACAGCTACAGTAGAACATTCCACCCACTTTGGCAACCGCAAATCCCTCGTCTGCAGTTGACACAACCTCTTGAACCGGGAACCTGCTTGTCGCCATATAGCCGCCGTCCCGGACCTATCCGAGACCCAGTTACCGTTTCCTGCAGGGATGCGGTATGGATCCTAGATGATGGCAATGTCCGTCAACGACTCAGTAACTGCTTGGTACAACAGTTGCTGGGCCGCATAGCAGTGATTCAAGTTTAGTTGCGTTATCTGCACTACACCCGTGTTTTAGTCGCCTGCGCGCCTGGTGGGTACTTTGGGCCTCCTGTTGTGTGCTTAGCGTCCCGTTGGCCGGTACATATCAGGCACTTGGGCGGCGCAGTACAGTCCCTCGCTAAATGGCCCGTACCGCCACATCTCCTACACAGGTGGCTTCGGTTTGAATCCTTACAGCTCCAGGACTTGTGCCCCCGCTCAAAGCACTCAAAGCAGGCCTCCGGCTGCTGAAACACGCTCAGTAGGCATACGGACCATCCCACCTTCAGTTTAGCCACTTTCAGAGCTGCATATCCGTCTACCAGTGGAAGTCTTATAGTTGCTCCCTGGGTTCCCGCCGGTCCCCTGCGCAGACGAACTGCCTCGGTAGTCACCACCACGTTACATTACTCCTTGAGAGCTCGTGCTAATTCGCTCGTTTCAGTGCTTTCGTCCCGGTTTTTAAGCAGGAAAGTCCTTTCGGGCGTTAATCCGCGGATCTGTACGCTATCGCCGAGAACCTTTTCTGCCAGCACTTTGTGGGCTGAACCCTTCTCAGTGGCATTCTTTTTAAGCTCAAGGATCATGTCGCTCGTGCGAGAGCGGCGGATACTCCGCGTATCCTTCAACTGATCGTCCCTTCTCATGGCGTTCAAAACTTCCGAATATTTCGGCCCCTCAGTTTTGAGGATAGGGGAATCGCCTTTGCTCCTCTTTTTTCTGACCACTTTCGTTAGAGCTCGATCCTCCTCCTTTTTCTTTGCCTTCTTCTTTTTCACTAATTCTCACTGATTGTTGGACGCCAACTGCGTCTCGTTACCCTCAGTGGGTTCTTCAGTTGGCTTGCGACCCTTTGCGAGCAGGCGCTTCTACGGGGGAGTTTCTTCTTCTGGGGACTGCCTTGCACGTTTGGTGGATACCTTGTTGTCGTTGGACTGCTCCATAGTCGCGAGGGCCACGGTGTGGTCAGTCATTGACGGGCAAGCATCCGTTTGTACAGACCTCGATTCAAACGCCTTCTCGGTCTCTTTCTCTGCCACTCTTACTCGCTCTTCGAGTTCGCTATGCTCCTACGTCGCAGCACGCATGGTGCCCCGAAGCATGAGCAGACTTTGTTTCACTAGGGTGCTGCGACCTGCTACGAACTCGATTATGGCATCGAGCTGATGAGACCCAGCACCACACTTGGTCTCTCTTTCCTTCCACTGCTTTTATTAACCGCCTCTTGGATACCGGCTCTTGCGAACGGATTATCTAATCCGTCCACGCTCACTGAAGTTAAATTTGTTTTGGAATTATTTTGTATATTCATATAGAATCCCACGAGATGAGGGGAAAGAAGAGTCCGCCGCATCAGAGCCTCTCATGATGCGGTAAGAGCTAATTACTGTGGAGGGTGCTCTGGTACTCCACAGGCTCCGTTTGAGGCTGAGTATTTATAGAACCCCCCCACCAATAATCCCTCGCTACGGGTGGCATGACATCTTGGATTAGAGGTTTATCCTCCTCCTTTGGGGTCTTTGGACCCTCTGCTCCAGTTCTCAGTATTTTCAGGTTCATCGAACATGCTTCTACCGAGATCCATCATTTGCAGGCGGAATTAAACCGGCCCTTGTAACTCCGCACAAGTGAAGATAATTTAGGGCCCAAATAGGGTAAAAGCGACGCGACTTCGCTCACATGTCGTTAAATGCATAGTCCTGCTTGGGGCGAAAAAGGGCTGCGCGTATAACTACAGCAGAGGGGCAAGGTTACCGAGTCTGCTTTGATAAGCGATGGTGGTGGGTTCGAATCTTAGTAGGAATAGGCCATTCGATGTAAGTGGCTTTAGCATGGCACAGTGGTCAAAATAGCAGAATACGTAATCGTGTGATATTGCGCCGAAGCGTGAAGTTTTTCGCAAGTAGAATCGGTAGGAACATTTCTTAGTATAACAGGCCTCTTCTTGTGAGAAAAATCTTTGGGTGTTTAATTTCCTTAAAGGCGACATACGAAATTTATTTCCTCGTATATTCGAGATACAGGTTTGGTACTTTCAGCAAAGTTGTAGTAAATATCAATACAAATAGCTTTGTCAAAGACACCGTACTTGTGTATCTTCATGGAAATTATCTATGACATGAACAAGCCGTTTAAAACAATTTTTAAACCCTGACTTATTCTGATCAACTTTTACGTATTCATAATGTTCTAGAAAGTTCTTTATCTAGCTAAAATCAATCAACGCTACTGGCTTGTGGTCACGGGTTTCGTGCGAAAATATTTATATTTCGTTTAAAGTCGACGTTTCGAAGAGTATCGCTTCGTCCTCAGGATAGAACGAATGCAAATATTTTCTTAGTCAAGTAATTTGTGTCATTTGTGTACATGAAGTTGTCAGTTTCTTTACAACAAATTTTACCCGGGCACATCGAACACAGATTGAAGAATGGTGTGCTTTATCTACCAACCGTCCGAACGCACGACCTCGCACTAATATTTTTCTGTTTTTTTTTTTTTTTGTAGGAGAATGAACCACTGCGACCAATACTAGAGATCTATTGTGGAATACTCCATCTTAATCTACGTGCATACTCTTGGCTCATCACTATTGGCGAGTTGACGACCGTGTCAGATTGCACATGTATCCCAGTTCGGTACTGCACTTCGTAAGTACTTCAACGGGATTTTTTTCCAGATATCGAAAGGTTCTAGGATTCCCTTCCCGAGGATACGTAGTCTGCGTTGTATCAATACTCGGCATTCGCAGAGTAGGTGTTCCAAGGTCTCACTCTCAAGATTGCAGAAGCGGCAAGACTCCTCATTGACACTCATTCGCACTCATTAAAACTCAAACTGAATCTGTACACGTGGTCCTCGACGATTTTAATTTTACTACATTGAAGTGGCACATCTCTTCTGACGGCATCTTGTATGCAGATTTATTAAAATCTACCTTCCATAACGGTGAGCACACACTGTCGGACATCTACAACCTCAATCTTTTACAGAAAATCAACTCTGTGACTAAAGAAAATGGTCGAATGCTCGATTTGTGCTTCGTCAGTAATGGCAATTACGCACCTCGACTTACAGCACTGTTTCACATTCTCTCGTGAAGACCATCTGATCTATCATCAATCCGCCTTCTATTTGGAATTTGAAGCGGATATTTCGGAGCTAACGGATGCCGTCAGCTACGATTTTAAGCGAACTGATTTTCTAGACGGGATTCGAAATAATGACGATATCAATGCTACTGTTCAGACTTTCCTGAGTACGCTCAACCATGCGATTGAACGACATGTTCCTAAACGCACAGCTTCATCTGTTCAACATACAAAAGCGGAGAGTGGCGGAGACGTTTGAATCACGAGCTACAGGCACTGCTTGGAGAGATTCCCATCGCACACTTGGCGAAAGTTGGAAGACTACGGGGGCCGAGCATAGCGCAAGGATGCCGGACAAATGGGCAGTGAAATCCGTTCTCTTCAAGAACTCCACCGGCACCAGAAATAGGCCCAACGTGCTAGATGGCTCGACCTGGTTGAAGCCGACTTGCGAATTGGCGACGAGTAGCGCAGGATCGATTGCACTGGAAAGGAATCTTTGATACGGCAAGAGCTACCCCAGTTCTCTGCGGGTAGAACTTGCGTAATTGCGTTTGCCAAACTCGACAGGATTTGGTGGCGCCCCCACTGCTTTGCCTAGTCCTACTTGGCGGATCGGCAATGGCAACTGGCCGTTCAAATTGAAATGGCTCATCTTCATGCTACACTTCATCGATGTAAGCTTTTCGCTACGAGATCCTAGGTCAGAACCGGCGTTACAACGCGCGAGACCCTGTACAGATTAATCAGCGAGGCCTTTTTAGTGTGCCAGAAGAACATTGAATTAAACGGTCTCTGCGACATTCTTAACGATCGTCTTTTGGATCGCCTCCGATTGCTCCACACAGTTTACGGGCTGCTCATACCCATTGATGAAGTTGAGCTAGACAGTTATAATCATGTGCCCCAATTCGGTACTATGTGGTTAATGAAACCAACAACCTTTTTGTATTTGGTTAGATAAACTGTGCAACTGTTTATTCTACAAACTTGTAGTTGATTCCAACGGGATGCTTCCTTAACAGCATAATCTAAGCGGGAAGCCTAGTTCGGTTTTTTATCGAGAATTGTTCCGAGGAGTTTGACTTCATTCCTGAAGCTCAGCCTAACACCAATCAGTAAAGGGGGATTAATGGTATATTTTCTTCACCTAGTGCATCGGTTCCCAAAAGTTTTAAGGGGTTCGCGAGAAATTTGGCAGTAATGGTGGACAATTGGATTTGATGTGTGAGATGTCAAATCAGTGTAGGTAAGATACGAATTAGTTTGGAGTCATTGTTGCATTCACCGGCAGAATTTCAGATGAAATATTGAGGATAATCGATAGGCTGAGACTTGCGAAAGACAGCATTGAGAGCAGCCCGTCAACGATGTAGAACTGGAGAAAAATTTTCGTAAACTCTGAGGTGCCGTCGTTAGCTAAAATAAAAGCAGCAATAATAAGTATGAAGTCCAGCAAATCATGATGGTATTATCGGCACAAGCAAGCATTAGCTAATTAGAGTGTACGTAGGGCATCTTACTGATACAGCAGGATGTTGCTTTGGATGCAGCATACAGCAGGATGTTCCCACCAAACATTTTTGTTTAATAGCAGCTTATTCAATCGTTGTATAGCTAATTACCAAGTAGCAAACGCTTGATAAGCTGTTATACAACAAAAATGTTTATTGGGCCACCACTTTCGAGTTCCTCCGAGATGGGACAAAGGTTGAGTGAGACAAGGTGAAGGTTTATGCTGTGTGCTTTTCAACATCACTCTTGATGGTGTGATCCGAAGAGCGGGCATCGAAACGAGAGGCACGATTTTTGGCAAAGGTAGTCCACTCCTAGGCTTCGCAGATGACTTTAATGTCATAGCCAGAAACTGTGACGGCGGAGGCAATCTTCGCAAGACTGTGAGCGGACTTTAAAAGGATTGTGCTAAAATTAAATGTGTCGAATGACGCCGAACGACAATGCGACAACTCTTCAACAACTCCCACCGGCCCCAGCAACAGAGGGACCCAACGTGCAAGGTAGCTGGACCAAATCGAAGGCGACATCTGGATGGTCACCGGAGCCAGAGTGAGGCTCATAGGAAATTGGTGACGAGTGATCCAGAATCGAGTCGAGTGAAGACGACTGCTAGAAATATCACGAGCCATCTCGGCTCTACGCGGACGATGATGATAACGACATTTGGTTTTTAAGGATGAAAATCCTGATGACCTATTTTGGTAAATGTTCTTCAACAAAATGTTACACATAAAGCCATATGAATTGATTTTTTTTTGCAGAGGGTAGATTTTTTTGTGAAATATCGTCAGGGGGTTCGCGGACAAAAAATGTTGGAAACCGCTGACCTAGTGCATGGTAACGATTATTTTTTTGGGGTTTTTGTAGCCCCTTTGGTAAGCACCATAACATGGTTCTAGCTTCTAGCACACGGCATGATAGTACTGCATCAAACTTTCCTCGGATGATATGTTCTACGTCCACGGTCTAAGCAATGGTCTCATAAAAAACTGCGATAACTTGCTCATTGTAGTGTGGACGACTCCGTTTTGAAAGAGAACTGTAATAATTGAAACGAAGGACGTGTAATCGAAAGTTCCTTCATATCAAGGAAAGCACAAAGTGCTGTATCTTGACATTTTAGCGGTTTCTCAATTATCCTCATTACATAGTGCAGTGGGGCTTCCGTAGATTTGCTGTGTTGGTGTGCAAGTTTGGATTCCATGCAACGGAGAGTTTTTTAAAACGGTGCTGCTAGAGTCAGTGGGATCGTTGCACTAGCCCCGTAACTGTCTTGTGCTAATAACCAGCTACTGCGTAGTCTGTCGATAAAGAAAAGTCATGTCTTAAAGACGTTTATAACCCAAAACTTTGCTAGGTATGAACCTCTACTACGCGCTAACTCTCAAATGTCCCAAAGTGAAACTATCTCGAAAAAGGTTAATGAACTCGAACGTCATCCATATTCTGCAAAAAATAACCAGCAGCGCAAGACGCCACTGAGCGCGAAGCCCCCTCGAAGCGCGAGGCTCTATGCGACCGCACGGGTTTACTGGCCTAAACGCCGGCTCTGTCCCAGGCCTTCTTTTGCTGATAGTCTCAACCCAAGTAATAATTTGGGTTTTATTAAACTCTTATGATGGCATTCAAGACCAAAATTGGTCTTGAAGACCACCATAAGAGTACAATAAAACTCACATTGTTACTAGGGAATGCCTATCTCGAGATCAAGAAAGTAGAATACATCATATTCCTGCAACTGGAACTGGAAAGCTTTTCAAGATGGAGAAACGAAAATAGAATGGGGTTCAACACTGAACAACACAGTGTTCATTTGTGTAATTCTCCAGAAAAAAACAGCTGGTGAATTAATTGACAACAATTACATCGTTACTAAAGCATCCCGCCATCTTGATTTGGTTATGAGAACGGCAAAAACTTTCATGGAAGCACATTGCTTGAAGAATTTGTACTGCACGCTAGTCCGTTCGACGTTGGAGGCTGGAATATTGCTCAGCTATCGGGAATCCACATTATATCAACGGCGTTGAGCGGTTGCTGCACACCCTAGCAACCAGGAGAAATCGGTGCCGAACAATCTTTGTAACTGATATCCTGATGGCGAGTGCCGATTATTCATGGCTTCTCAACCGTATTACCCTACGAGTTCAACGATGACCTCTTGGTAGCAGAATATTTCTTCAAGTGCCATTTCGAAGGATAAACTATGCAGAAAATCGAAACCATCGATCGTCGGGTTTTAACGAATTTTCAGCCGAGTATCAGTTGCGTTTGATTTTCACCTTACTCTAAGATAATTCGAAGGAACTTTTTAAATATTTTACGTACTGGTTAGATGAAAGTTTTTATAAAATAAATACTTAAACTCTGTTCGTCGTCTGGTTAATCAAAATTCTAAAGAATAATTTCCGTCACAGAGAAATATTTAACTGCATTGCTGATGCCAATGAAGTTCTTGGAATCAACAGAAATATTACAGGCACGTCAATAGGCCGAACGGTGTTACAACTATTGGAAATGTATTTAATTCATCACTGCTGCAATGTTTCCTCGTTCGTTCGGAATCTCCGTAGAATTACTTTTACGTCTCCACTCAGCTGCACTTACTCAAACACATACGCTGTAGTTCGTCTCCATCTTTTCGCATCAGGAAATCTTTGTAAGTAAAGAAACAAGTAACGAGAACTGAAAAGTCCTCCTGCCCATATGAGTTTATGTACGTTCGATTCATTTATTTCCATTTATCGCATATTTATATCCCAGAGCGGAACCAACGGTGATGCAAACCGAAGATGCTGCCGTCGTCGCCGAGAAGCGCATAAAAAATCCGATACCGGCTTTTTCTGGTGCTTGAGCCTCCTTACGGAGCAGCGTCTTCCCGTCGCTCATGTCGGCAAACAGCGGAGCACGGAGAAGGAACTCTGTAAGGAAACGGATCCCTGCGACTAAGAAATTAGTGGAAATGAAAGTATGCACCGTCGTCGTATGTCTGAATGTGTCTTAAGGGAGCTGCGGGATCCTGGGGCTGTACAAACGAAAAAAAGGACTCTACCCGCAACCGTTTCAACGATGAATTTCGTGCTGCTTACGGCTAGTAAGTGGAGAGAAGTGGTACGGGAAAATCTCTGGCAATGAATGTGAAAACCCTGCTGCTGCTGCATCATTCACCAAGCGTCACCCACCGACGACGCATGTTGTATATATGTGTGTTGTCATCAACATCCTTGCCCATGGTTTTTGCACCGAGTCTGTGCGGCGTAGTACCGCTCACTCTACTCTACTGGCCCTCTTCCACCAGGCTCATTTCCATACGGTTCACCGGCTGCTTTTGTTACGCGAAGAAGTGGAGTAAGTGATTCTTAAAAAATGAAATATTCCCCGTATGAATGCTTTCTGCTTGCATTATGATTTATTGATTCGACCGAGTGTGAGTGGTTGAAGCTGCCGCCGCCGGAGGGTTTCAGGCGACTGGGGGCTTTGTTTGTGGATTAAGATATTCCAATTTGAGAGATGCTTTTTGCGGAATATCGAAAACTAAACGTTTGTCGTAACATTGGCAATAGTTTATTATGAGCTTTATTCATTCTGCTTGCACAGGGAGAAATGGGAAAATAAATGGAAGCAGACACAGCTGAACAAATGCATTTTTACTTTTTCGTTTCATAGCTTCCATGCTTTCGTGAGCAGTCCAATTTTTGTGTTCAATAAATTATTATAACTAATAAGTAATTTTACTAATAATTAACCTACATAAAACGTCAAATTTCCCCGTCAACAAAAGAATTTTTCCACGTTTATTGTTGTCTGTTAATTAATTTCACATAAAACCTATACCTAGCAAAGGCTGTGCTAGCACTCATGAATAAACATTGTGCACTTACGACGGGTTAAAAGGTAATAAAAAATAATCATCGATGAAATATATTCATATCGACAATACACGCGCTCAAGAACCGAACATACTAAAACATATATCTCCCCGCTCCTCCCGCCCATTTCCTCTAGACGAACACCCCTACCTCCCGACCGAACAGTGGCGTACCCTACTCCCACACCTGTGCCGAAAAACGAGTTTCTTATAATCAGCCACCTCACGAAAAACTAGAAAATCAATTTCGGTGCTATAGTTCAAGGACCAACAACCAACCGTCTACTTACGTATACTGGTACCAACGGCAGAGGCAACAACCGACTTAGAGTGGGCCAACCAGTCGCTCGGTAGGTAAATCCAAATTTGCATAAATTTCCTCCCTCGCATCCACCGCGAGACCCACATTGGATTGACAAAAAAAAACTAAAAGCAGCACATAAAAATGCTTACACGCACTCGTAAAAATTACGCAACCTCTAATGTGGCCGAAAGCCCCCTCCCTAAGCCTCGCTGTATCTCTCTTTCCGATATGTTAAACTAGTACTGTGGTCTAGGAAGCAAGTCAACCCCTACCTACGTCCGTCTGCAGGCAGGTTGCGTCTAGAAAGGAGTAGACTATCGGAAAAATATCAAGAATGTGAATAATGAACAAGTTTATTAATGTGTGCCACCGCGCCGAGCACTGAGGGGCCACCGGAGGTCGGGCTCTGAACTCTCGAGAATGTACGGAATGTTTTCCCATAAAAATAGATGTTACACATGCACTGACTGGTGGTAAGGACGTCGTCGATTCGGAATCGGGCACGACCCAAGCCAGGTGGCGGCAGGTGAAGGTAAAATGATGAAGGAACGATATCAAGAAAAACAAAAAATAAAGTCGAAAGGGTGCCCTTGCTTGGCCGCGATTTCGGCGAATAGATTGTGCGGTTCCTAACATACTTTTGCTTTAGTTTTGTTCCGCTGCTACCGAGGAAGTTCAACTTTTTTTTATGAGATCTTGATACGTGTGTGTTTTAAGGCTCGTCCTCGTCGCGGCCGCAAATGGAAGTTGAGCGCACTAACGGAGAAAGGGTTGTTTGGTTGCTTATGTGAAAATTTGACATGCAATTCATACGAGCGACAGCTATTGTAATAGAATGTTGTTGACTAAAACCAGGGGAACCAGTTGTATGACTGTTTGATGGGAGGCAATTGTAACTTTGGCACTCTATCAATCTGCTAAACTTGGTTTCCCTAAGTACTGGTGTACATTTCAGTTTAACTAACAACAGTACATAGTTCATTGTTTGATTCAGTTACAGCAATTAAACAATTGTCAATTTTAGTTATAACGCCACATACGTTCTGATAATATATTTACAATTTTAATAATCATTTTCGGATTTGAAACTGAATTTAAATATGAAGTAATTTGGACCCGAAGTTTTACTTGGAATTAGGCTTAAAATCAGACTTGGAAGAGAATTAGAAATTTTTATTTGAGATTGGACTTGAAATTGGAATTGAATTATAATTGAAATTGGAATTGAACATTAAATTAGACTTAAATTTGGACATGGGCATGAAATTAGACCCAATGTTTTACTTAAAATTATGATTGACATATTTCGTCTTACTCTCTCAAACGGTTCACCTCATTTCTGTTCTTTTATTTTCATTTCTCCGAGCTAGACTTTTTGCTTCGATTTTTCTCCTTTACTGTACTGTTTTGTCGGTTTTTGTACTCGCTTTTCTTCTATTTCTTCTTTTTTCTGTCCTGTATTATCTATTCCATTGTTCCGTTTTTCTTCAGTTCAGTTTTTCCTCTTCTTTTTCTATAACTTTCTTTCCCATTTATTATCTTTTCTCTTTTGTTTTCCTCTCTTCGTTTCCAGTTTTCGTCTTTTTCTAACTCTCCTTCTTCTCGCTTTTTTTTTGTTTGATTATAGTCACTTTAACAGCTTGGGTCATTCGTGACTTCTGCGGGGTTGGGATTTGAACTCGGGTCTTCGACGTGAGAGGCGTGAATACTACCCACTACATCAGGATTGACCCCACTTCTCGTCTATCAACTTCGTCTGTTCCGTTTTTCCGTTTTTAGATGCCTAGTTTTTTCTTCTTCTCTATCACATATTATTCTGTTTGTGGTTCTCTCTTTTCCTCTGTTCTCCCGTTTTCAGTTTTTCTTTACTTCTTCTTCTTCTTCTTCTTCTAATAAATTTTCCTATCCCTTTGCTATTTTAACCCCTTCTTTCTCCTTTAATATCCCGTTTGTCCGCGTTTTCTTATTTTCCTGTATCGGGTTTCCTTTTCTCTCTCACCATTCTTCTTTACCCTTTTGGTTTCTCCTGTTTTCTCCATTCTCTTTCTTGTCTCGTTTTCCTTTTTTATTACCGGGTTTTCACCTCTTTCTGTTTCGTCTTTCTTCTATTTGTCTTGATTTTTCTTTTTTCCCCCTCGTTTTTCCTTTTTTCAGTCAACTGTTCAACTCTTTCTCTTCTGGTCCGTTTTCCGCCCGTTTAGTCTTTGTTTTTTTTTGGTCTGTTTATCTTATCTTTTTTTAGACCTGTTTTTCTCATTTTAAGACCTGTTTTTCTGTCTTGTTTTTTTATTTTCTGTAAACCTGTTAACCCTTTTTCTATTTTTTTGTTTTTGTCTGTTCTATGCTGTCTCTTATTATGTTCCGCTTTAACAACTCTTCTGTCACGTTGTTTTTTGTTTTAACTCGTATGTTTTCAGTCTTCATTTTTTTCCATTTTCCTCTTTTCTCGATTTCCTGCTACCGTGTTTGCTTATTTCCTTTCTCCCTTTTTGATCCGTTTTTTCTCCTTTCTGTCCAGTTTATATTCATTTTCCTCGTCGTTGTCGTCCTCCTCGTTCCTTATTCTTCCCTCTCAAGTTTCTGTTCTCTTACTATTTTATCACTCGGAGAAGACTGAATCGATCCGTTTGTCATTACGCTGGTTTAAAAAGTGACCTTGATTACCTTTACGTTTCAACGTTTCGTTTAAAAGATTTTCTCCGGAACCGGTCAACTGATTGTCACACGAGCTGGGTACAACTTTTATAGTGATGGGCGAGATGCAGAAGCGGGTGATCGGGTGGTGGCCGATCAACCCCTGAATGTGCAGATTAAGAATTATGGGCCGATTCTTCAATATAGGCATAATTAACGTGCACAGCTTCTCACCTCGGAAGTACCGATGATGACAAAGACGAATTCTACGCGCAGTTGGAGTGTGAATACGACCGCTGCCCAAGACATGATGTCAAAATTATCATCGGGGACTGTAATGCTCAGGTTGGTCAGGAGGAGGAATTCAAACCGGTGATTGAACGGTTCAGCGCCCACCCGCAAACGAACGAAAACGGCCTAACACTTGTCGACTTCGCCGCCTCCAAGAACATGGCCATACGTAGTACCTTCTTCCAGCATAACCTCTACCATCGGTACACCTGGAGATCACCCAACCAGACAGAATCACAAATCACGTGTGGCACGACCACGTTCTGATAGATGGTCGGCACTTTTCAGACATTATCGACGTCAGAACCTATCCGGGCGCTACCATTGATTCGGATCACTACCTAGTGATGGTAAAGATACGTCAAAAACTATCTGTTGTGAACAACATACGATACCGCCGCCCGCCACGGTATAATCTAGTGCGACTGAAGCAACCGGAGGTCGCCGAAAACTACGCGTTATCTCTCGAAACCGCGCTGCCGGAAGAGGGTGAGCTGGATGAAGCCCCTCTTGAGGACTGTTGGAATGCCGTGAAAACAGCCATTAACAGCGTAGCGGAGAACGTCCTAGGCTGTGTGGCACCGAATCGACGTAACGAATGATTTGACGAGGAATGCCAGCAGATATTGGCTGAGAAGAACGCAGCGCGGGTACAAATGCTGCGTAGAGCCACCCGTCAGAATGTGGAGCGATACAAACAGAAGCGGAGGCAGCAAACCCGACTCTTCAAGGAGAAGAAGCGCCACCAAGAGGAGAAGGAGTGCGAAGAACTCGAACAGCTGTACCGCTTTCACGACACACGGAAGTTCTATCAGAGACTCAACGGATCTCGCAAAGGCTTCGTGCCGCGGGCCGAAATGTGCAGAGATAAAGATGGAGGTATCTTGACTGACGACCGTGCGGTGATCGAAAGGTGGAAGCAGCACTACGATGAACACCTGAATGGCGTGCAGGCGGAAGACCATGATAGCGGAGGAAGTGACAACACTGGTGCAGCAAGCGACGAAGATGTGCCACCCCCATCGATAAGGGAAGTTAAAGAAGCCATCCAGCGGCTGAAGAACAACAAAGCAGCGGGAAAGGATGGCATTGGAGCGGAACTTATTAAAATGGACCCGGAGAAGTTGGCCGGCTGTGTTGGCTGGATTGTGAGAACTACCGAGACATCACTATCCTGAATGCCGCCTACAAAGTACTGTTCCAAGTCCTCTTTCATCGACTATCGCCAATAGCCAATAGATTTGTGGGAAGTTACCAGGCCGGCTTCATGGAGGGTCGGTCTACAACGGACCATATCTTCACCCTGCGGCAGATCCTCCAGAAGTGCCGCGAATTCCGAGTCCCCACGCATCACCTGTTCATCGATTTCAAAGCCGCATATGATAGCGTAAACCGAGCTGTGGAAAATTTTGGACGAAAACGGTTTTCCGGGTAAGCTAACTAGACTTACCATGTCTAAGATGGATGGGATCCAGTGCTGTGAGAATCTCGGGTGGATTGTCGGACCCATTCTAATCTCGCAGGGGACTACGACAAGGAGATGGTCTTTCCTGCCCGCTATTCAACATTGCGCTTGAAGGTGTTATAAGACGAGCGGCGATCGAAACACGCGGCACGATTTGCAATATATCCAATCAATTTATCTGCTTTGCTGACGACGTGGATGCTGTCGGCCGAACAATTGAGGCGGTGGAAGATCAGTAAACCAGACTGAAACGCGAAGCAGAGAAGATTGGATTGAAGATAAATACGTCTAAAACGAAATATATGCTGGCAGACGGGACCGAGCGCGACAGGGCCCGCTTGGACAGTTCAGTGGTAATCGACGGGGATGAGTTCGAGGTAGTCGACGAGTTCGTATACCTTGACTCGCTGGCAACAGAGGACAACAATACCAGCCGTGAGATTAAAAGACGTATTATCAGCGGAAGTCGGGCCTACTACGGACTCCACAAACACTTGCGGTAGAACAATTTGAGCCCCGTACAAAATGCACACTGTACAAAACTCTAATTAGACCGGTTGTCCTTTACGGGCACGAAACGTGGACACTGCTAGAAGAGGACCTACGAGCACTCAGAGTTTTCGAACGGCGGGTGCTAAGAACCATCTTTGGCGGAGTGCAAGAGAACGGTGTATGGAGGCGAAGAATGAACCACGAGCTCACGCGTCTCTACGGCGAACCAAGTATTCAGAAAGTGGTTAAAGCTGGACGGATATGTTGGGCAGTACATGTTGCTAGAATGTCGGACAACTATTCTGCAAAAATGGTTTTCGCATCAAATCCAGTAGGAACAAGACGAAGAGGGGCACAGCGAGCGAGGTGGCAAGACCAGGTGGAGTGAGATCTGGCGAGCACTGGGTGCCTGCGGAACTGGAGATCAGTTGCCATGGACCGAAACAGATGGAGAAATTATACTGCGCAGGCCTTGTCGTAAGACGTTAGGCCAATTAAGTAAGTAAGTGTTTGACTGGATATCAATTAGTCAAACGTTTCTCAGAGATGGCCGAACCGATTTATGCACTACTAGTCATGTTTGAAAGGTAATATAACCTCACAGCTTACTATAGATTCGTTTTTAGGTTGGGCTTTTAATCTGCAAGTTAAGAGCAATCTCGCAAAAGCACATTAAAAGTTACAATAATTTGATTTCAGCCGACGTATGCTACATATCGCAAGAAGTTTAGTATTAAACGAAAATCTTAACACTACAAATATATTTACTAAACTTCATATCAATTGGTCTTACTGGTCAGAAGTTATTTAATATCCTATTCAAGAAAACTGGTTTGATATAAAACAACATCAATTCTTTAAAAAACAAGTAACGAACTTAAAATTGCTCCTTCGTAGTTTTAGTTGTGTGTAAATTACACTTTTCTAGAAAATTTTTCAAGCGTATTTTCTCATTTGGCACTTAGGGAGCTCCTTTTGACGTAGGACTACATCTTTGTTTACTATACTGGGACTGGGTAGCACTTTGTGAAAACGAAAATAGAAGTGTAACGTTTGAATGAAAGATTTCAAATGGTAATAACTACTAAACTACTGAACGAAACTGAACAATTTATATATCGTTGGATAGATAAATGTCCAGCAATTTTATGGATGGGGTAAGAGAGCAATTTCATCCAGGACGTAACCCCTCTCTTACGGCTCCTATACAAATTAAACACAAATTTCCTTAAAACTCGAGAACTAATCATGCAAATGGAACCAAATTTGGCATGGGGGGGGGGGTTTCAGAAGGTAAGATTTTTTTCTATGGTGTACTGAGGCCCATCCACCTTTTAAAGGGGGGGGGGGTTGCTATACAAATGAAACACAAATTTCCTCATAACTCGAGAACTAATTAAGCAAATGGTACCTAATTTGGCATGTGGAGGCATGAATTTATTTTATGATGGTTTGAGACCCCTCAGGAGGATAAGGACTCTCGTACAAATAAAACAAAAATTTTCGCGAATGTGCCATATTTTCTGCTGTGTAACAAGCGGTGAGCTGTGAAAGTAAACTAGTAAATTTTTCGAAACTACACAATTTAATAATGTCAGATTTAGCCGCACTTCAATAGCGGGTGTCATGATTGAAAACTACATATTTGCCTTGCCAAAATTACGTTAGCAAATCTTGACTCCGGTTGTTCATGTCCATGAATTAATATCTCAGTAATCTTTCAACCCTATCCAAGAAGCCGCCGAACGAATGAGTTAAATAACGTTCTCGACCACACATTCATCCTCACAGGATGTTCAACAACTTCAGCCACTTTCGTCTCCCCCTTCGAGTGCTGGGAAACAACGAAATAATTAGCTTCATCGACTGCACACATTCTGCAATGGTTCCCCCCAAAGGGTACAGATTTCGGCTACTACTGCTGCTCAATGGGCCTTGAATGCACGTTTGCCTATCCGGAATCGTTTCGTTTCGTATTGCGTCAAGATCTGTTTGCATGCAGACTTGACGACGACGACGACGACGACGACGGGAGCAGCCGCGTCAACAAGCTTTGTCACGCTGACTCGTCGTGTGGTGGAGAAAAGTAGCAATCGTGAAGGACTCTTGTCGTCTTGTCGGGTATCCATTCCGCAGCAGCAGCAACAGCAATAGCCCAGTGTGGTAGACTTACCATTCAACCAAAGAACGTTATCGGTCCCATCCTTGTCGACCGGTCGGTTGCGATAGCGATGCAATGAGCCACTTGTTCGCCACAGAAGGACACCGTCGAACAACCACCAGAAATGAACGAACGAACGAACGAGTTCGGCGATGCAGAAGTACTGTGGAGACTGATTCAGACATTTTCCTCATTTCCTTCGTAAAAAAAGGAAAATCAACCGAAAAAAGTAAAAGATTTGCAGCTGCTTTTCCGCATTATGTCCTTAATACAACAACATTTGGGTGGCAGTTTTCGGTTTTTTGGGTTCACGTTTTTGTTTTGCTGAAGTGCAGCGGGAAAATGCATTTCAATCCCTTGCTTGGACGGAATATAAGAAGCGGAAGAATAGGAGAATGCTCATTAGCAAATTAGCTCGCTGAGCAGAATGCTAGAGCAGATCGGTTCGCCTGTGTATGAAGCGACTGGTGTTTTTTTTTTGTATATTTGTAGGTATATATGTATGTGTATGCCGGGGCCTTGCGGTTTGTTCGGGAGAAAATTGAAGAAAATGCTGGATTATAATTGACATCGTCGCCAATGTTTACGCTGGAAGGGATTCCTCGTCGCTTGCTGACGGTATGGTCTCGGCTATTCAGAGATTTGTCTCGATTTTTTTTCAACAAAGTCAGTTTACCTGCCTGCTATGGATAAGGGTCAATTACGAGCTTGTGACGCTGTTCAAGAGGGTGCCAATTTGGGTGCCCAGTCGTGAAAAGCCGGGAATGTTCTTTTCTAAGCCTTTTGAATCGCGGATATTAAGAACATTTTCCGGTTGAACGCAGTCGGCATGTCGGCAGAATTAAATATGATTTTTTGCTGCTCGTTTGAGAAGTGGGGCGACCATCAGATAGAGGGTTTAGTCCTACTCAGCATGTTCCAAACATGAATATTAAAGACTCAATTGTTTTTGAACAAAACTGTCTGGATGTCCATCAAGTCAAAAATTGAGTTCAGAGCCAACACTGCAGTGCGGGTTGATTCTTTTAAGGAAGCCATTTTTTTGTCGGAAGATTTGACCACTGCGACCATTATTTTGATCTATTGTGGTATCCCATGTGGTGGAAGCCATATTTTACATAACAACTTTTTTGAGATGTCTACCTTACAATATTGTGTTTTTCAGTACTTGGTGACATGGTTTCATAGTGAATTGACCAATCATTGCAAAATTTGAAAGAGTTCATCAATCTGTTAACACCTTATAAATTTTTTACACTGATGAAGATCGTGTAAAATTGTATTAAGAATTCAAGCGGGCATCAACCCCTTGATGGGTAACTTTTTTCTTGAAATCGGTACACTCAAAAAAATCGGCACGTCAAGTTTACGTGAAAATAAAGGTAATTCTCATCTATCACACTTTTCATGTAATATTCACGTGAATTATTGGTAACTCGCACTCATACTAACCTGTTTACGTGCGATCCCGGTAAATTTTATCAAATTTCCCATTAACATGTACATGAAGTTCATGTAAGTTGCTGTACAGAAGTTTACATGATTTTTCACGTGGATGCGACGTGTCGCTTTTTTTGAGTGTAAGATTAATATTTTTTTTGAAACGATGGTTCTACAATTGATGGAGGGACGGTAGGAAAAAGTAATGAAAATTTTTTGATGAAGGATATTATAGCTTGGTTCGACCCATGCACCTTCCAGCATTGGACAAAAGGTAGGAGTCACAACGACTACTTGTTAAACGTAGCTACCTAATACCCCCCCCCCCCACTCCCTTTACACTCTTCTCCCCTCCATTCCCAAAAAAATTTTATAACGTTCCCCTACTGTCCCTCCATCAATTGTAGAACCATCGTTTCAAAAAAAATATTAATATTAATGCCTGACCGCATTTCAAGACTAAAAATACGAGTTTGGTCAATCGGTAAGATATAAGTAAAAGATTAATGTTTTTGCTAGTAATTAAGATTGACTAATTTGTCAAAAACTGCAAAATTTACATATTACATTGATTTTAGCGATCTATCATAACAATATGCATGACAAAAATTTAATGCGCATATGCTGCCCAACTGCAGAAACACGCTATTATTATTCTTTCGGATATTTTCTTGTGGTCGCTATTAACCAAATCGATTAGGATGATTTACCAGTAAAACTTCAATTTTTCTGCTAACTGCTATATATTTTCAAGTGAACAAAGCTAGCTGACTGATTTAGCTTTCTCTGTTGTTGTTTGGGGTTAAGTACCGAGAAGTACATTTTAATAGGGGTACTATCAAACTCTGCAGATCAAAATAAGAACATCGAAAAGGTTTATTGCTGCCTTCAACGGAGCGTAATAAGACTACTTGGGCGTATAACCTAACTATTAAAGAGGCTATTCATTTTTTTTTTGTATGCCAGAAGGGCATTGGGTTAAAAGGCCACACAGTCTTAATGATCGTCTTTTGTGGCAGGTCCCGATTGTTGCACACAGTTTACGGCCCGCTCATACCCATTGATGGAGTTGAGCGGGATAGTTGTAATCCTGTGCCCCAATTCGGTTCTACATGGTTTATAAAGCCAATGACCGTTTTGGGATTTAGGCTCCATACCTGATATGGAGTAAAAAGAAAACTTCCGAAGAATTTTTTTTTATTATTTTTATTATTATTTATTAGGAGAAGGAAAACCCCTGGGAGTAAAGCTACTTAGCCTCTTCTCCCACAGGCACAAAACCTTCCTATATTTTCAGTCATTTACAATGGATTGCATTTCCAGTGAGTGAGAACTCTTTTAAGGAAGTGCATAATTATCACATTTAACAAAAAAACAATTGCTTAATATACGAAACAGTACAGCTGTGGTGATTCGTTCTGAGGGTTACGGCTGGATCAGAGCCAACAAGGTTTCGCATAGTGCCTTATTCTGTGCGTCTCGGTTGAACTTCGACAGTTGGCTCTAGCATCTCGGGTTACTGGGCTCTAACAGTTTCGTTAACGTGTCACTGGAGATACAGACTGAGAAATGCTCGATGCGACTTCGACCACAATACCGGGATGACATTGGTGGCAGGGTACAGTGTGACTATGGCGATTCGTCTTGAGGATCACGACTGGGTGAGAGCCAGCAGGTTTTAGTTGCGTGCGTCCCGGTTGAACTCCAACTGCTGACTGATGACTTTGGAGTACTGGGCTCTAGCGGGTTCGTAACCATACCTCTACGGACAAAACACATTTCAGGGGCAGAAAAATCCGAAATAGTCAGCGTACTTGCCTGAAGATACAGGCTGAGAGACCCCTGACATGACTCCGACCACAAGACCGGGACGACATTGATGGCAGGATACAGTATGGCTGTGGCAATTAATCCTGAGGGTTATGTCTGGGTCAGAGTCAGGAGGGGCTCTCATAGTGCCTTGTTGCGTGCGTCCCGGTTCACATTCGTGCAGCAGATGAGATGGATCGTGGTATGGAGAGATGTGCGAAGTCTTAGGTTGATGATACAATGGACTTATGGCGACAAGATCGAGATGACATTATCGGCGAGATACAGTACGGATATGATGATTCTTTCAGAGGGTCGCGATTGGTTCAGATCCAACAAGGGCTTTGTTGTGTGCATCCCAATTGAGCTCCGACAGTTGACTGCTGAACTATGGAGTATTGGACTCTAGCGGATTCATAATCACATCTCTACGGGCAAAAAACATTTCAGGGGCAGAAAGATCCGAGATATTTAGCGTACTTGCCTGAAGGTACAGGCTGAGAGACCCCTGCCACGACTCCGACTACAAGACCGGGACGACATTGATGGCAGGATACGGTATGGCTATGGCGATTAATCCTGAGGGTCATAACTGGGTCAGAGCCAGCAGGGGCTCTCATAGTGCCTTGTTGCGTGCGTCCCGGTCCACATTTGTGCAGCTGACGAGATGATTCGTGGTATGGAGAGATATGCGTTCGTTATATGGATATGAGACCGTTATATGGAGAGATAGCACTTGGTTGAATGTTACGACGGATGTATGGTGGTTTTAAATCAAATGTCGACGAATCCGTGTTCGTATCAACGTTATAACGGTTGTGCCTTGATAATGCAAGAGCTCCGCAATTGCAGAGCAGATGCGCTGAACTTTCAGGTTCAGAGTTACAAAAGCGGCAGGTGTCGGATGAAACTTTACTGATATTCTTTAAATGATAAAAAGCGGGACTGTGTCCTATTATGAGTCCCGTGATTGTGAGTAGTTCACTGCGAGTTAAATGGAGTAGTTTTTTTTAGCAACTGCAGGGTTTGGGTAGATAAACTGTAAAGAGGCTATTGTGGGTATGAAATGGGGAAGGCAAATGAGGAGCGTCCAATATAGCTCTAGCTATCCCAAGCCCCTACCTAGCGCCTCCACGTGGTCGTACCCGGTAATGCTCTATTGAGTAGCCAAGCTAGGAGGTGCGATACTGGGTTGTTACCGGCTGCCTAATCTCAAAATCGAGGTTTTGAGCAGACGGCGGAGCCACACGAACTTGTTAATAGGTAAGCATAAAATAAGTTATTTTAATTATTTTTTTCATTTTAGCTTATGAAGCACCTCCTGCTATATAAAACTTTGGTCAATACGAGTGTTAATACTGCACATGGATATTGGATACCAGAAAAAAAATTATTAGAAGAACTTATGGAAACTAAAAGGACGCAACTCTATGCCATTCGAAGGACTGCTGGTGAGATTGTTCTATTTTTATCCATATATACCACATTTCATAAATAAACTAGAATGGGGAAGAGGGAGGGACCATCAGAGCACTTGTTTGAAGCGGTGGGCCTAGGGAGAGTGAAACAGTCAACTTTCTAGGGTTAATCTTGGCCCGATTCACAACACATCGTGGATAATGAGCGGGCTCTTCTGCCTACCTGCTGGAGTCGGAGGCATTAAGACGGTTTATTCAACGATTGGCTCAGGCGACTTAGCCCTTGGAAGGAGATTCTCTAAATCCCTGGTACATGTAAGTGATGTTGCTTATCGACCAATTCCCTTTTGGCCCTTCATACAAGAGGTGGGAAGCATGACCTATCGTAGAATATCTTCAACTCTTTTTGACATGGTAGGCTCATTGCTATGAACGGATGTTCGGCTAAGGCAGGTGGTAGTACCATATATTCACAGTCATATAAACTGTAAAGAGGCTAGAAAAATCTTCTGAAGAGTGGACCACTTGGTAGTATAATGCCGCGAAAGCGAAACCATAAGAAGTGCAAAATCCACGGTCACCAACAGAAAAAAGGTTTTATATCGGTAGTCCTTCCAATAAATGAGGGTATATTAGTAGTAGTAGTAGTAGTAGTAGTAGTAGTAGTAGTAGTAGTAGTAGTAGTAGTAGTAGTAGTAGTAGTAGTAGTAGTAGTAGTAGTAGTAGTAGTAGTAGTAGTAGTAGTAGTAGTAGTAGTAGTAGTAGTAGTAGTAGTAGTAGTAGTAGTAGTAGTAGTAGTAGTAGTAGTAGTAGTAGTAGTAGTAGTAGTAGTAGTAGTAGTAGTAGTAGTAGTAGTAGTAGTAGTAGTAGTAGTAGTAGTAGTAGTAGTAGTAGTAGTAGTAGTAGTAGTAGTAGTAGTAGTAGTAGTAGTAGTAGTAGTAGTAGTAGTAGTAGTAGTAGTAGTAGTAGTAGTAGTAGTAGTAGTAGTAGTAGTAGTAGTAGTAGTAGTAGTAGTAGTAGTAGTAGTAGTAGTAGTAGTAGTAGTAGTAGTAGTAGTAGTAGTAGTAGTAGTAGTAGTAGTAGTAGTAGTAGTAGTAGTAGTAGTAGTAGTAGTAGTAGTAGTAGTAGTAGTAGTAGTAGTAGTAGTAGTAGTAGTAGTAGTAGTAGTAGTAGTAGTAGTACCAGCGGATTGCTTGGAAGGTCTCATATGCCCTATTTACACAAAGGGCCGTCGACTCGAATGCAGCAGTCATCGATGGATTTCTCTCTGTAATTCTGCATACAAAATTCTCTCTCGCATTCTATTTCTCAGACTGTTGACGAATACCAGTGCGGTTTTCAAGAGATACGATCGACGACGTACCAAATGTTCATTTTACGACAAATCGTCGATAAATTCCGAAAGATTAGCTTGCAGGCTCACCATTTTGTTTATAGACTTCAAGGCGGCGTACGATTAAGTTAAACGAAATGAGCTGTAGGGGATTATGGTCAGTGCCGCCCAGTTAGCTTCGAGGTACAACGCTGGTCTAACAAGCCAGTCGTCTTATGTTCGAATCTCGGCTAGGCGGTGCTTGCTAGTTAGAGTCAGTAGGATTTTTGCACTGGCCCCGTAATTTTCCTGTACTCTAACAGCCGGCTGCGAAGTCTGTCGATAAAGAAGGGTAATGTCTAAAGACGGTATAAACCCATGGCTTTGCTTTTTAGGGGATTATGGTTAAATATGGTTTTCCAAAAAAACTCTTTAGGCTGAAACGTGCTAGCCTTCCAAACGCGTTTTCCAATAGAAGTCTCACCAGGGAACAGTACAAAGACTTCAAGCAGTATGATTCCTTAAAATCTCGTTCAATTTTCGAAATAAAGCCGAGCTGCCGAGTTGCTTTAGAGATACAAACCGAGCGATTTAGATTGAATTTAAGTTTTGCTTCGAGAATAACGCCAAGATCATTAACATGTTCAACTCTTTCAAGTGCTTGACCATCAATGTTGTATTCGAAAATAACAGGGTTAGCAATGCGATGGAAAGTCATAACCTGACATTTTGAAATATTAACGATCAGCCAGTTATTGCAACACCAATTTACGAAAATATCCAGCAGCTTTTGCAGATTACGACCATCTTCAATTGACCGTACAACAAGATATAATTTCAGATCGTCTGCGTACACTGACTTACAACCGTCACCCAGAAGCAAAGCGATGTCATTGAAGTGCAGCGAAAGAAGCAATGGGCCCATATTGCTGCCTTATGATACGCCCGTTTGATTTGAAAATGGGGTGAGCTGTACACGCAGAGCTCGTCCGCATAAGTAGGAACTTAACCACTCAGTAAAGTTTTGTGATGCACCAAGTCGAGAAAGTTTTCGTAAAAGTATTCGATGACAATACGGTCAAACGCTGCCTTTAAATCAGTGTAAACTACATCGATTTGGTCCTTCTGTTTCATGTGCGAGATACAAGTCGACGTCAAATTCATAAGGTTAGTGCAAACGGATCGTCCTGGCATAAATCCATGTTGATCGACCGAGATATAACTTTTCGCATGAGAGAGAATAACAGAGCTTACAATTATTTCTAATAGCTTGCATGACGCTAAGAGACTCGCTGTGATACTTTTGAAATGGTCGAAAAATTTGTTTGCCCTGGGACGTTAGTGACATATGACAACGACATAAGCCGTGAAGAAAAAGGTGTCAAGCGGCTGTCAACAGGGCCTTCTATGAATTGCGTAGCCAGCTGAGGTCCGGCAGTCTGCAACTTTGTACAAAACTCGCACTCAATAAGATACTATTCCTCCCGGTGGTTGTCTACGACCACGAAGCGTGGACGTTGGAAGTGAGCGACCGACGAGCTTTGGGTTTTTTTGAGCGTAAAATCCGGCGATCAATTCCCAGCGGCATATTAGATGATTGCACAGGTGCATGAACCTTGAAATTTGTGAAATATTGTGAAGCTAATAAAACATGGCAGGGCTGGCCACGTAGCAGAGATGCCGAATGAGAGACCAACGAAAACAATATTCAGCAGAGAACCCAACAGATGCCGTCGACGTCGAGGAAGACCTCAGATCCGTTGATTGAGCGCTGTTGACGAGGATGGTAGAGCAATGATATGAGAGAGAGAGAGCGAGAGAGCGAGAGAGAGAGAGAGAGAGAGAGAGAGAGAGAGAGAGAGAGAGAGAGAGAGAGAGAGAGAGAGAGAGAGAGACGGTAAACGATCACTCGCCGGTGGATTCTACATTTTGCCGTAGTACCATAAAGCCAAAAGAAGCTGGACATCTTGCTATATATCTTTAAAATTAAGAAAACTTTTTATATAAAAAATAGCAAATTCTTGAGCTTAAACGCCTGTCTAAGACTTGACCCTTCTTATTTATTCTATTTTATTTACTATTTGATGGGGCTTTCAACCGTTGGTTGGTTCGCCCCAATTGACCCTTCTTATCGATAGACTTCATAATTCTATTGACTCTATCTAGCAGCATTACCTAACCGAGATTCGAACATACGACGACTGGCTAGTTAGACCACCATCGTACTTCGAAGGTAACTCGGCGGTTAACTTTTTATATAAATACGTTGATAAACAACGTTGTTCGGAAACCACAACGACATATATTGTCACGATTATCATCATTCGCATTTCCGCCGTCGTATCAATTTACAAGTCACCTCAGACGCCAAAAAACACAACGCAATTCATCTCATATGTACCTAGATGCGATATGAATTCTCTAGAATTTCACAAATATATGAAACGCGAACACACTCCGAAACCATTCCGGGCCACATTCTTTTTGTTTCGGTTTCTTGAACAAAATGAATGAAAAAAGGTATCCTAGAGTGATATCTTTTTGGCAAACACACGGCCACTGACTTTGAGCAATAGACCGCAGAAACGCCGAACGAAAGTACTCGTGAAAGAAAAAAAAAGAAACCGTTCCTCATTTGCATATGCTACGATAAGCATGTTCTATAATATTTTTCGAGGGTTCTCGTCCACCCCCAGCTCCGCTATCGTACACAGCCCTGCATCCTTGCACGCACGCATTATCATTAACGGCTGTATCAAAAGAGTATGGATGTGTGGCGTGTGCTGTATATTATTGAGGGTTTTTTCCGGCTCTTGCCAAAGCTGCCCTAGTTAAATAGAAAAAAAATTCAAATCTCCTGTATCATTAAGCAACCACAAGACAGAGGCAAAATTACACATACGCTTTTCCCCTAATAATTACACGTAATTCTGAAAATCGATTCCCAAGTCTGCTGAAGGTCATTGGTTCTTGTGTCGGTTTAACTTTTATTAAAGATTTTTTTAAATTTTGCTTTCCGGACCACAAAAATTGGGCTAGCTTTAAACTACTTCACAAAAATCATTTAAAGTTTATTGATTCCACTGCATACATGTACCGAATATCGAGTACCGCAACACCCTCACGCCTGGCTGCAAATTATCGCGACGTCAATCCTCTTTAACATAAGTACGCATTTTGCCACCAGCCAGCTCTACCGGTACGGATCCTTCTTTTTTCACTTTTTTTGTTGGTTAAGCTGATCCGGGTACAAATGTGGAAGGTGACGCTGACGGTCGCATTGTCGCACCAACCGTCGTCGGTGCCTGCCTCCAACACCGTAGAGGGTAGGAGGCTGATAAGGAAGCCGAGGCAGTGTTTTTTCGGCAGCCCAACGTGGCCCGCAAGAATCCTCCGAGGCAAGCGATATGGCACTCTCTTAAATATTCATAAAATTTGCATAAAAATATATGTGTACGATGGGGATAAGAATGATAATTAATGATGTTGTATGTGTCGTGTTACGCGTCGCGACGTGTCTCTCGCGAACATATTCTCGCGCGACCCGCTAGACGCGTAACCGGTGGCGGTGGTGGTGAAGAATTCAGCGCCGTCTACGCGAGAAAATGTCAAATTTCTATCGGTATCTCGGAACCGCGGCCGTGAGTCGGTATGAATGAGCCTTAAAATTGTCTTCTAAGGTATGGAAGGATTTCGAATAAGACGGTTGACTGCGTGCGTGATTATGTGATAATGGAAAGTGGGTAGCATAATTCAATGTCACACACATGTCAGTCGACTTGTCTAGAGAGAAAGCAGGCATTTGCTTAGGGAATCGAATATCCAACAACTTCAATAGCTCTGGGTATGAGAGCAGAGTTAGAGCAACAGTAATTGTCCCATGAGAAAAGTTATGTCATTAGTTTAAATATTCGATGATATGGATAATGAACGATTATGAATTCTCTTTGTCTCCCATTTAATTTAACCGCTTACTATAACTCTATCGAACAAATTTAGCTTTTCCGACTGCTCACCTCTATCGACAAATGACAGTCGATAAACGGTAGACTAAAACAATGACTTTTAACTTACCGCTAGCTGTCAGCACCGTTGCGCTTCTGATTCGATTCCGGCAAGACAGACCTGAAACGACGAAGAAAATATGATGTGGTGTAACTAGAAAACCTCAGTCGCACGTATTTTATCATGAAATAATTAAAAGTATCAACACGTCCGAATAAATTCGCACAAATTACGTTTGATCTACGGCCGGAAAGCGACCGGATCAACCTCTTACAAGACAGACCGATTTAATTAAATGTCACAATCAAGCCAGAGCTTCGTACTGCCGTACAACTGCTGCAGCATAGGTACCCCAAAAATTTCATCGCAACCGTGCATCCATTACTATCTTGAAAACGTACCACAAATCATTACCTGGAGCCCGAAATAAAAACTTCGCACCATATTCTCATGGTTTCGCCCGGCAATTAGTCTCTAAAGTGGACAGCTCTATACATAGTAATGGCTATTTTGTGCTGTAAAATTCATAGTTTGCTTCGGAGTCTTTTTTGGAAAGGCCTTAAGAAACAAATTTCGCATATTACAATTCAATTCACCATTACAGAGAGTCCACCCACCGAAAAAAAAATATCGCCGGGCACCGGTGAACGTGTATCAAGCCGCTAACTGTTAATGGTAATTAATTCTACTTCCAAATTGTATACGGCTTCAACGCTTGAGACCCCTACAATTAAGGCGCACGTACCACATCCCACCGTGTACCACCAAAAGTGACAGCAACGTTGCTGAGAAAAACAACAGTATAAAACAAACGAAATGGATGAAATAAATGAATGAATCAACGAATGAATGAATGACACATGCCTCATTTGACACATACAATACTATGCGATAGTATGCGATTTCCAGGGTCAGCAGAATGGCAGAAGACTGTGGATCGTAACGGTCATATTTTGGACCTAGATTTTGTGGCGTAAAATTAACTTAAGCATTTATACTCGACTTGATAGCAAGAGCCTGGTGTGAGAGTGGTTCTCAAAATATTTCATTAGCAGCACTAGTTAGAGTAGCGGCAAAAATTGCAAGTTAGGTATACAGCCCCAACTCCATTATCCGGGTGTTCGCTTTTTTTTCAGCCCAGATAATCGAATTACCCGGATAATTGAATCCCCAGATAATCGAATCCCCGGTTAATCGAACTCCCGGGTAATCGAGCCCGAACTGTACTATGAATACAATCGACTAGATAGATTAATTATTAGAAGTTATAAAACTTCTGCATAATAGTCAGGGTTACGATCAAAAATTTTATCGAATTAATCTTGATGCATTTCTTTGAATCGTGCCTTAAAAACACATAATCAACCCTCATATTTAAAGGTGCGCGTGCCTTGGTCGCCGGCCATATGGTCGATTCCAGGTCCCGTACATGTTCCTTCGAAATCCGTTCCGTGCTTGAATCAGAAAAGAAACTCTCCCCGGGGCCGGAATCGGTCTTATGGCCTCTGAGAGACATGAGCTGATCGCCAATCGCTATTTTGTCGAATGCTGATGTTTTTTGATATGCGACACGACATACTTTACTGATGCTGAAATGTCCCTTTATGGGAACCGGTTCCGGATTCATAGTGTCCCCCCGGATCCGGATCGTGCGCGCCATGGCTCGTAACTGCGGCAAAATAACTTATTATTTATTAGATTTCAAACAAATTTTAAATATTTGGCATCTTTATCTAAAAAAAGCCACGTCGCGGTCCCCCAAGGAACTCCGGAATAACTCCGGGGCCATAAGACATATGGCCATTATCTATAGATATTATGAAAATAGAAAAGATTTTCGGGAAATCCCCCAAATATGGTGGAAAAATATTGGAAAATAAAAAAGTTACGACCATTTTAGTGAATTTTGCGGTGCTAAAAATTATGTGGACCTTAGAGGGGTTAAACTTGCTCCCAAGGAAATGCATTACGAAAACCCGAACAACAAGCGCGTTGAGATAAATTGTTAAAAGTAACCAAATTAATTATCCCCAACATTATAAATGTGTTCGACAAATGTCTGTAAACAACCAAGAAGCCCGAATTGCGCAGAAATCGAAAATCGGAAGCCGCTGCACTATGGACAGAAACGAGCGAAAAGACCGATGCAATTAAGATACGGCCTGAAGGCTGGTAAAAAATAGTTGATCTTATGTAAAATTTTCCGGAGGATCTCGTGATGCCAACCCCTTTGTTGTTTGCCATCTGGAAATGCCCCATTTTGCCCTATTTTTGACATTTTTTCACACTTACTGGGCTATACCGAGCTGGACTTCGAGAAAATAAAACATAAAAACCTGATAATTTTGTGTAAAAAAGTCCGCAGAATCGAATGTGATCTACCCCATGTAATTTAGAGCACATTAATTTTATTGGTTGAGTTCCCCTTTGGTATGGTCGGCTCGGTAACGCGAGTTCAACCAAACATTGTTGCGCTCTTAATTAAATGGGATAAGCCCTTCGGGAATCGGGATTCGATTCTGTGGAGCTCTTTACACAAAATATTAAGGTTTTTAAGTTTTGTTTTTTTTTTCAAAACTTTGCTTGGTATAGCACAATAAGAGTATAAAAATGTTAAAAATAGGGGAAAATGAGTAAAATGGGGCACTTCCCGATGGCAAACAGGAAAGGAGTTGGCATCACGAGATCCCAAGACGTTCTGGAATTTTGTTTACGAACAACGAAAAGTATTAGGTATGCCCTCCAGTATGGAATTTGGTGGCGATAAAGGTGATAGTGCCGCCGCCATATGCAGTATGTTTGCATCGAAATTCTCTAGCGTGTTTTGCAATGAAGTGCTTACTTCTGCACAAATCTCGGACGCCGCAAACCATGTTCCTCGTCTTGGACACTCCTCCGCTTCTATTGACATCAATAACCACATGATTCTGGCACCTGCCGCCAAACTGAAGCATTCGTGTTCTCCGGGTCCGGATGGGATTCCGGCAACGCTGATTAAAAAGTGCATCTCTAGCTTGCTCCAACCTCTCACTCATTTGTTTCGCCTATCTCTTTCCACCGTAAGATTTCCAGTTGCTTGGAAATAGGCATTTATGTTCCCTGTTCACAAAAAGGACGATCGAGCGAATGTCGACAACTACCGGGGAATTTCTGCACTGTGGGCTGCGTCAAAACTATTCGAGCTGGTCGTTATTAAATCAATATTTTCGCATTGCCAACAAGCCATTGCAGACGAGCAACACGGTTTTATCCCTAAACGGTCCTGTACCACGAATCTACTGTGTTCTACAAGCTATGTGACAGCTTTATTGGACGATCCCAAACAGATGCGGTATACACAGACCTGTCCGCAGCCTTCGACAAGGTCGCTAAATTGGATCGGTACGGTTTTTGCGACAATCTGTTAAGCTGGCTAGAATCTTACCTAACTGGACGAACCCTGAGCGTAAAAATTGGTGACGAGATCTCTGATTCGTTCCCCGCTACTTCCGGGATTGCGCAAGGTAGTCATCTGGATCCACTAGTGTTCGTTCTGTATTTCAACGACATAATCCGCTCACTAAAATGTCCAAGACTCGCCTTTGCGGATGATTTGAAGCTATTCATTAGGATCCATAGCACTACCGACGCGCTATTTCTTCAAAAACAACTTGATATGTTTTCTAGCTGGTGCGAAGTGAATCGTATGCTGCTCAACCCAATTAAGTGCTCGGTGATTACGTTTACGAGGAAAAATCAGCCGTTACGTTTCGACTATAATCTGAACGAAATTCCAGTTCAACGAGTCGACCATGTAAAAGATCTCGGTGTGTTATTGGATGTTAAATTAACCTTCAAACAGCATATATCGTTAATTGTTGCCAAAGCCTCTAGGCAGTTAGGCTTAATTATGCGAATGACTCGTGACTTCCGCAGTATCGAGTGCTTAGTAACGCTTTACGGGTCGCTTGTTCGGTCTTCATTAGAATATTACTCTGCTGTATGGATTCCTCACTACAACAATGCCATTCAACGCATCGAAAGCATCCAGCGCCGATTCGTACGCTACGCGATTCGAATGCTGCCTTGGAGACAGCCCACGAGGAATACACGATACGAGGATCGCTGCCAGCTCATCCGATTAGACACTCTCGAATTACGTCGAGAAACAGCGCGCGCCATGGTAGTTTCCGATATCCTGACTTCCAACATCGATTGCCCCGACATTCTTCGCCAGATCAATCTGAATGCACCATTAAGAGTGTTGCAAAGGATTCCTCTGCTTAACCTGCCTTTTCGTCGCACCAACTACAGTGCTAATGGCGTCATCACTGGTCTCCAACGTGCATTCAATCGAGTTTCAACAGCGTTTGACTTTCATCTGTCTAAGCAAGTGTTACGTTCTAAATTTGTCTCAATGTTTCGATGTTTGCTGTATTAGGTATTAAGAGCCATTAGGGCATTGTTGCCTGTTGGTAAAGTTATAATAAGTAAATAAATACGAGATTCTCCGGAAAATTTTACATAAGATCATCTATATTTTATCAGCCTGCAAGCCGTATCTTAAGCGATGGTTTCGTTACTGGTCATGATGAAGGTGTTCTTGATGCCGATCCAATGCTCTTCGACAATTCCACCAAGTGGCAATTCCGAGGCTTGGGATTCAAGTTGTCGACAAAAGCCCTTTTTACCTCAGAATTCTCCAATCAGCGAACGTCGTAAAGCCACCCAATTTTCTCCTCCCATCGCGGAGCACGTGTGGCACGTACGCGTATCTCAGTGACCAGGAGATGTTGTTCGGATGCAATATCGGTGCTAGGTGCGTACGTCAAGAAGCCCCACGTAACGTTATGTGTTGATCTATGGGGAAAGCGATCCACCAATAACCATGTTGTTATTACAGTAAAAGTCGGTAAACAGCTCCCCATTAATACTCTTTCGTATCCATGGCGTTCCATAACGCGTCCAAGGTCCGCGTTGTTTGAACTAATCTTTGCGTTGAAGTCACTCTAGGGGCGTTAAGTCCCCCTTCAGGAACTTCTCGACCACGCTGTTCTGCTGACTGCTAGAATTTTCATTGTCCTGCAAGTCAGCATCATCTGTTGACAAATAGCACTGCATTGCAGTAAGGTTTTTATTCCATGCTTATTTGCTTAGTAATAATAGGGTAATGCCGTTAGAGTCTGAACACTGTCAGGGTAGGGCCTTCGCGATTACTCAGTTTCAGTAAGCTGCGTTATCTATGTACAAATATTGTAAATCTTATCTCTGTGACTGCTGACTTTACATTATATTGTAAGTTTTGATTGTATTATAAGACACAGGTTCAAAATTCAGTAGCTAAAAGCATGCATTAAATGCTTGCCTGGTGAATGAACTCGTCTTCAATGTGTGGTCCCGGAACAATGCAATCGTTAAGATAACCATATGTGTCGATAAACTACGAGCCTCTTTTGCGATGGTAGCATGGCTAGAATCTTATCTACGCAACCGGAAAATTGCTGTGAAGTTGGGCTTGGTCTAGCTGTTTTGATAACAATTCCGGAGTACCTCAACGCAGTATCTTGGGATCCTTACTATTTTCGCTGTTTATTAATGATGTCACCAGAGTATTACCACCTGGCACACGACTATCATATGCGGGTGACACTAAGATGAGTCAGCTTATTACTTCGTATGACGACTGCGCTAGACTTCAAACATTTATCGACTTATTCTTTGATTAATGCTGCCGCAACTACATGCCTTAAAGTATTCTGAAGAGTACTGCAATCAGCTTCTATCGTAAATAAACAACATTTAATGTTTACCGTATTATTGGGATAGTGGTTCAACGTTGCGAAGTTGTCTCTGATCTCGGTGTTGTGTTGGATGCCCAACTAACGTTTAGGCAACATTGTTCAATGATTGTCAACAAAGCAAACCGACAACTTGATTAATTGCTTATAATCGAAAAGCAGGTCGAGGGTCCTGAGACCCTGCGAATGCTCTACTACAATTTTAGAGGCAGCTTGTGTTGTGTGGGATCTGTATCATGACAACTGGGTGAAACGCATTGAACACGTTAAAAACAGTTTGTTCGTTGAACATGCCGTGTCACTGCCATGGAGTAACCTTGACAATCTGGCACCACTGCTGACCTTTGCCTCCTACTAGGTATTACTTTGCTCGAGAAACGACGAAAGGACATAATAGCTCAAACGGGTCACAAAATTTTGACTGGTAGTTATGATTGTCCCTTGTCCACCCTTACTCTCAATGCTACAACTCAATGCCTATCCGTCGCCTCGCTTTACCCTTCAATAGTGCAGTCCACAACTTTAATTTTGGATTTTTCATTGTATTGTTGCTTGTAATGTGAATTGATTATAATTAATAAGTTAATTATGAATCGGAAGAAATCATGTAACGGATTTTAATATGGTAAGACGAAATGTTACAAAAGCGCTTGCCGTCAGAGACGGGCAACCATAATTTTGAGCGCAGAAGTGCAATAATCGGAAGACAACGTCAGATATGCATCAATATCTATCTATACCTATAAAGAAGGATTTCTGTCTGTCTGTCTGTCTGTCTGTCTGTCCGTATGTTCCTTATAGAATCGACAACTACTGAACCAATCGGCATGAAAATATGCATGTAGAGGTTTTTTGGGGCCAGGAAAGGTTTTAGTGATGGTTAGAAACCCCTCCCCCCACTAAGAGGGGGGGCTCCCATACAAATGAAACACAAATTTCTGCATAACTCGACAACTAATCAAGCAAATAGAACAAAATTTGGCATGTGGGTGTTTTCGGTGACAAAAATGTATTCTATGGTAAATTGAGACCCCTCCCCTCTTTATAAGGAGAATTATAACTCCTCTCCTCTTTAAAAGGGGGGGCTTCCATACAAATTTCCTCATAACTCGAGAACTAATCAAGCAAATGGAACCAAATTTGGCATGTGAAGGTTTTCGAGGGCAAGAATATTTTCTATAGTAAATTAGGACCCCTCCCCACTTTAAGAGGGGGGGCTCCTGTACCATAGAAACACAATTTTCCTCATAAATCGAGAAGTAATTAAGCAAATGGAACCAAATTTGGCATGTGGGTGTTTTTGGAGACAAAAATTTTTTCTATGATGAATTGGGACCCCTCCCCGTTTTAGGAGGGGGGGATCCTATACACATGAAATACAAATTTCCTCATAACTTGAGAACTAATCAAGCAAATGGAACAAAATTTGGCACGTGGGTGTTTTTGGAGACAGAATTTTTTTCTATGATGAATTGGGACCCCTCCCCACTTTAGGAAGGGGGACTCCTATACAAATGAAATGCAAATTTCCTCATAACTGAAGAATTAATCAAGCAAATGGAACCAAATTTTGCATGTGAAAGTTTTCTAGGGCATGAATATTTTATATGGTGAATTAGAACCCCTCCCCACTTTAAGAGGGGGGGCTCCTATACAAACGAAATACAAATTTCCTCATAACTCGAGAACTAATCAAGCAAATGGAACCAAATTTGACACGTGGGTGTTTTTGGAGACAAAAATTTTTTCTATGATGAACTGGGACCCCTACCCACTTTAGAAGGGGGGGCTCCTATACAAATGAAATTCAAATTTCCTCATAACTCGAGAACTAATCAAGCAAATAGAACCAAATTTGGCATGTGGAGGTTTCTGGAGGCAAAAATATTTTCTATGGTGAATTAGGACCCCTCCCAACTTCAACTGTGCTTCTACACAAATAAAATACAAATTTCCTCATAATTCGAGAACTAATCAAGCAAATGGAACCATATTTGGCATGTGGGTGTTTTTGGAGGCAACCATTTTTACCTTTGTTATACTATAACAAAGGTTTAAAAATTGGTCGAAAAACATGAAATTGATCCGAGGCCCGGAGGGCCAAGTCACATATACCAATCGATAGGGTTCGACGATTTGAGCAATGTCTGTGTGTGTGTGTGTGTGTGTGTGTGTGTGTGTATGTATGTAATGATTTTTTTTATCGCCTGTTTCTCAGAGATGGCTGAACAGAATGGTTCGCTATTACTTTTGTTTGAAAGGTGTTATTGTCTAGTAGATCACTATTGAGTTGTTTCGTGACACGACGTTTCGTTTAAAAGTTATAAGCAAAAATGTGAAAAATACGTGACACGGGTTTCTCCGGAACTACATGACCGATTTCAACGATCTTAATATCAAATGAAAGCCCTTATTAAAACTAAATTGTTCAGGATTTTTTAATTGAATTCAAACCAGTAGTTTAAAAGTTATGCTTAAAAAACTTGTTTTGACAAGGTAATGATTATCGCCTGTTTCTTAGAGATGGCCAAACCGATGTATGCGCTATTAGTCTCATTTGAAAAATAATATATCCTAATAGATCACTATTGAATGATTTTTTGATTGGATGTTTAATTTGAAAGTTATGACCAACCATATAGACCACACCAATTTTAACAATAATTTATAATGATTTTAACCAAGATAATTTACCTAATTTCAATTATTTTAATATCAAACGGGAGGTTTTGAAACTACGAATATATATGCAAAATTTCATAAGAATTGGTTTTCCAGGTCAAAAGATATTAACCCTCGAACACTCGCGCCAACTTTTGTAACGCAGTTACTCGCGCGCACAATAGCCCCAAACCAAAGAAAACGTGTGCACTAGAGTTTTGACTGGGAAAACTTGGTTTTAGGTTTATCGAACCTTCGAAAGAGTTTCTTGAAATTGAAAGCTCTATCGTTTGGTGGAATTCAAATTTTGATTAATCCCCATAAAAGTGAAATAAAAAAATATTTTTCTTCAGTGTCCATATAACACATTGACGTGTTCTGCAAAGTTATAGAGCATATTATTACAAGAAATAGAAAAATCTTATTTATTGTATATGAATTTGTAAAATCAGTTATTCTATTTTGTTCTTTTTGTAATTGTTATATGACTATTTCATGTACTACAAAATTGTACAAATAGTAAAAATACACAACTTTGCTGAAAATAGTATACCTGTATGTTTGCTTGTTTAGGAGCTGTAGAACTTTGATTATAAAGAATAGCCTACGGACACATTTTAAACATTTTACATTTTCTGATAGTTTTGCTGCATACATTTTCCCAACAATTTAAATTATCAATGCATTGAATAATTATGACATTTTGCGCACAATAAGTTTGTTGAAGAATATTCGTTACCTAGTTAAACAACGTTTTGTAACTTTATAACAATATGGCGTTGAAAAACCTACACGTGTTGTACAACAGCGTAATTAACCGAAGGGGGGCTCCGTAGCCGCAAGGTTACCGAGTCTGCTTTGACAAGCGAGTGGTCGTGGGTTCGAATCTTAGTAGAATCAAGCCATTCGATGTCAAGTGACTTTAGCATGGGTTTCTCATGCCCCTCCAATTTACCCTTCGTGCTGAATTCTATATTTACCCTTTGAAGCCTCTTGACAGTGCAAATGTCCCTCCTATAGTTAAGTGTACTGGTCAGAGGTACGAATGAGTCCTCGCAATATTACAATATTAATTGTATGTGTAATGACGAAGATTGTTTAAATAATTGTAATGTTTTATAACAATAGTTGCTCCGAGGATGAAGGCATAGACCTTCGAAACGTCAGCCGAAAACGTAAAATAAAGTTTTCGTAAGAAACCCGAGACCGAGAAGCCACATCTTTTAATACAAATACAACGGTCTATTATAATTATGATATTACAATAGATCAACTATACTGGTGGCAGTAATGAGTCGACACATGGAAAAAAACCGAAGGTTAATAAAAATTGAAGAAAATTATTCAAGAAAACTCTATTGATGTGATTCAAATCGAATGGCATTACAGGAAACTATGCATAGCTCAAAAATCTAGAACTATAAACTAGACCTTTACTAGACAATGTATATGCTAAAGAATAAGAATTCCTCTTACAACTTACTTTCATTTGCACTTACTCAGGTTAATAACAACTTACTTATCCTTACTCAGCAATTTCATGAAGAAAGGATCTATCAAAATTTAAAAGTGTTCCTATTTTGTTCAAATTTTGTAAACTTATTCTATTTTCTAAAATTTTATGTAAACCATCGCACTACGCAACGATAACCAATAGATGAATTATGTTCCGAAGACGTGTCTATCTCAAATTGCAAGTAAGACCGTATAACAAAGGTTCCTTTCACCACTAGGTGGATTAAATCGGGTTTTTCTATGATGAATTAGGACCCCTTACCTTCTTAAGAGGGGGGCTCTCATACAAACGAAATTCAAATTTCCTCATAGCTCTAGAACTAATCAAGCAAATGGAACCAAATTTATCATGTGGGTGTTTTTGTAGGCAAGAATATTTTCTATGGTATATTTTCTATGGATTTCCCCACTTTAAGAGGGGGGGAGGGGCTCCTATACAAATGAAAAACAAATTTCCTCATAAATCGAGAACTGATCAAGCAAATGGAACTAAATTTGACATGTAAGTGGTTTTGGACGCAAGATTTTTTTCTATGGTGAATTGAGACCCCTCTCTTCTTTAGAAAGCGAGTTAAGGCCCATCTCCCCTTTAAGAGGGTGGGCTTCCATACAAATGAAATGCAAATTTCCTCTTATCTCGAGAACTAATCAATCAAATGGAACCAAATTTGGCATGTGGGAGTTTTAGATGGCAGAAATTTTTTCTATGGTGAATTATGACCCCTTCCCCTTTTAAGAGGGGAGCTCCCATACAAATGAAATTCAAATTTCCTTATAACTTGAGAACTAATCAAGAAAATGGAACCAAATTTGGCATGTGGGAGATTTTGGAGTCTTGAATTTATTTTACGATAGTTAGAGACCTCTCACCCCTGTGGTAGGGGGATATGGACTCTCATACAAATAAAACAGAAATTTTTGCGAAACTCAAAAACTAATCAAACCCGAGAAATTCGAGACTCTTCCATAAAACATTAGTCAATACAAGACCACAAAAACTATCTATAGTAACACTAGATCATTCAGGACGAGACGGTCGCGAGTGTTGCCGGTGACCCGCCGTCGGCAGCGCCGCCCACTGGGGGGCTTGCAAAACTCGAGATTGTGACAAAGATCATCCGAGATTCATGATTTATGTACAACACAGGTTAATTTGTGGCAATACGAAGTTTGTCGGGTCAGCTAGTGATGAAATAAAACAAAATTACCTAATACGAATAAAATCTGGGCTGTTATTATTCTTGCCTTGTAATGGTATATCTCGGGTAAGATGATAGCGATAACAAGAATGAACGCGATTCACCCATTTGACATCTATTCGGGGTTTGTTTAGCCGAATTTTGCGAACGCGACACACATAAATTCGAGCTAAACGTCTCAAAGGCGAATTGTCCAGCAGTATTACCCTTTAAACTACTTGGAAAGGCAGTTTTCGTGCTTTTCTGACCTGCCGTAAACGCCTTTATCAATATTCACTTCCATCATATTAACCCGCGTTCTAAGTTCATGTAAACAAACCACCGATAGACGTCAAAGAAGCGAGGTTATGTTGGTCCGTGCAAAACTCTATTGAAAATTAGACTGTATTTAGAACGTCTGTTTTTATGAAATCCAATATTTTCATGTTACTATATATATAGTTTTTATACCAATTTTAAATGTGTTCCGAACAAATAGATAACTTCTACCGCAAAACAGCAATATAACAAAGGTAAGTGAGCTCGCGAACTCCGAGTACCGTTTACATATCATCAATGAAAATGAGCTTATTGTTTCTTGTTTTTTGGCTGTGGGAATTTTTCCCAATTAGAGCAGTTTTTTGGACAAATCATATGAGAAATATATACAAACGAAGAAAGACCACTCCATCTCGACCTCGTTGCAAATATGTGCGTTCACCTGTGCGTTATCTACACGGTTTTAGTTTTAGTTTTTTTTTCTATTTTTCGGTACCGAATGACAACGACGGGAGGTGCGACAGTCTGCGGCGCGCAGCAGACTGAAAGTTTCCCATATTAAAAATTTTAACTGCATTTACTGATTAGTTGCGGGTCAGTCAGTCTGTCAGACTAGTTGCATTTTCACATAGATATACGTTCAAGTGGCCGTAAGTGATGGGAATCCTCTCTCTTCATTGTGATTCCGGCCAGGCATCGCCGTAACATTTTTTTTTGACAGTACAGTCGTATATGTAGCATTGTATATAGTGGGTGGATTAAAGTTGTTGCTTCAGTTTTATTGCTGTTACAGTTAGACAGTCTGCTCACTGTTAGTATTCCGATTGAGATTTTTCTACTTTTTCCATGCTCTAATTTTGCACGCAGATAAACGCCAAGAGATGGTAAGAATATGTAGTCCACCGGAACACATCATATTACATATTCATACGCTATGCTGTGAATAACGCAAAGGAAACTGAGTGAAAACTTTGCCGACATCTGCTTTTTATCAGTGCTCGTTCGTTGTGCGGGTTTCTAAAGTGTGTAAATTGGGTGGAAATTTACATTTCCTTACTTATCACATGTGTTTTCCCCACGCGTTCTGCTCGTTTTCTTGTGGGTTCGAGAAAAGAATGCAGGAAGTGTTTCGCAAGCAGGATATTCGCAAAGACGCAAGTCCGCCTGAGTAGATTGAATTTACACGTATGGTAAATCTCATATCTGTGAAACATTGATTTTTCCCGGAAATTTCCTCCGGGGGATGTAAGTTAAGGTTAGCGGGTATGTAGGAATCGTATAAGCCATGAGTATAGTTTGTTTCAATTTGGTTCTGGTTGTCGATTGTTTTTCTTTCGACAGGATAAACTTTTAATAATTCAGAAATCGCGAGATGCCCGATTTTTGATTTTTCTGTATGACGGTGCTGTAAGTGTAAGCAAAAGAAGGTAATTTATGAAAAACTTATAAAATAAAATAGCTCTTAATAATCAATCGCTAAGAGCTACGTAAAAACTAACCCCGTTTTTAGGCTTTTTTACGACTAACCACAATCACAAACCACGAAATATCTTTCTAACTTTTTGGTTAGACATTCGATCTGGCAACGAACTGTTGTGTGTTCTGTGGTGATTGCGCCGACTGCGAATTATAAAGCACATATGAACATAAATATTAAAAATAATCAAATAAGGAAACAGACGGAAGATGTGTGAGCACGGTTTTCCGCCCGTTTTGCAACGGGGGTGGCAACGGTTGACTCTTGCAGACGGCGCGGCGGTGGTAAATTTTTCATTTTCAAGTATTTCTGTTAGGAAACCCTCGAGACGCGTACGACAGGTTGTTGGTTGGTAGACAAGGGTGGCTTTTGCTGGTAGACACAACCCGGCAGCCGGGTTGTGGGGTCGGATTCGAAGTCGTATGTGATGTTTTTGTTCCATTCTGATGCGGAAATTATTTTGAGCAAAAAATCGGTTCGGCTCCCCTGCATCGACGAGACAGGCCCAGACAAAATATCAACTCGGTTTCCAAGGCGCTCGACGAGGGGGACGAGCACGGACGAACTCGGCGAATTCGCAATGAGCAATGAAAAAGTGCAGTCATTAGCACGGAAGCGTGAATTTTACGTTTTATTTTTTGGATGTTTCAGCTGATATCAATTTAAAATAATTGTGAGTTGGCGATTCATATATGTTTTACTGAGTGTTCTAATTTGATTATCATAATAAACATATTTAAATAATTCATGTTTTCGATAAACAGTTTTCATAAAGAAAATAAAGAACCATAACAAATTTATAATGAGGACAGAAGGTCCAATGTTTCTGGACAATGCAAATAATTAGAGCAATTAAATAGGATTGCTGGTTCATTGACCGCGAAACCCTGTTTTGAAATGTAAATGAACGAGAGGAGAAAACCCTTTGCCACCCACAGAATGAGAATAAAGTTTTCAGCCGATTTAATTTTTCGTCGCGTCGCACCGCCGCTCTTTGATTTGTTCAATCGCATTCAATCGATTCTCTACTAAGCACGTCGTCGTTACTCGCAAGATAAAGTGGCAAAAGATTTTTTCTTTTCTATTTTTGTTTTCCCAATTTGGACCAAGAATGGGAACAATGTAAAATTATTGATCTTTAGATAGTATTCCGTAGGATTATACTCCGGGCCGTCCGCTTCTTGTCCGCCCGGTACCTTGAGTCGTTTTAAACCGATGGCGCCAGATAATGGTTTAAGTGTGGGTAATGTTAATGTTCTCTTTGTTATTTTTTACTTTTCCTGCAAACTCAAGTACATGAAACCTAATCCAGGGAAATCACATATCGTTCTTTCTTCGTGTAATATGATTTGGGCAGATTGAGTAGGATTTAAGACAATGGGTCCACTTGAAAACCCATCCCTTCTCGACGGTGAAGAACACTGACCTACTCTTCCCAAAGTACGTGTGAGAAGCTCTGACCTTTATTGAGGCAGTTGCCCGTTTCGCACTCCGAAGAAAGGAAAGGAGTAAAACAGAAGCTTAATCAGAAGCATCAATCATATATTTTGCTGAAATTTTACCTTTCACGGAAGAAATGCGAAACAGAGAACGGAGACGAAATTTATCTTGATTCTTTTCAGACGTTACACAGGTAGGGAACATGCATCGGGCCGTGGGTTTTTGTCATATACTTTCTCGATCTGGCAGTTCCTTCAGAAAAGGTCTTACATCCCATCCAGTACAGTGGCGCTTCTTTGCTGTTCGAGGGTAGGAATTAGCAGCTAAACTATGGCTAGACGTGTGCTCAGACTGTCTGGGAACGGGCTGGTATCTAATGAATTGGATTAAAAATATGCTATAGTTGACGAAATTCCAAAACAAACCTTACTTTGCCTTTCGCATGAAGGTTGATGTTATAAATTCTATATCATCGTTTTTTAAACAAATAGGGTTTAATTCTAATTCACGTCGTAGTAAGTAAAGCCACTATAATTTTCATCATTTCTTGGATGGATTTAATGAATTCGCCAAAAGTTCTTGTGCAGATTTGACTCAAACACACTTACCTCCCGATCCATGCACTTTGAATTCACTAAAAAGCGATTATCAAAGCATTTTGTTGAAACACAACTGACTTTATTTCTTAAATTCGTAGTACCGTTTTAAAATCCGTCTATCATAATTTTTCTTCGTCCGAGCCAAAGATCACAACAATGTTTGTGAAATTAGCGCGCATGTATTTGTGTGGGACGGCATGACAAATATTATTCTGTAAAAATTCCTGCTGGCCATGCAAGTTTTCCCGGCTGCAGAATAACGTCAATGCGTTGCGTGAGTTATTTTCATTTTATGAATGACGGAAATTGAAACGATTAGTAGACATTTTCTTCTTCGTCGCACAAAAAACGTAGGAAATTTGGCTGGTAGAAATTTTTTTAATAAAAAAAATCAGAGTGGTTGTGTACAAGACACGACCGCATATATAGGTGACGCAGCACTACGTAAGTCTCTTTGTTGTGATAGTAGCATGTATTCATGCTTGTAGCATGCATTCGATTCTTCATGTATACATGCTATATGCAACATATATACATGCTACATGCGTTGTATGTAACATTTATCAAAGTAGTAACATTGCATACGTTCAATTCTCAAAAGATTGTGCATTTGAAAATAATTTAACAAAATCAAGAACACAAACTATTACTTTCCTGCTATCTTACTGAAATTAATGATTGTTTTTATTAGCCATGGTTTCCCAAGCTGAAGGGATTTTACCAATTCAATCCTATTTTATCAACAGCACATCTTTTCACTACACTTCTAATGAAACGGCAAGCATGCGTATTCAAACAGAGCCGTATTATAACCGAACACTACAGCTGTAGCATATTTTTCCAACACAGATATCAAATTCGCCGAGGTTTAATCGTCTCGCCAGTAAAGAATTCGCAATCTGTTGGGACAACGAACTTGCGTCATTTTTTCTGACACACTTCCCTAACACAGACATCAGATTGGACTAGGTTTAATCGCGTTCGTAAGAAACCTGTTGGCACGAGGGAGCTTTGTCACTCTCTCTGGCGTACTTCCCAAGCAAGGACATCAAAATGGTCTAGATTGAACCGCGGTGTTAAGAAATCTTGTTGAAGTGAGGAAACTGTCACTTGTTTTGGCTTACTTCCCAAGCACAGATATCAAATTGGTATAGGTTTAGGTCATCGTAAAGAGTCTTCCAACCAATCACGAAGAGAGAATTCTGGTAAAACATAGGTGCACTATTTTCAATTTTTCAATAGTTCAACATCAAGAATCCATACTTTTCTTCATTTGGGTCAATTCTTAGAAGATTTTCCGATCGATTGGTGTAAGAATATTGAAAATCTATCGGAAAACCGCTGAGCTATTAGCGCTCAAAACCTTTCATTTTTCGTGACGCTCGCATTTTTCGATTTTTTAGAATGACACCCTATCTCAAAACTTGCCGTAAGACGTAGTCCTACGTCAAAAGCATTTAAATAGATCTTAGCTCACTTTGATTGATCACGTATGATAGTCAACAAACTAAAATTGTTAAGCATATACATATATATAAATTTATTCCCAAAACGAGCAAAATGACTCATGATTTCAGGTTTCTAGCTTATGTTTTATGTAAATACACCATGGACAATAATCATGATATCATGAACTTTCTACAGTACAACACAACGCAAGATCATGAACTATTATTCATGATTGTGAGCTGCTTAATATGGCAGTCGAGTCATGATTTGACAGCAATTCAAACTTCATGATTTCATGATTTTATTCATGGTATCGGAATCGAATTTCTTTCCGTGTATATAATCACTAGCTGACCCGGCAAACTTTGTATCGCCACAAATTAAACTGTGTTGTAATAAATCGTAAATCTAGGATGACCTTTGTCACGTTCAAGTTTGAGCAAGTTTCTTTCGAGTTGTGCAAGTTCAGGAGTTCAACCGTAGACGATTCATTTTGGCAGTTACGTAACCTCCATAAACCATCATAAGAACCTTTCCGGGCAAATTTTCACGCCGATCGGTTCAGTAGTTTGCGAGTCTATATGGCACCTACTCAGACAGACAGACAGATAGACAGACGGACAGATCGTCATAGGGGATACACATCGTCATTACGGAGCAATTTCACCATCCAATAAGATCTTAGATCTTGCAGAAATGTCGGGAGTACGACGTGCCCACGCAACACATCTTTCTAGATTTCAAAGCAGCATACGATACAGTCGATCGAGACCGGCTATGGCACGGTTTTCCGGATAAACTGACGCGGCTGATCAAAGCTACATTTGATCTAGTGATGTGTATCGTACGCATCTCAGAGACATTCTCAGGTCTCTTCAAGACGCGGCGAGGCTTGAGACAAGGTGACGGCGTATCCTGCATGCTGTTCAACATCGCTCGTGGTGATCCAACGAACGGACATTGAACCGAGGGTGTTTTGCCGAATATTTAGACGTGGAAAGTAGGTGCTACAGATGACCATTCCTCTGGTCACGGTAAAATTTATAAGAATCAGACCGTTATCGTTGGTGGACAGATGGAGGTTATGTCTAACAATGCCAGGACGGAAGAATTTCTCCCTCCCGATCTGCGCATTTGCATGATTGATGATGATTTTCACGTCATGTTAACTCTCAACACACATTTACACATCTCTGCTTCTCCACTGGATAACTCGTTGCTTTTGCTTTCTCAACGCTATGAAATCGACTCCATATTCTTCCTGTCTACCGCCACTGTAGTAGATGGTGGTACTTGAAAGAAGTACCTGCATTATGGCCTACTGTGCAGAACCATTGACCATTGAGCGTCATCGACTTAGATCTTCGAAGAGGCACTGGTAGTGGTAGTGTTAGTTGTTTCTCGGATCTGAACATATTTAGCTTGCCTGAAATAATAGCGAAGGCGTGCGACGCCAGCGTGTAAAGAAAACCGAAAACAATGAACACATCGTGTCCGGAATATTGGTGGAACGAAACGATTAGTGTTGTTCGTAGTACTTGTATTAGAGATAGAGAAGACGTTTTCAGCGAATAAGAAGAATATGTTTATTCCTGTTGAAATCTACCCGAGTTAACGTCGAACGGGTCTTTCCAATGAATCAACAACATGCCAACCCATACGTCCAACGAGTATCTCGCAAGAAACAACTGGACCCTATGAAATTCCCAGCGTAGCTCCTGGAATTAGGTAAACCCCCGAGGAACATGGTGGAAAAATTGGATCAGATATTGCTAAAAATGAATAGAAGATTTGTGCCTCAATTATGTGAGTAATCCCGAACTGAGGGATCACCCAAAGCACTGCACTCCTTCGCTGCTCGATGAGAAAAGGGACAATCTACGGAGATGAGCGATCAACTGCCGCAATGGTAACACATCAGAGTTATGCATCGTTAGCAGGATACATTTAGGGACCGTGACAGACGTTACGGTAGTGTTGAAGACTTATCTTCGTGGTTCCACACAAATTAGTCCTATTGTTTCGCTGGTGGACTGATGTCCAAAGTTTAGCAATGCCAAAAATGTTTCCCGCTACGAAAAATATGCATATTAATTGTTACTTTTTTCGGGTGGCGAACTTTTGGCTCTCCTCAATCAATACCTGCGATTGGTTACTATTGGTATTTCAAACCTCTTTTTTAGTAAATTAACCACCTGTTTCAAACCTCTTTTTTAGTAAATTAACCACCTGTGCCACAAGTGCTCCGTATCCAAATAAAAAACTCTCAAAAGTTTCCAAACAACTCTAAACAGTTTTCTCACTTTGACTTGTTTCATTTATTGCACAACAATATTTTAAGCTTACCGACAAAACAGGAGGGACATCGTTGCTCTCAATAAATAAATAATTTACGTATTTAAAATAAATAACAGTAAATGATAATTACTATACAGATCGGGAGAGGTAATAGGCACATCCGAATATTACTTCGTCTCTGATCTTTTTCCGTCGCTTTCCACACATTTTTTGGTTCCTTCGTGGGTGTGTGTGGTGTGGTAGTGATGATGATTTTTCGCTTTCATTCCAATGGAATGAAACGATTAGTGCTCATCATTAAGCAGTCTCAATATTCATGCATTTCAGTTCTTCGTTTCCATCCATTGCGGAAACAGATTAATTCGCATGCTCCAATCGCATCGTTTTCCGTCTCGTAGTTTTGGGTTTGACATTGCTGTTAGCGTTGATGTTTTCCAAGAATGTGGGAGGTATGACACTACTAATGAACCCATTAGTAGGCCGGTTGTTCGTAATAATACCGGTAGGGATCAACGGAAGCCCTCACTGGACGCACGAAATACGTTGCTCGGCGATTGTCGTGACCAGCATGCACCTGGAAGCTAGTTTCCTCATGGTGATCGGCCTTGAAGATCTTCTTCAACGCCAAAATACTGGCAATGGTGAGAGCAACCTTAGAGATGACCAGGGCTTTGAATGCGATGGCACCGAGGGTTTTCAGACCGATCGGTCCAGCAATGCCCATTGCAGTGAGAATAGCCGCAATAATGTAACGACTTCCATTTTTCCTATTATTTCCGCGCGCTTCAGCTGTGGTGGCCAGATCCAGCCTGACTGTGTGCGTTTTCAAGAATCGATCAAATTTTTGCAGCAGTGCACGGTCAGTGCTGCTCAGATCATCCAGTCCACGGCCATCAGCCAATGCGGGGACGGTTTCGTTTTCGGAATCATCCGACGAATTCTGCTTGACTAGGGTAACTCCATCGACCAGCTGGATGGAATCCTTTGGGGAGAAGAGGATAATACAGATCGTTACTTTCTAGGAACAATTTCTCCCCAGAGGATAGAAACTCACCATATCAATCGCTCTTGAGAGCGACGTCAGTGCTTTCTGCTTTAGGCATTCGGTGAAATCGCTCTTCTCCTGGCAGTCATCGTACACTTTTTGCAGGATACAGATTTCACCACCGAACCAGCTGCTCCCGGCTGCTCGCCACGAACAGGTAGAAACACTTAGCGCTGAGGACACGAGGGTGGCCACCAGCAGAAGCTTCAGGATCATCGATCGGTTGCACATTCTGAAGGAGCTTTCTTATCTTCTTTCGGTCGGTGCACCGAAATAACACAATCACAAGCACTAGGCCCCGACTATGCAAATGCAGGATTTTATGTTGCTATAAGACACGACCACCTTCCGTAAGTGCTTCTCCCGGCAGGCAACGACGACGAACTGCACCGTTCAACTAACTAAACTGCAACTAGCAAAATCTGCTGATTAGCACCTGCTTTTAAATCCACTTCAATGCTCTGTTTAGTGGCCAAATTGGTGCCCGACTGATCTGAATCCGGCCATCAGTTTCAGCTTTTCCTCGCGAAGAGAGCATTCGCTACATAAGGGTACCACAGGAGATGTAAGGGCGAGTGGGAAGGAACGCGGTGTGGTGTTACTGGTCTCGAAAATTATGTCTATCGAACATATGTGCAACTCTTCTCCTGATGATGTATGTTCGCAAGAAAAAAAGTCGAACGCAAAAGGTGCTGAAGTCAGTCAGATGGAACTGAATTGTTAGCATAAGCCGGTGCAGTACGATAATTGCGTGGGCTGCCACTGCATCTCACTATTGATGTGGACAGTGGGTTTATAAGATAATTACAATAGTATATCAGAATATAGAAAAAAGGGAAATCAAAAACTTGCACTAGAAATAAAAAGGTGTTACTTAGCAAAAAAGGACAAATCACAAAAATTGACATTGTAAAAATCAGGGTGAGGGAAAATGAAACACCGTTGCCTCTACTGTGAAGGTGAAATCTACACCCTACACAGAGCGAGAGCGAACAACCGTTTCAGCATATGTAATGCATCCGTTAAGCTGCACCTCAATTCTGGCGAATTGGTTGATGCTCACATTGGCGTGAAATATGCAGTCTAGCTATACTGCATCGCATACCTCGCCGTCGTATGAAGTGCAAGTGCATGTAGAGCAATCTATTAATTCAATTATGATTACACTGCTTTCTTCTAGTGGTCCTCACTTGAAATAGTGTACCACGGGGTTCGTTAAGATAGCAAAGTTTTCTGTATGGAGTCCATCGTTCGTACCGACTCTAAGGTTCTCTAAATTCTAATGTTTACTCCGTGTAGTATGGTCTGCACGAATTCCGATCGGTTATTTACCGGATCTTCATGTGGGTCAATAATTGAAAGAAAGTGAATGCACATCACACTTTCGCTTACCAGAGCATTTTACCAGTTGAGTAGCACTGTGAAGACCCAGTACAATTGAATTTTCCTATTTGTTTCTATTCATTATTATAATAATTAAAACTAACACACATGCTGTTTCAAACGTGGCTGCCGCAACCACGGATTAGATTTAAAAATAAGTCTTGCAACGCTTCATCTGGTGGGAAAACCTTCCGAAGGAAGCATTGCAGTACAGCGTAGCTTTCACTAGTTAGTAAAATCCAAAACCCTTGCCTTACATCGCTGTTTATCAGTCAATACCTTGTTGGTTTACTAAGCGTTTATTACATACTTTGGAAACTCGATCTCGACTGTCTTTCAGTGTTACACTCTTTCCGTTTCAGTTACTCCATGCAGCAATTAACTCATAGTGCGATAATCATATCGCTTACCATTAATTTCACATGCAGTGATGACAGCTACTGGTCTAGTAAACTTAAGAGGACATGGCTGTTGATTTTTTTAATTGTCCCATTTATTTTAGCTCTCGGTTTTACAGACATTTCCGCTCATTTTGATATTAATTTTATTACGACCCGACCAGAGAAAGGCGTTGAAAAAAATCTTAGAACTTAAAGGTGTTACGATCAATGGTTGGTCGACTTAAACTTGACGCATTTCTTTTGATCGTGCATCCAAAAAACCTGTACACCCCAGTGGTGAGAAATAATCCTCAAATCTCATATGTCTGCTGAGTATTTGCTTTTCGCCTGATGTTTTAGTTCGCCTGACGTTACGGTCCCATCCCACTGTCAGATCAATGAAACACATCTGTTTGCTACAAAAAAATATTAAGATTGCTCAGGCAAATGAAAATGAAGCAATGCATTCTTGCAACTATTTACTTCTGCATGTTTTCAATTTTTTCAATGTCTTCAATTTTCCACGTCAGCTATTCGCCCCGGGACATCAAGATTAATTACCGGGCATATGAAGTCCCGGCTCGGCAGGGAAGTGGTCTATAGATTGGTGATTGGGTTTAATACCCAAAAAACATTTATGCGCTGATTAAACATTTTAGCAGCCATAATTATTCAGCCATAGCTGAATATGCATCGAATAAAATTTATGTAAACAATTCTACAATACTTATTCAACTGAAATTGGAGAACTTATACAACCTATTTCGTTTGAGGCAGAAAAAATCGAAGAGGTTGGGTACAAGACGCGACCGCATATAGGTGACGCAGGACTACGTAAGTCTCTTTGTGGCGATAGTAGCATATATCCATGCATGTAATAATACGCATGCAGCACATATAGAATTTGTTGAGACTGCACGTTGAAAATATTCAATTATTTTCGAATGAATGTTAATAGCGCTTCAAATCTTACTTCAACATCAAACACTATTTAGTTAGACATATACCGTGAACGTACCATATTCTGCGCAGTTAAGACATTTTTATGATTCTTCCGCTATTCTAAGTATTCTAGATTTAAATTAACAACGTGGATAGCCTCAACGTGTAGTACTACGGTCTATAATATCTGGTAAAAAATATGGGAATTATAAGTCGACCAACAATTGAGTATATTTTGCGTTTTGTAAACTTATCCACGGTGCCTAATTCTGCGCACTTTCTTGCCCATGTTCCTAATTCTGCGCATGTTTGCTCCTAATTCTGCGCACCCAAAAAGTGAAAATAAATACTCCTGCCATGCTGTTTATGTCTTTATACGCTGAAAGCACACCAAAAATTGCGGCATTAGCCATTACCATAATTAAATTCATGCTCCGGCCTCCTTGTGCTGTCCGGGTGGCAAAGGAATATTGTTATCATTTTGATTGCTTCATTTTAAATATTTTATTCTCGATAACGTGAAGGGAGGATTGATTCGGGTTTTCTGCATACTGAACATTACACTTTAGACTAATACTAAAAATTGTGTTTTCATATAGAAACCACTGCCCCACTCTCTGACGGCCCCATGAGGTTGGACATTAAAAAAAATAGAAGACATGGTTTCATGAATTGGCGCTCGTGGGTTCGGACCCCGAGACACAGCACATCAGGATTCAAATCAATGCAAGTTAAAGATTCTACTTGAATTTTCATGCCTCTATACCTCAGCCATTTGGGTGTGGTTGCGTATTCTTTCGCGCTTTCTTCGTACGATACATTACTGCGCAGAATTTGGGACATGAATAAAAAATCTGTGCCTAAATCTGCGCATTATTGCATCGCATTTTTCTAAGGAAAGCAATGCATGCAATCACTCTTTTTGTCTCAAACATGACTAAAACTAATTATTCTTTCTAATTATGCTGGGTAATTTGATCATTGCAAAGAATTTAGATCATAAATTTGTTAATTTTCTAGAAGGACAATATTAGCGTTGGTGCTAACAACGATGTTTTCTGTCATATAAAATACTTTCCGTTTCACGTTAAATTATTTCGCTCTCAAATATTATGGCCCATTTGTGAATAACGGCGTAATATTCAACTGACATTTATAAAAAAAATAACGCAATGATCAGAGCTATGCAGAATGTTAAAAAATACTTACATAAAGAAAAATGCGCAGAATTAGGGGCGGTCACGGTACCAGAGCTGCGGCAACACACACGAGCTGGGTACAGCTTTCATAGTGATGGGCGAGATGCGGAAACGGGTGATTGGGTGGTGGCCAATCAATCCTCGAATGTGCAGGTTGAGAATCAAGGGCTGATTCTTCAATATAAACATCATCAACGTGCACAGCCCTCACCTCAGAAGTACCGATGACGACAAGGATGAGTTCTACGCGCAGTTGGAGAGTGAATACGACCGCTGCCCAAAACATGATATCAAGATCGTCATCGGGGATTTCAATGCTCAGGTCGGCCAGGAGGAGGAATACAAACCGGTGATTGGAAGGTTCAGTGCACACCAGCGGACCAATGAAATGGGCCTAAGACTTATCGACTTTTCCGCCTCTAAGAATATGGCCGTACGTAGTACCTTTTTCCAGCACAGAATCCGCCATAAGTACACCTGGAGGTCACCAAATCAGACAGAATCACAGATCGACCACGTTTTGATCGACAGTCGGCACTTCTGTTTATTTGTATAAAAAATATCAACAGGCCTACTGGCCCTACTGATACACTTAAACTAGAATCTACGTGCTAGTGCCAGGAAACGAGTTTTCAGTACCTCGCGGCTGACGTTTAAGTCGAAGCAATGTGTGAATCGATTGAAATGGCGTTGAAGACCGATGATTGTGCTAAATGTGCTATAGTTGGTTCGCCGATCCGGTACACGCAGAAATGGACCGTTGCGTAGAACACGACTTTGGGCGTATATGTTGAGGTTCGCGAGTAAACTTGTGCAATCCACTCTCGAGGTCAGCATGTCGGCGACTGCCATTGCTCTGATCACGTCGCGACGAGTGTTCAACGGGTCAAGATCGATGAGTCTGCAGCGTTGTTCATAGCAGAGCAGCTGAAAGGGGTCGTTCCAGGGCAATCTTCGAAGTGCAAAACGTATGAATCGGCGCTACACTGACTCGATTCGGTCAACTCCATTTTGGTAGTACGGACTCCACACAGGAGCACAGTACTCAAGGTTGGACCGGACAAGAGCACAGTAGAGAGCTTTGAGGCAGTAGATGTCGTTGAAGTTCTTGGCGATCCGCATGATAAATCCCAGATTCCTGCAGGCCTTATCGACAATATATGCGATGTGCTGTTTGAAGTCGAGCTCAGAGTCAAGCAGTATTCCCAAGTCTTTAACACAATTTTCGCGGCGTAGAGGCACGTCTGATAGAATGTAGTCGAAAACGAGAGGGTTCAATTTCCTTGAGAATGTAATTATTTCACATTTGTCGGAATTTAGCAGCATGCGGTTGTCTGTGCACCATTTTGCAAAAATCAGCAGCTGCTTTTGCAGGAACGCGGCATCGGACGGACTATCGACTTTAGCATACAGCTTCAGATCGTCGGCAAAAGAGAGTCGCAGGCATTTAAACAGGAAGTTGACATCGTTGAAGTAGATGAGGAAAACCAAAGGTCCGAGATGGCTACCTTGTGGAATTCCAGAACTAGCAGTGAAAGGTCTGGAGGTGAACTCGTCGATACTAACTTCTAGGTGGCGATCGGAGAGGTAGGAATTAAACCATCGTAGCAACGAGCCTCCGATTCCGAGTTTGTCCAGTTTGGCGATGGCGATTCGATGGTTCAATTTGTCAAAAGCAGCGGAAAGGTCCGTGTAAATAACGTCCGTCTGCGACCGGTCGTCGAAACTTTTTATCACGTCGGACGTCAGAGTTAGAAGATTGGTTGTCGTGGACCGCTGGGGCATAAAGCCGTGTTGATCGTCTACGACATATTGCTTAAAGAATGCAAATACAGGTGCATACACAACAAGCTCGAACAGTTTTGATATTGAGTTTAGTGCAGAGATGCCGCGATAGTTATTCACATTTCTCCTATTCCCCTTTTTATGAACAGGAAACATGTATGCCGATTTCCATATTGTTGGGAAGACACCTGTACTGATTAATAAACTGAACAGGTGGCTCATCGGAGCAGCCAAGGCGTTGATACACTGTTTCAGCAGAACAGACGGAATACCATCCGGTCCAGAAGAACGAGAGGATTTTAGCTTCGCGGCGGCTGATATGACCATCGCGTCGTCGATGGAAAGGTGAGTTAAGCAATTGCTAAGTACGGGGACGCACTGGATGGCTGCGGAAATTTCTTCTCTTGTCAATCTTTCGTCAGCAAATACGCTGGAGAATTTCCGGGCGAATAGTTGGGAAATCTGTTCTGTGTTACTGGCAGTTTCATTACTCAGGAACATTACCGAAGGAAGCCCGTTGTCCTTCCGCTGTTCGTTGACGTGCTTCCAAAAGGATTTGGGATTCCTTTTCAGTCTACGTTCGATGTTGCTCAGGTAATTCCGGAAACAGGAGCGACTCAATCGTTTGTAACGTGTGTTGATCGACAAGTAATGGTTACGGAGTGGCAACGTTCGATATTTTGAAAATTACTTGAGAGCGGTCTTTCTCTCGGATTTCAGACGTCGTAACATAGCGTTTACCCAGGGTATCTGCTTCAGAGCGGACATGGTTCTTTTTGGGACATGTCGATCGATAGCGTAGTTCAGAATGTTGGAGAAAGTCATTGCGGCAGAATTAACATCATCCTTGTCCAAAACTGCATCCCAATTGATGCTAGTCAGGGTTCTTTGGATTTCCCTGAAGTCCGCACGGGCGAAATCATAGTAGACGATCGGTGGTGCACTAGTCACGTCAAGACGTATTTGTTGACGGATAGTAACCAGCAAGGGTGGATGATGTGGAACGTCCTTAACTAGAGGGGAAGGAGCCATCGCTATTTCGGGAGCCTGAACTTGCACACTAGCAAAGCATAAATCGAGAAAGCGACCGTTTTCGTTAGCAATGTTGTTAACTTGTTGCATGGTGGCAGTGCTGTAGCAGTCGAGTAACTCGTTAGTGAGTGGGGATAGAGACGACGAGCTAGAGTCAACGTACATGAAACCATTGCCTCGTCCGCGCTACTTTAACCCAGGCAGGTTGAAATCGCCCATAACTATTATCTCGTCTACTGGAGACGCCATTGAAGCTATTGCAGTAACTGAATTCATATGAGCATTCAAAATAACGGGATCGCGTATGCGATCAGGAGGCAGATACAGTGCACACAAGAACAACCTCCGGTCTGCAAGCTTTACCGTCACCCACACTTGCTCGACGGGCAGCCAGTTGTCATTTTCGATGATAGACGCTTTGAACTGGTGATGGACTGCTATCGAGACGCCACCTCCTGTGCTTTTGCGACTATTGTGTATGCTGCGGTCGCAACGGAACACCTCATAATTAGGCCCAAATATCTGCCGAGAGCACGTACGATTGTCAAGCCAGGTTTCGGTCAATACGATTATCTCGTACGGACTGTCGGAGCAGGCGAGCAGATAGTCAACAGCACTCGTGTTCATGCCACCCGCATTTTGGTAGTAGCAGTGAATATGTTGGGGTTCTGTGCGGTTGTACGGTTCCTGGTTGCGAAGCGAAGGACTGGAAGCAGAGTACGGATCACCAGTGGGGCGGGAATCAATAATTACGAACTTGCCTGGCAGGGGGTTTTGGACGCCCCGTCCGCTGCTCCCGCACACAGGACCGGGACGGCTGCTGGTCGCTGGCTGGAATGACTCGACTGCGGCAGGGAGGTCGGGGGCGTCCATGGTGCCAACAACAGTGCATCCCGGTGCTCCGGTGTAAGTTGGTTGACTGAAACTGGCAGAAGCATCGAGCCGGCGGAAATCAGTTGGCTGAACTTCGAGGATCGGTAAGCCGGTAGTTGAAGAACTGGAAACGTAAACTGCATCAGCAGAGAAATAGCGGTTCTGCGTGATATACTTGCCGAGGGTGGGTGTCTGGAAGCCCTGGCTCCCGCACCCGCACACAGGATCGGAACGACTGATGTACGCTGGCGGGAATGTCTCGACTGCGGCGGGGGGGTTGGGGGCTTCCATGATGCTGTACTCGATGCATTCCGGTATCGCCTGAATTTCAGCAACTAGGCGTCTGAAGTCGACGGCTCTAAAGGGGCTGGTGAGTCCAGCGCCATCGGTGTCACAGATAAGGTGTCGACAGCAGAGTTACCGGGTGGTTTAACAGCTGGAGTTGCAGGCGGAGCGGTGGGAATAGGGGGAAGCCATACCGCTGGATTCGAACAAGCGTCGTCGAATTCCCTAAAAGCGATTCCTTGTGGCCAACAGTCGGGGGTCAAGGCCGCAGCTTTGTATTTCAAGGGAATGCCAACCTTGAAGGACACAAAATTTAGCGACTGGAGGTCAGTACCCTTTTTTACTAAGGGAACAACTCGAATGGCATCCCGAATCTGTAGGCCATCCCGAACTAGTCCTTCGACAACGTCAGTGGTCACGGTGGGGTGGAAACGCGACAAGTACACCCAGAATAAATTGGGTGGGGAACTGACCACAAGCTTGTGGTGATGATAAGCTTATCACGGTTCTCGACGGGCCTCGTTCCGGTGGCCGGTTTATTCGGAGTCACCGAGTCACCTCGGCGACGTTTTGAAGGACGATCGCGGTCCGGTATCCGCATCGTGGTTGCAGCATTGACCTTGTCGGCAAGTTTTGCAACCTGATGGTTATTCCTGACAATTTCGTCTTTGAGTTCCGAGATTCCATTTATTTGCCCCTCGATGACAGTAGAGATGACATTTCCGAGAGACGACCACACTTTTGAAGCGCGCAAACTTGATTAGTTTTGCGCACTCGTCACACATCCAGAATAGCTGGGGTTTTCGAGGAGAATCTTCGAGAACGGGCCGTTGAAACCAGCGCACCGGACATGGCAGGCTTGGTCGCAAAAACCCATACATGTAAAATGATCATCTGCTTTTTTCAGTGTTTTAGCACAGCGGTCACAAGCGGATCAGTTGGTCATATTGACTCAAAAAATATTGATTCTTGTTAGAGTGTACGGTATGCGACCGCCGATATGGATGCCCTTAGGATCACTCTGACAGCAGGTACACGCAGCGTGCAGATTTATTTCCGTGTAGCACTGGCACTGGCTTCGTACAAGATGTAAACAAAATAGTCGAACAAGGTCACCTAAAAGCTCGTAGAGTCACTTCGATTGTGTTCGATTATTAAAATTACTATTGAAAAACGCCACAGGCAATCTTCGTTAGCACTCTTCACAAAGAAAAAACAATAAAACAAACGATAGACAAGTAAAATAATATCGAAAACTTAGCGGGTGGTAAAAACACAGCTATCAACGTTCAATACACTGAACCGAATCACTTCTCAGACATTATCGACGCCAGATCCTATCGAAGCGCTAACGTTGACTCGGACCACTACCTAGTGATGGTTAAGATGCGCCCAAGACTCTCCATTGTGAGCAACATTCGATACCGACGCCAGCCTCGGTTAGATCTCGCGCGGCTGAAGCAGCCAGACGTCGCCGCAAACTACGCGCATTCACTCGAAGCTGCACTGCCGGAAGAGGACGAGCTGGACGAAGCCCCTCTCGAGGACTGTTGGAACACTATCAAAACAGCCATCAGCAGTGTATCGGAGAACTCCATCGGGCATGTGGCCCGGAATCAGCGGAACGATTGGTTTGACGATGAATGTAGGAGGGTGATGGATGACGAGAACGCTGCGCGGGCGGTCAAGATGCGCAGTGCCACACGTCAGAACGTGGAAAGACACAAACAGAAGAAGATGCAGCGAAACCAAATCTTTCGGGAGAAAAAGCGCTGCCTGGAAGAGCAGGAATATGCAAAGTTGGAGCGGCTGCATCGTTCTCAGGAAACTCGAAAGTTCTACCAGAAACTGAACGGATCCCGCAAAGGCTTTGTGCCGCGAGACGAAATGTGTCGGGATAAGACTGGCAGTATTCTGACGGACGATCGTGAGGTAACCGATAGGTGGAAGCAGCACTTCGACGAACAACTGAATGGCGCCCAGGCGGAGAGCCATGGCGGCGGGGAAAGCGATTTCGATGGTGCAACAAACGGGGAAGAGGTGCCAGCCCCAACGATAGCCGAAGTTAAGGAGGCCATCATGCAGCTAAAGAACAACAAGTCAGCTGGAAAAGATGGCATCGGAGCTGAACTTATTGAAATGGGACCAGAAAAGCTGGCCGTTTGTCTGCACCGACTAATTGTTAGAATTTGGGATACGGAACAGCTACCGGAGGAGTGGAAAGATGGGGTTATCGGCCCGATCTATAAAAAGGGCGACAAGTTGGACTGTGAGAACTATCGAGCGATCACCGTTCTCAATGCCGCCTATAAAGTGCTGTCCCAAATCATTTTCCGCCGTCTATCACCAATTGCGAATAGATTTGTAGGAACTTATCAAGCCGGCTTCGTCGAAGGTCGATCTACAGCGGATCAAATATTTACACTGCGGCAATCCTCCAAAAGGCCCGTGAATACAGGACTTTAAAGCCGCATATGATACCATCGACCGGAAAGAGCTATGGAAAATCATGGACGAGAAAAGCTTCCCCAGGAAGCTCATCAAACTGATTGAATCTACGATGGATGGTACACAGTGCTATGTTCGGATTTCGGGTGGATTGTCAAGTTCATTCGAATCACACAGAGGGCTTCGTCAAGGTGATGGTCTTTCATGCCTGCTGTTCAACATGGCGCTACAAGGTGTTATGAACCGAGCGGATATCAACACGCGGGGCACGATATTCAACAAATCTAGTCAATTCGCCTGCTTTGCCGATGACATGGATATTATCGGCAGACCATCTGTGGCGATGACTGAACAGTACACCAGACTAAAGCGCGAAGCAGAAAAGATTGGGCTAAAGGTAAATACGTCTAAAACAAAGTACATGCTGGCCAGTGGAACCGAGGCCGAACGACACCGCTTGGGCAGTAGGATATTGATCGACGGCGATGAGTTTGAGGTAGTCGATGAATTTGTCTACCTTGGCTCACTGGTAACGGCGGACAATGATACCAGCCGTGAGATTCGGAGGCGTATTATCAGCGGAAGTCGTGCTTACTACGGATTTTTCGAACAACGAGTGGTGAGAACGATCTTCGGCTGCGTACAGGAGAACGGACTATGGAAGCGGAGGATGAACCATGAACTCGCACAGCTCTATAGCGAACCCAGTATCCAGAAGGTGGCTAAAGCTAGACGGATACGATGGGCAGGGCATGTTGCAAGAATGCCGGACAACTACCCTGCAAAGATGGTGTTTGCCTCAAATCCGGTAGGAACAAGACGACCAGGAGCGCAGCGAGCAAGATGGTTAGACCAGGTGGAGCGAGATCTGGCAGTAGCCTTCAGTAGCCTTCAACCGAGTTACATACAGAAATTTTGTTCAACAGGCTTTGTCCTAGGACGGCAAGCCACCTAAGTAAGTAAGTAAGTAAGTAACCATTATCAAAATTGGTTTTTTATTTGTTTTGTTGATGAGTTTGCTCATCTATTCTATTTTCACAAGCGACCACTCGCTTGTAAGCAAGTGATCGCTTGCTTGCGAGTTCTTGTGCGTTCAAAAGTGGAATTCCAGGGACATGTCAGTCTGTCAGTGCTTTAACCATCAAAAGGTAGTGGTCCGAATCAACGTTAGCATCACGACAGTTTTTAGCGTCGATAATATCCAAGAGGTACCTTCCATCAATCAAAACGTGATCCATTAACGATTCGGTCTATTGCAGTGTTCTTCAAGTAGACCAATAGTTGTCGTATTCACGCTCCAGCTCCGCATTAGAGTGCAAGTTTAATATCATCACCAACCAACAAAATACTTCATTAAATTAAATTTGTAATTTCTTATGTTTCCAATCATACAAAAAAGCAGCCAACAAGCTTTCATCGTGCATCCCAACCAAAAAAGATCCACACATACGAGTAGGATTTGTTTCAGGTATTCTCGCAATGAATACAGCATGACACATTACGACGACGGTACGTATATGTCTAGGCGATTGTGACAAAGTACAAATAAAATGCGACAGCATTTAGAGGATGCAAACGATCCCGGCACGGCACAGGAGGGTGCACTGTGGGAAGAACGTCGCAAGGTACGTAAGAGGTAAAGCGCGGGTATTAAATATTCACTTCTGTGCCAAATTGCTAAATATCCTTCCGTTTGCTTTTTTCCACATCACACTTCCTACCCGGGGTCCGTCGGTTCCGTCGGTGCCGTTTGCATTTGTTGTGAGTTTGCCTCTCTGCCTTTGTGTTGCTTTTTTTGGCGCCCGCTTTGCATTGCTTTGCTTTCACTTCTTCAAGGAAATCCTGAAAATCCTGCACCGAAAGCGAAACGGAACACAGGTAAGCCCAAACGGAGCGCTTCCACATATATCGTTGGCCCAACCCGACTGTCAACGTATGTGAAGACGGATAAATATTTGATGAATTTAAATACCGCTCATTCCGAGCGAGACACGATGAGCTGAGGGTGAGTTTTAATGGCAAAATTTTCCTGTTTGTATATCATGCAATTTGGGTGTCTGGCAAGTGCATTGGAAAACTGTTTACCTCGTGCAAAGGTAATCTATATGTCGGAAATGTTGACCACAGTTTTCGTATTTTTCTTCCTACATCGTGTGTCAGTCATCCCGTTGTTGCAAAGACCACCCGTTTAATTTTGGGACTTATTTCCTTTTGAGCGCAATGTGACGCGCTAGGATCTGTTTTTGTTTGCACGTTTTAAGTGTATGTATGCTCGTATGTGCGCGTGGCTGCTGCTGCTAGGGTGAACTGTTTTCAGATCGGCCCTTGTTATACCGTGACTTTTTCGGCAGTTCAAATTTCGGCTTCAGCACCTTGATTGCAATAATATGTCTCGGTGCCAACACGTATGTCCTGTACCGCTCCGACGTCGAATCATTAAAAAATGAAAAGAAAGTGAATAGAATGGAAACAAACCCGCAGGATGCAGGATGTGAGATGATTTCGACGGAGCTTCAGGTAGAATGGGAAGTCGTTACTCATGAGGCGACTTGAATGGATGGTAGTTTGACTGAAGGCATTTTCATTTAATTTTGCTCAGTATTTGCACAAACATATGTGAATGCCAACCTAAAATTCACAGTCAATCGTTTATATGTAATAATGGCATTTATTCCATATCCACTGCGGAAAATGAACAAATGACTAGTAATTCGTCATTGCTCCTGCTGTTATTAAATATATTTCCAATGTTATTGCAACTGTTGCTGTTGTTGAAGAAAATGCTCTTTAAACTGAGATTTAAGGGGGGCACCAACGCAGCGCCAAATTCCCGTGTCGCAAGATAAAAGACAAACATTTCAGAGAACGACAGAATCCGTACGATAAACACATTCTTATTCACCTTTCGTTTTCGCTTACCCCCAAGGATAGTACCATGCAATTTTCTCCTTCCCCAACGATGCAGGACCGACAACGTGCAGCACGAGAGACCGTTCAGGTATGGGAATAAAGATTGAGAATACAAAAAATCTGACATGAATAATGAATTAATTTCAAACAATCGTTTTACGATATTTCATTTTTATTTACCTCCGCGCGGTAATGTGTAAAGCGTTAAACGAAATTTAAATGCAGCAGCTTGTCCTCGAGATGTAAATACTTTTTCAAACATTTTTTGAGTAGGCCAAATAATTATTATCCATACCGCATTCCTCTCCTGTGCGATAGTCAAGCCACCAACCAACGAATAGAAAAATGCAAAATTGCTCGTCAGCGAAAGGAAGATAAGTCACCACTTCTGGCAGGGATCGTTAATCTTAAACACTCATTAAAAAGAGTGTACACTCGGTTGAATACATATGAATCCATGAATAGAAGAGAGCATATCAAAAATAAAAATATAGCGATATGAATATACTTGCGCATTGTCCCCGGCAGCCGTGAAAAGGGTAAGGGTACCCCTCATAGCCCGGAACCTGAAGAAGCTGGCACCCAAACAACCGAAGTCAATGCGAACGAATGCCACTCTCGCAGTCGAATTGTCGGGCGCTCGTTCCGATAGAAATCGTAGCAAAAATCTTATACATTTTCAATAACCATATCTCAAGCAGCCGGCTTAGCTTTCTTCTTCGATCCCTGCCGCTGGCTGGCTGGCTGCTGCAGTCCCTACGTATGCAACACATCACAAGCGGATCTGAGTAGCGTACAATCGAAAAGGAAACAAGCATATATGGTTTGACAATCCTCTGCCGAGTGAGGGACCGTGCATCGGAAAGATGTTTATTAGAGCGGATTAAAAAGCGGAGATCTGCAAACGAGGGAAAATTTGCATATCAATATTTATTAGAGTGAACGTCTTGCTCATAACGAAGGAAAAAAAACCGTTATACACGCACATAACATCTAAGGGCTGCGGAAGGATATTTCCGGTACTTTCATGGTTGAGCCCTTGAATGGAACATATATTTAAATTGAATTGTAAAGGACATTCTATCGATGACGTGACTTTTTCCTGGTGCAGAGATCGGTAAATTTATCACAAACTAATACATTCTATATATATAAAAGTGAGCGTGAGTATGTTTGTATGTTTGGATGTATGTTCCACCATAACTCCAGAACGCCTTGACCGATCTCCATCAAACTTGACACACATATTCCTTGATATAAGGGTATCAGCACTGGGGGCTTGATAATAGGAGGGGCGGTTCGTAAAAAGAAGAGATGCCATAACTCTGAACTGCCCGGACGGTTCTTCACCAAACTTGGCATACATGTTTCTTGACATAAGGGAATCAGCACTGAAGGGTTGACAAGACGAGAGGGGGAGAGGGGTGGGGGTTCATATATTTGTCACCGCTTATTTCAGCTGACTGAGTCGTACGCCGCCTTAAAGTCCACAAGCAGATCATATGTCTGGAAGTTGTACTCCCGGAACTTGTTAAACAACTGTCGCATGGTAAAGATCTGATACGGTGTGATGCGACCCTCACGAAAACCAGCTGACGGTCTTAGTCTACAGAGAAGGATACTGGAAAGCATCTTAGAAGTAAAATTGAGCAATGTAATGCCTCGATAGTTGTTACATTCGAGTCGAAGTCCATTTTTATAACTAAGGCAACCGAAACCGTCCAATCAGTTCTCCGGCATTTGTTGATCCTCCCAGATCCTAACAATGATTCGGTGGATTGCTGCGTTCAGCCGCTCACTCCCCGCTTTTAGAATTTCAGCCAGTATACCGTCCTTCCCAGCAGCCGCAGCTCTGTGATTGCCTTCTTAATCTCCTTCTTTATTGGTCCACAGTTTGGCTATCGCTCACAATTCTTATCCTATTCCTGCTGATCTCCGTGTTTAACTCGGCATTCAACAGCGTCTGAAAGTGCTCCTTCCACCTGGCAGGTTGCCAACACTTTCATTGCACCTCACAGGCAGGGCAAAGCAACTCCGATCCCGACCTCTTCGTGGTACCAGCCGGAATACGGAGACTCGGTACTTGGAACTGCAGATCGCTAAATTTCGCAGGTTGCGAGCGGGTGCTGATTGAGTAGCTCTGCAGGAAATCTGTCGCAAAGGAGAGAAGGTATGGAAGATCCGTGGCGGAAAGGCTCAGTTTTATCAGAGCGGTGGCGCTACCAACGAACTGGGAACGGGCTTTGTAGTGCTGGGCGGAATGCAGGATCGCGTGATAGATTCGAAGGCGATCAACGAGAGAATGTGTGTATTGAGGATAAAGGGCCGTTTCTTCAATTATAGCATCATTAACGTGCGCTGCCCGCACGAAGGTAGACCGACGATGAGAAAGAAGCGTTCTACGCGAGGCTGGAGGCAATGGACGACAGCTGCTCGTCACGGGACATCAAGATCGTCATCGGGGATATGAACGCCCAGGTCGGTAGGGAAGAAATGTATAGACCGGTAGTAGGACGCCATATCCTGCACACCGACACAAACGATAACGGCCAACGATGTATAAACTTCGCAGCTTCCCGAGGCCTGGTGATCCGAAGCACCTTTTTCCCACGCAAGGATATCCACAAAGCCACCTGGAGATCACCTGACCAACGTACAATGAACCAAATTGACCACGTTCTCAGAGGGTCGGTTTTTCTCTAACATCACGAACGTACGCTCTCGTCGAGGTGCGCATATTGATTCTGACCATTACCTAGTAGCAGTACACGTGCGCTCAAAGCTGCCCACCGTATACCGGACACGTCAAAGCCGCCCTTCTCGGCTGAACATCAGGCAGCTAGATAACCCACAAGCTGCCGAGAACTACGCGCGAGTACTGAATGAGGCACTGCCTTCTTCCGGGGAGTAAGGTGCTTCAAACCTCGAAGATGGTTAGGGCAGAATACACTCGGCCATCGGAGAGGCCGTTACCGCGGCACTAGTGATTCAGCCTCGGGGTACACAAAATGATTGGTTTGATGGGGAATGCCAACAAGCGGTGGAGGAGAAAAAAATGCTTGGAAAAATTATCTAAGTATTACCACCAGAGAGAACCTGGCCAAATACCGACGAGCTAGGAACCAGTTGAGCACGAGTCCTGAGGAGGAAAAAGCGCCAGAAGGAGGACAGAGATCGTGAAGAATTAAAGCAACTATTCCGAGCTAATGAACCGGAGGAATGGATGAAAGGAGTGGTTTGTCCCATCTACAAAAAGGGTGATCAGCTAGACTGCTGCAACTATCGCGGTATTACGCTGGTAAACGCCGCCTACAAGGTGCTCTCCCAGATCCTGTTACGCCGGCTGTCACCGATAGCACAAGTTTCGTAGGGAATTATCAGGCGGGTTTCATGGGGGCTCGCGCAACTACGGATCAAATTTTTACTATCCGAAAGATCTTGCAGAAATGTCGGGAGTACAACGTGCCCACACATCACATCTTTATTGATTTCAAAGCAGCATACGATACAGTCGATCGAGACAAGCTATGGCAAATAATGCACCATTCGGTTTTCCGGACAAACTGACACGACTGATCAGAGCTACATTGGATCGAGTGATGTGTTTCGTACGCATCTCTGGGACACTCTCGAGTCCCTTCGAGACGCGACGAGAGTTGAGACAAGGTGACGGTCTATCCTGCATGCTGTTCAACATCGCTCTTGAGGGGGTGATCCGACGAGCGGGCATCGAAACGAGAGGCACGATTTTTACCAAGAGTAGCCAACTTCTAGGCTTTGCAGATGACTTCGATATCATTGCCAGGAACTTTGCGACGGCGGAGGCAATCTACGCCAGACTGAAAGTGGAGTCTAGGAGAATTGGGCTAAAAATAAATGCGTCGAAGACCAAATACATGAAAGGAAGAGGCTCAAAGGAAACAAATGCGTGCCTCCCACGGACGGTAACCGTTGACGGCGACGAACTAGAAGTGGTAGAGGAGTTCGTGTATTTGGGATCGCTGGTGACCGCGGACAACAACACTAGTAAGGAGATCCAGCGGCGCATCCAAGCGGGAAATCGGGCCTACTTTACCCTTCGTAAAACGCTACGATCAGGAAGCATACACCACCGCACGAAGCTAACAATGTACAAAACCATTATTAGACCGGTAGTTCTTTGCGGACTTGAAGCCGTGACGCTGCTTGCGGAGGACATACGCGCCCTTGCCGTGTTTGAGCGGAAAGTGCTGCGGACGATATTTGACGGAGTACAAACTGAAAGCGGGGAGTGGCGGAGGCGTATGAATCACGAGCTACAGGCACTGCTTGGGGAGACTCCCATCGTACATCTAGCAAAAGTTAGCAGGCTACGGTGGGCCGGACACGTTGTAAGGATGCCGGACGACAGTGCAACGAAAATAGTCCTCTTCAACAACCCCACCGGTATCAGGGACAGGGGGCCCAACGTGCACGATGGCTCTACCAGGTCGAAAGCGATTTGCGACTTCTGAGACGACTAGGAAATTGGCGACGAGTGGCCCAAGACCGAGTTGAATGGAGACGAGTGCTTGAAACAACACGAGCTACCCCGGCTCTATGCTGCTGAAGAAGAAGAAGGCAGGGCAAAATTCCTGCACCGTTTTGTAAAAATTCCGTATGTCATTGCCTCTATACTAGAGTGTCCCAAAATAGTACTATGTCAGAAAACCCGGGGGCTCACCCCTAAAATGATAACTTAGGGTGTCACAATAAAACTTTTATATGACGTCAACATTGGTTGCCGCGATTTAGGTGTCGCACATTTGAGTTTTATGAAAAAACGGCATTTCTCAGGAGTACATTCAAAAAAATATTTTTAGAAATGTTAAAGTTGGTGAAACAAGGTACTTGACTATTTTTTTCACAATCATTGAGATCTGATACATACACAAAAAAGTTATGGTGGCATGTCTGGAGTCATATTTACTTACTTACTTATGTGTCCATGTCCGCCGGTCCGGCAGAACAAAGGGATGAAGTCAGAGATCTCCACTGCTGACGGTTACCCGCCATGGCTTTTACCTGTCGCCAGGACAGGTTCTCGTCTACAGCCCGGATGTCGTTGGCTAAGCTCCGTCGCCATGAGCCTCTGGGTTTGCCTCTTCTACGTTGCCCTTGTGGATTCCAGTCGAGTGCTTTTCTGCAAACCTCGTTCGCTCCTTTCCTCAAGGTGTGTCCGATCCACTTCCACCTACGTTCACGAATTTCTGTGGCTATCGGCCGTTGATGACACCGATGATGGAGTTCCTCATTGGATATCCAGTTATCAGGCCACCATTCACGAATGATGTATCGCAGGCACCGGTTAATGAATACCTGCAGTTTTTGGTGTGTCTCCGCAGAGACGCACCACGTTTTGCAGGCATATAGCAGTACGGATTTCACGTTTGAATTCGTTTGAAGATTCGGGAGTCATATTTGTTTATTGAATTCGGCAAAAATTTAAAACTTTTGAAATTTCATTTAAATAAACGTCAAACAGGGTATCGAACAGTGTCTCAGAGCAACGTAGCTATGCAGCAACGTAGAGCTGTGCAGAGTCTAAATTACAGCCACAAAGAATCGCCCAAGCCTTTATTTAGTCAACTGAATACGACTGACTTTGCTTAGCAGTCAGGTCTTTGAACGCGGTCGGAATCTAGACGACAACGATGATTGCCGACACGACGATGCACCGAACTATTTAGACAGCTCGTCGCATCGGCGGCATAGTGTAACGCTGCCGAGATGGTATATAGCGCGAGACATGTTCTGATGCTGGCATAAGCGATATATTGTACCAAGGGCATTCAACCCCCACAGTATCTTCAAATCTCGCTGAGATATTTACCATTTTATAAGGGCGGAACAAAACGCATTTCTGTAATTTTCAAATTTTAGCAGTTTTATGTGAAAGATTTAAATAAAAAAACTTGAACTCACTCACTCACAACTCACTTACACTCAGTCAGGTGCAAATAGCATCGCAAAACCACAATACCATACCATTCACATCGATCTCGTCTAATAAAGTAACCCAATCCAGAGACAAAATATGGTCCACAAGAACATCAAAGTTAATACGACGATAGTTCAGAGGCGCAATTTCGAAACTGACCAGTATAGGCAAGAATAAATTCAATGGAGGATGGGGAAGATCAACAGGACGTAGCGGAGAAATGCCCCGACGCACAACGATCTATTGTTCAGCAAGGCAGTAAACGAGGTCCAGTGTTTGTCCGAGATTATTACGCAGTGAATTAACTTGTTTCAAGTTCAGGAATTCAAATCCATCGACCACAGCAGCGCTAGCAGCAGGAAGCGGGAGAGAACTGTTGAACTGTACTCCATTCTCTCCACTTAACCAAGAAGTTTGTGGTTGGTTATAATCACCATAAATGAGAATTCTTTCTTTTGAAGACCCCTTGTCACGTAATTCACGGATTGAGAGAATATGCTCATCGATAAACTTGACCACATTACTTCTGTCAGGAGGGATGTAAACTGCACCAAGCAAAAACTTTATTCCTTTGATGACAGCAGTAACACAGACTTGTTCGAGACAATTTCCATGTCTTACGTTAACCAGCGAACTAGGGAACTGTTGAGTGACGGCAATCAATACGCCACCAAAACTACTTTTGGCACTATTCATCGAGCTACGATCACAACGATACACGTGGAAGGTTGTTCCAAACAGCTGAAGAGAATCGATGCAGCCATCCAAACCGGTTTCAGTTAGCATAATTACATCCTAGTTGCAGACATTAGATGCAAGGAATAGGTCGTTCACTTTGGTCCTTAAACCTCGCACATTCTGATAGTATGCACAAATAACATCCACGTTATTGGCATGTGCAGAAAGCTCCGAAACAAAACTCCCTGCACGTGGAGGTTCCAAGCTGGAAACGGGAAATACATCCGCGGAAGTGATGTCCGGATTACAATTGCACTTGCCTGCATAACTGGGTTGGAAGACCCTGTCACCACACCAGCACACAGGGCTTGGACGACTGCTGGCCGCTGGCAGGAATTGCGCAATTGTGGCTGAGGAATCGAGGGCTTCCATAATACCAATTTCAAAGCATCCCGCGTGGGCAAACTGGTTGAGACAAACTGGAAGCAATCGAAGGATCAGGAGAAGTTAAGTTCAAAACAGCATCACACTTGCCCGAGATTGATTGTCGGGAGATCCCGTCACTAACCCCGACCGAAGGGCCAGGATGACTTTGTTGGCAGGAATTATCGAAAGATTGTCGAATATGTAGAAATGAACTATCAGCAAGCACGACTTGGTCGGGTGGCTCAGGAACTCCCTTAGTACCGTAGGCGATGCGTCCTGATGGCGTAAATAATCCCACGTTGTCGTCAGTAATTGGGAGTGCGGAGGTCGTTGGAGCGGCGGAAGGCTTCCGGTCGTCTGTTAGATTAGTAGTAGTAAATGGTCCATCGTACTCGTCGTTTTGAGCCTATGCAGTCTATGCTATGCAGTCAGTTGCTATGCTATGATTTTTTGAGACGCTTTTGATACAGTGGGCATTTTGTATTCCAGTATGCATGATTTACATCCAAATGCTCAGCGAGCGATAGTTTTTGCTGTTCGTTTAGAGAAACGCAATTAATGCATTTTTCGGTGTTTGCTTAACATTGGCCGACAGGATGTCCTTCAGCACACTTAGGACAGCACACAGTGTTGTTGCAATTAACTGCTTTGTGCCCATACTGGGAGCACTGGAAGCATCTCATATTACATAACGCGCTTAAGGGTAGTACCGCATTACGCGTTGTAAATCCAACATACAAAATCGCGTTAAATATTATTTCAAAAAATATGTCAGCCCAATCGGTCCACTAGATTCTGAGATACACGTACCGCCAGCTAAAGAAACATGGTTTGAGATCAGATATTAAAAAATCCTTTTGGAATGACATTTCTGAAGGTGTAAGCGTCTCGAAAATGCAAAACAAAAAAATTCGATTTGTCCGACTTTCCAGAGTAAGGTCCCCCCTTAACGAATAATGTGGTAACAAGCAGAATAAACAAAACTAGTCATCATAAATCAATTATTTCGCTTCGCTCTTATTCACTTTACTTTAAAAAATGTATGTAAAGCTTCTTTTATTTGAAGGACTTGTGGGTAAAACAAACATTTTACAGACGAAAAAATAACAATGAATTTGTGCACGCTGTGAGTTTCGACCGATATAACGTTGTTGCAAGTTACCCCGCTGATACAAGTTACCCCTTTTGACGGTAATGCCGATTCAAGACAGAAAGCCAAATAAATAAATAATTAATGGGTGGCTACTAAAATTTTGGATTTTTTTCGCGGCCCTTATGCTCAACAACAAACGAGCTAAGAGAGAAATGAGAGTATGTATGTGTTAGCTCTCTTTCTCCTCTTTTTGTTAATATTTTTATTTTGTTTATGCTTGCTCAGTTTTGATAAAAATGGCGTCAAAACAAGAAGCATTCCGAGAGCGCGTTGTACACTTCAACGAACTGCAACAGCAATCTCGGCAAAAAGTATACGGTACAACATTTAAAAAGCAAATATGTTGCGGCTTCGACTGTTTACCATATCCTAAGATGCCCAACAACTATTCGCAAGCAAGTTAGTGGAAGACCAGCCAAAATTATGGACACACAAGGACATCGTTCTCTTTCTCGTTTCTTCAACAACAAGTCCTCTGGTTTGGCTATCAATTAAGATGCACCAGATGAATGTTATGAGAAAATTTTGATCCCGTTTCTACAAAAACATCATGCAGATGGACAATACGTGTTTTGGCCGAATAGAGCATCATCGCATTACGCCAAAAAACACAATCGTTCCTGAATACCCATTCGATCCCATTTTTACCCAAGAACCACGACTCGAAAAATCTGTCTCAGTGCGCTCAATCGAAGATTTCTTCGGGATTTTGAATTCCTTGGTGTACAAAAATAACTGGAGAGCCACGAATTGCAAACAGTTGATTGGTACATTCAAGAGATGCATTCGTAAAGTTGACAAGAAGGCCGTACAACGCTCCTGTTTCGACGTCAAACGAAAGCTTCGCTGAACAGCCGATTACGGATTGTTTCAAATGTACACTAATTTTTTTTCAACAATGGATAATGTATCTTTAATTTCGGTAAATCAGGTCTTCTTCATGTATCTTTGTCTTTTTTTACAGCTTAAGAAAAAAATTCCAAAATTTTAGTTGCCACCCGTTAAAGCGAGTGGTAACCTATATGTACTCCTTGCCAACGAAGCAACCAAATATTTAAATTTATTTAATAATTACTTAAACCCGAATTCTTCAAGGGAGATCATATTCTCCGCTGCAGTTGTTTAGTTTCTAGAACGAGTAGGAGAGAGACGTCTACAGTGAGACACTTTTCTTCCAAAAAATTTAAAAATTTTTTGGTGATAGTTACCAACGTGGTCTTCAATCCATTTGAAAGGTATATCCTTCTAGTTGTCTGAAAAAAAGTTTCAGCCCTTTTGGTTAAAAGATAAAATAGTTACAAACGCAAATGTGAAAGTGTCTTTTTGGCTCACTGTTCCCCAGTAGGTGGGAAGAGTGAGACAACGAGTATTGAATACTGAGACACATATTAGAATTAAACTTAAACCATATTTTTGGTTACAAAGAATAGTTTAGAAGTCGTACTGTTTATTTTGTGCATAAAGGATACATTATTGTTGTGCATTATTGAAAATTGCGATTTTTCTCACATCTACATTTATATTCATACTAGCTGACCCGACAAACTTCGTATTGCCACAAATTAACCTGTGTTGTACATAAATCATGAATCTCGGATGATCTTTGTCACAATCTCGAGTTTTGCAAGCCCCCCAGTGGGCGGCGCATCCGACGGCGGGTTACCGGCAACACTCGCGACCGTCTCTTCCTGAATGATCTAGTGTTACTATAGATAGTTTTTGTGGTCTTGTATTGACTAATGTTTTATGGAAGAGTCTCGAATTTCTCGAGTTCGATTAGTTTTTGAGTTTCGCAAAAATGTCTGTTTTATTTGTATGAGAGTCCATATCCCCCTACCACAGGGGTGAGAGGTCTCTAGCTATCGTAAAATAAATTCAAGACTCCAAAATCTCCCACATGCCAAATTTGGTTCCATTTGCTTGATTAGTTCTCAAGTTATAAGGAAATTTGAATTTCATTTGTATGGGAGCTCCCCTCTTAAAAGGGGAAGGGGTCGTAATTCACCACAGAAAAAAATTCTGTCATCTAAAACTCCCACATGCCAAATTTGGTTCCATTTGATTGATTAGTTCTCGAGATAAGAGAAAATTTGCATTTCATTTGTATAGAAGCCCACCCTCTTGAAGGGGAGATGGGCCATAACTCGCTTTCTAAAGAAGAGAGGGGTCTCAATTTACCATAGAAAAAAATCTTGCGTCCAAAATCACTTGCATGTCAAATTTGGTTCCATTTGCTTGATTAGTTCTCGAGTTATGAGGAAATTTGTTTTTCATTTGTATTGGAGCCCCCCCCCTTAAAGTGGGGAAATCCATAGAAAATATATCATAGAAAATATTCTTGCCTACAAAAACACCCACATGATAAATTTGGTTCCATTTGCTTGATTAGTTCTAGAGTTATGAGGAAATTTGTATTTCGTTTGTATGAGAGCCCCCCCCTCTTAAAAAGGTAAGGGGTCCTAATTCATCAAAGAAAAAATGGTTGCCTCCAAAAACACCCACATGCCAAATATGGTTCCATTTGCTTGATTAGTTCTCGAATTATAAGGAAATTTGTATTTCATTTGTGTAGAAGCACCCCCTCTTAAAGTTGGGAGGGGTCCTAATTCACCATAGAAAATATTTTTGCCTCCAGAAACCTCCACATGCCAAATTTGGTTCTATTTGCTTGATTAGTTCTCGAGTTATGAGGAAATTTGAATTTCATTTGTATAGGAGCCCCCCCTCCTAAAGTGGGTAGGGGTCCCAATTCATCATAGAAAAAAATTTTGTCTCCAAAAACACCCACGTGCCAAATTTTGTTCCATTTGCTTGATTAGTTCTCGAGTTATGAGGAAATTTGTATTTCGTTTGTATAGGAGTCCCCCCTCTTAAAGTGGGGAGGGGTTCTTATTCACCATAGAAAATATTCATGCCCTAGAAAACTTTCACATGCCAAATTTGGTTCCATTTGCTTGATTAGTTCTTCAGTTATGAGGAAATTTGTATTTCATGTGTATAGGATCCCCCCCTCCTAAAACGGGTAGGGGTCCCAATTCATCATAGAAAAAAATTTTGTCTCCAAAAACACCCACATGCCAAATTTGGTTCCATTTGCTTAATCACTTCTCGAGTTATGAGGAAAATTGTGTTTCTTTGGTACAGGAGCCCCCCCTCTTAAAGTGGGGTGAGGTCCTAATTTACTATAGAAAATATTATTGCCCTCGAAAACCTTCACATGCCAAATTTGGTTCCATTTGCTTGATTAGTTCTCGAGTTATGAGGAAATTTGTATGGAAGCCCCCCCCCCCCCCTTTTAAAGAGGAGAGGAGTTATAATTCCCCTTATTAAGAGGGGAGCGGTCTCAATTTACCATAGAATAAATTCTTGTCACCAAAAACACCCACATGCCAAATTTTGTTCTATTTGCTTGATTAGTTGTCGAGTTATGCAGAAATTTGTGTTTCATTTGTATGGGAGCCCCCCCTCTTAGTGGGGGGAGGGGTTTCTAACCATCACTAAAACCTTTCCTGGCCCCAAAAAACCTCTACATGCATATTTTCATGCCGATTGGTTCAGTAGTTTTCGATTCTATAAGGAACATACGGACAGACAGACAGACAGACAGACAGACAGACAGAAATCCTTCTTTATAGGTATAGATAAATGTCCAATCCTGGTTATCTGACCTTCAACTTACACTTCAGAACTCATTTACAATCAATTTATGTGGATTGATTTACAACTCAACACAAAATTTTTTTTTTGAAGATTACCCACATCTGTTTGTCTCACTGTTCCCAATACGAATGTTTTATAAGAAATAGTGAAATAGTGGTGTTAGCAAGCAATTCGACGGTCTTATATGTTTTATTTTTATCTCTCATTCCTATGAGATGCCATTTGTAAATTTAATTTGGATTAGTTATGCGATTTGCCGTTAAAAATCACCTGAAAATGATCGCAATAAAATTTACTTTGACCCCCCCAAAAACGACTTTTGTTGAAAAATATACTAAAAAATTAACAAATTTTTCTCAAACTGTATTATGTGATATAGATACACAAACTTTACGTTGCAGGAAAATATCATGGGTCTTGTATGTTTTATGGCGAAGCTATTCCCGATGTCTCACTGTTCCTGTTGTCTCACTGTTGACTACTCTCCCCTAAACGTGATCATAATTATGTATTTTCCAAACCATCATCACACAGTACTGTGAACATGGTATCACAGAACAATTCCACTTCTTTTTATCACGGAAGAATACAAAATTGCCCTATGATCTGCAAAACTACTTAACTTCAATGAGCCGACATGTAGGCAATACCGACACGTTATCCATCGGTCTCTCTTTTGATCTGTTTTTGAAAAGCATCTAATCCCTGCAGGCTATTTCGGCCTGCCGGATTTAAACAGCACAGACACCACTATAGAAAATGGGCTCAATTTAGCCGCAGCGACTTCATCATTTCTCGCGTCTATAACTCAAATTCAGTAGCGTTTCATTAAGACCAAAATACACGCCGATATTCAGTAAATATTATTCTATCACCTGATATAAAAATCTTGTCTCGAATGAATATAGTTTCAACGTAATTCCTGCATATTGTTCAGGCTACTGGTTAATGGGCTGAAAATGCCCTCCCGTACCCTAGATTCTTCGATTCAATCCTGTAAGGCAACAAGAAGTCCTTAACCGTTATGTGTACGGGAAATTAAACACCCATAAGTGTTCGGATGGGTACCCGCCCAAGCAGCAATGTGTGTTTTATTGTACTCTTATAATGGTCTTCAAGACCAATTTTGGTCTTAAATGCCATCATAAGAGTGTAATAAAATCCAGATTGTTACTTGGGCGGGTACCCACCAAAATGAAATGCTTCTAACTTTATCAATTCTTGACCGATTTTGGATCTTGAACCGTCAAAAGATTGGAAAATTTGTCTATTTTTAGAGCACGAGACTTACCAAGCCTGGGACCACGTCTGGTTCCCGTAAATCCGGATCTCCGGGACCATGTTCCGGATCCAAAACAAATGTGTACAATTGTCAATAAAACCACACAATATTGGTATCAAAATTCATGAAATCACTCCAGGAGTTGATGTTTATCCATTTTGAGTCCATTTAACGAGTTATCTTCGGAATGGCCATTCCGGAGCAGGTTGCTGTGGGGCCCTATGAGACCAGTAACATGTTTGGATAGAAACCCTAGCAATATGTTCATCAAAATTCGTGAAACCACTCCAGGAGTTGAGGTTTATCCATTTTGAGTTCATTTGATAAGCTGTCCCCGGAATGGCCATTCCGGAGCAGGTTCCTGTGGGACTCTATGAGACCAGTAACATGTTTGGTTAGAACCCCCAGCAATATGTATGTCAAACTTCATGAAATCACTCCAGGAGTTGATTTTTATTCACTTTGAGTCCATTTGATGAGTTGTTCCCGGAATGGCCACTTCGTAGCAGATTCCCATGGGGCCCTGAGGCCACTAACATGTTTGGGTAGAAACCCTAGCAATATGTATGTCAAAATTCATGAAATCCCTCCAGGAATTGATTTTTTTCCATTTAAGTCGATTTGACGAGTTGTTCTAGGAATGACCATTCCGGAGTAACTTACCGAGGGGCCCGATATGGCCACTAGCTTGTTTGATATAAAAAGAAACCTCGGCAGGTTGTATATCAAACCTCATGAAATCACTCCAGAATTTGATTTTTATCCATATTGAGTTCATTTGATGAGTTGTGCTCGGAATGGCCACTCCGGGGACAACTTGTCAGATGGACTCAAAATGGATAAAAATGAACTCCTGGCGTGATTTCATGAATTTTGACATACATATTGCTAGGGTTTCTATCCAAACATGCTAGTGGCCTCATAGGACCCCACGGGAATCTGCTCCGGAATAGCCATTCTGGAGACAACTCATCAAATGGACTCAAAGTGGATAAAAATCAACTCCTGGAGTGATTTTATGAAGTTTGACATACATATTGCTGGGGTTTCTATCCAAACATGTTAATGGTTTCATAAGGCTCCACAGGAACCTGCCGCAGAATGGCCATTCCGAGGACATGTCATCAACTGAACTCAAAAAGGATAAATTTCAACTCCTGGAGTGATTTCGTGAATTTTGATATACATATTGCTAGGGTTTTCTATCCAAATATGTTAGCGGTCCCGTAAGGCCCCACAGGAATTTGCTCCGGGTGGCCATTCCAAAGACTATAAGTTGAATGGACTCAAAATGGATAAACATCAACTCCTGGAGTGACTTCATGAATTTTGATACCAATATTGTGTGGTTTTATTGACAATTGTACACATTTGTTTTGGATCCGGAACATGGTCCCGGAGATCCGGATTTACGGGAACCAGACGTGGTCCCAGGCTTGGTAAGTCTCATGCTCTAAAAATAGACAAATTTTCCAATCTTTTGACGGTTCAAGATCCAAAATTGGTCAAGAATTGATAAAGTTAGAAGCATTTCATTTCGGTGGGTACCCGGGTACCCATCCGAACACTTATGTGGTAAAAAAATTCGAAGGCCCTCCCTTCGACCCCCCCCCCCCCTGCTGCTACAGGCAGTCTCTTGATGACAAATGGTTTATTCCCACTAGTTAGGAGCATTCTACGAGTTTTAGCTGGCTGAGTTGTCGTAAACCTTGTTTTTCGAGGCTATAAAGTCTCAAAAGGTACCCGGGTACCCAGCCGAACACATAACGGTTAAATTTGTTGGTACACTTAGAATGGAGAGCAAACTACAGAGTGAGAATCAAAAGAGCAAACAAGAATTTACAAGAGTCAATTGTTACACAAAAGCAAAGCAAAGCCATGGGTATAAACGTGCTTCAGAACTTAACCCTTCTTTATCGACAGATTTCGCAACCGGATATTAGAGTACAGGAAAACTACGGGGCTAGTGTAAAGATCCTATTGCCTCAATAGCGGCCCCGCCCAGTTGAGATTGTTAGACCAGCATCGTACTCCGGAGCTAACTGGGCGGGCAATTGTTACACATAACATACTAATCAATTTATATTTATCAAAAACTGAACTTTAAAATTATCATAATAATCATTTTACAGTATCAGGTAAGATTGTTTGCTTATTTTGTATTATTCCGAAACAGTACGATTTAACTCTACTTTTCTCTTTTGTAGTCCGAGTCATCCACATATATTATTTCCTTTTTTTATCTCCATGAGCCACGTCTTCGTAACTCTTATAGTGTTAATTAATATAAATACTATTCCATTGCGTAGCTTATACCGGAAAATAAAGGTAAGGTAAATCCCGGTCCTCAATCGCGCTCATCGGCTCGGGACTAGTAGAAGTAAGCTTGAATATTTTAATAAATAAACATACATTTGACACCCATCGAATCGCTAATTTGTTCCACGATTTCACCACCCAATCGTTGCAAATGGGGCTCGATAAATTGTGGTTTCTGCTGCACCCGACGGCGGCGATGTTGTCTCCCTGCTGCTGTTGCTGCCGCTGCTAGCTGCATCGCTTCTCCGCGATGCAAGTCTCCAAGCAGCGGCAACTAACCGGTGATGGTTTCTGCCGTTTCAGCCTAATGGTGGCAAATGGTATCGCCCTGGGAGGGAACCGATTTCATGCCGAAACGGATGTTCTACAGACGAATTCCGACTGTGAAACAAAAGCAGCAAACATCAACCGGAATCAGTCGGAACGAGCCGCCAACCGACGACGGTTCCCGTCTCTCTGTCTCTGTTTACTTTGGTTCGCCGGAGAAGGCTCTTCTTGCGAAGGTTTCGCGTGTTTCACGACCTTCTCGCGGCGACTTCTTGTTGATGATGTTTCTCCATTTGCCCGATCAGGTCCTGTATTACTGCAAGCGCATCGGCACACGTACATACACCCGCGCTTCGAAGATATGGATTTATTTTTGGCTCTCGGATCTGTTTTGGTTCGCTTTGTTACCAGCGCGATATAATACGCTTATGACAAATTAAACGCATGCGGCTACTCAGCGTTGATAAATTACGCAAATTAATAAGTACAAGTTCCATATATTCCGTTCATGCACACGGAGATATGAATCGGCCGGACGGACGGACCGGATTGGTTTTAGATGCCGGACAGAAAAAGAACATTGTCGGTCGGAGGCCACGGTAGGCGAGATGGACGTGAAACAGTCACGAGAACACCGTGCACAAGTAATGGCAACATGGATGTTTCATGTGCGCTTTCAAAAGTGATTTGCACATTATTTAAAACAAATTCGTCAATTTGTTAGGGTGTCATACGGTTTTAGCAATGATTTAAAGTGTGATTTTCGAACCAGGAGTCCTATTATGCAAACTCCATGATTCATTCCGTTTAATTTTGCAACATCGACATAATAAATTATCGTCCTCCCTTTTTTGAATCTATTGTCACCGAATAGTTTTAACGCCCACATTCACCGACGATTTGTCAAGCTAAGTGATGGTCACATCTAACCATCAAATCTACGAAACATAGGAAATTTGCCATAATCCTTCAGCAAACAGCAAAAAAGATCACAGCAGAAAACTTATGCCAAAAATCCATATGCTTCTGCGCCCTGTTGCAGATTCTAGTGACCGTGGGCTGTTTCTATGCTCCACCATTATTCATCTTTTTAGCAAACCTCCACCATTCATAAAAAGCAACGGCTACCTTCGAAAAAGTGATTAATTGAGTAGGTAGCTGAGTTAATCGAAAATCATTAACAAATGAGTATCTTATCTTTAAACTCATCCGGACGTCCATCGTATTTCACTAGCGATGCCCTGTCCCATCTTTTAAAGAGTCAAATCTGTTTCTCGCCGCGGACACAGAAGCGATTCCATAAATCCAACGGCGGCGGCAGCGCGGCACAATGATGAATGGCAGCAACACATCATGTGCCGCATCCAAACATACAATTTTTATACAGGAAATGTTCCAATCTCATGTTCGGCTTTCGAGCGGTGTCCATCAGACAGCAGAAAAGCAGATTCTTGTCGAAAATCACGGCATCGGGATCGGGGCCTTGTCCCTTTTTCTTCCTCTGCCACATCGTATTTAAACAGTCGACCAAAATCATCAATGGGACGAAACGAAGGCGAAAAAAGTATCGTTAAACCGGATTATCCGATTTCGCTGCCGCACTTGCCGGCCTCCGGACTTGCCGGGCCACGTACAAATCCTCTGCGGCCAGACAAGCATGTATGATAAAAAGCTAACCACGACCACGTCCTGTTCCAGCTCTGACTGACGAGTGGAACCACCAAGATCTGAAATCGCACCGCTCACCCACGAACGTCAGCAGCCCAGCTCCGGGCTAGTAGCGTTGCTCCAACCCATGATCTATGACCGAGGCGGCAACCGAGTCCCTCAGACAGCAGCCAGTGGCTCGAGAGTGGATGGGAGTTTGCAGAGGTCGCAGGCAGCTAAATGATAAACATGGCCAGATAAGATCAATAACAGAATTGATTGCGACACACACAGAAGCTGGCTGCCTTTCATGATGGTTTAAACGAGATGTTAATTTATTATAGCACGACGAACATAGTGAGAGAGCGAGCTGAATAACCGTCAGACTTTTCGACGGTTCGAAGACGGATCGCCCTCGAACATGGTCACGGTTGAAATGACAGCAAAGGATGCATACTGAGGCTTGCAATTAATCGAATTTCTTATCGATGCAGTATATATCTATCTACTACCAACTTTTTGCGGTTGGAGTTATATCTTTTTATGTACTGCATTTTTAATATTATATTAGTAACTTAAGTCTAGTATTCCACTCTGGGCAATCTATACTTCATAACTAGTGTCCAGTCATAAATAATGAAGAGAGCAACCTTGGAACTTAGGACCTAGGAAACCTAGTTTGAAGCATTCTAATATTGCTGGCATAATGAGTTATTTTTCAATATGATGTACTACTCCATCATAGCACGTTTGACTTCACAACAACGCTTGCGAATTCAGAGAGGGTAAATGCTCCAGTAGTTGACAGATTTGATAAGTATAGGCGTATCAGGGGATATCATGGGAGGCACGCATTTGTTTCCTTTGAGCCTCTTCCTTTCATGTATTTGGTCTTCGACGCATTTATTTTTAGCCCAATTCTCCTAGACTTCGCTTTCAGTCTTGCGTAGATTGCCTCCGCCGTCGCAAAGTTCCTGGCTATGATATCGAAGTCATCTGCAAAGCCTAGAAGTTGGCTACTCTTGGTAAAAATCGTGCCTCTCGTTCCGATACCCGCTCGTCGGATCACCCCCTCAAGAGCGATGTTGAACAGCATGCAGGATAGACCGTCACCTTGTCTCAACCCTCGTCGCGTCTCGAAGGGACTCGAGAGTGTCCCAGAGATGCGTACGAAACACATCATTCGATCCAATGTAGCTATGATCAGTCGCGTTAGTTTGTTCGGAAAACCGTGTTCGTGCATTATCTGCCATAGCTTGTCTCGATCAACTGTATCGTATGCTGCTGTGAAATCAATAAAGATGTGATGCGTGGGCACGTTGTACTCCCGACATTTCTGCTTGATCTGTCGGATAGTAAAAATTTGGTCCGTAGTTGCGCGAGCCCCCATGAAACCCGCCTGATAATTCCCTACGAAACCTTGTGCTATCGGTGACAGCCGGCGTAACAAGATCTGGGAAAGTACCTTGTAGGCGGCGTTTACCAGCGTAATACCACGATAGTTGCAGTAGTCTAGCCGATCACCCTTTTTGTAGATGGGACAAACCACTCCTTCCATCCATTCCTCCGGTACCTTTTCCTTCTCCCAAATCCTCGAAATAACCCAGTGTAGAGCCTTTGCTACCGTTTCTCCGCCATGTTTATAAAGCTCTGCCGGTAGGCGGTCCTTCCCAGCGGCTTTATTGGTCTTCAGCAGCCCGATTTCTCCTTTGACTTCTTGGAGATCAGGTGCTAGGACATTCCTATCTTACATGGGCGCTCCTAGGTTAATTTCCGTTTCGCCTCCTTCTGCGACTTCGTCATTGAAGTGTTCATCGAAGAACTGCTTCCGCCTGTCGACTACCTCGCGCTCGTTTGTAATTAGATTCCCTCCCTCGACCCTACACATGTCAGGTTTCGGTGTGTAGCCCTTCCGAGTTTGGTTCACCTTCTCATAAAACTTGCGCGTGTCATTAGCTCGGAATAGTTGTTCTAATTCTTCACGATCTCTGTCCTCCTTTTGGCGCTTTTTTCTCCTCAGGATCGTGGTCAACTGGTTCCTAGCTCGTCGGTACTTGGCCAGGTTCTCTCTAGTGGCAATACTTAGATAATTTTTCCAAGCGTTTTTTTTCTCCTCCACCGCTTGTTGGCATTCCCCATCAAACCAATCATTTTGTGTACTCCGAGGCTCAATACCTAGTGCCGCGGTAGCGGCCTCTCCGATGGCCGAGCGTATTCTGCCCCAACCGTCTTCGAGGTTTGAAGCACCTAACTCCTCGGAAGAAGGCAGTGCCTCATTCAGTACTCGCGCGTAGTTCTCGGCAGCTTGTGGGTTATCTAGCTGCCTGATGTTCAGCCGAGGAGGGCGGCTTTGACGTGTCTGGTATACGGTAGACATCTTTGAGCGCACATGTACTGCTACTAGGTAATGGTCAGAATCAATATCCGCACCCCGACGGGAGCGTACGTTCGTGATGTTAGAGAAAAACCGGCCCTCTATGAGAACATGGTCAATTTGGTTCATTGTACGTTGGTCAGGTGATCTCCAGGTGGCTTTGTGGATATCCTTGAATCCTGGACTACTCGTCGCCAATTTCTGAAGCGTCCTGACATTCGCAACTCAGCTTCGATTTGGTCCTTGAAGGGAACAGATTTCACCGCATTGTCATCTGGTATCCCAACGACGTCGGCCGATCCACTGCAGCCTTCCGAGTTGCGCCTTGTGTACGACGGGAATCTCACCAAAGATTATCGAAAGATCGTGGTTCATGCCCCTGTTCAACTCTCCGCTTTCTATTTGCACTCCACCAAAAATACAGGGGCCGGTACTCAAAGCGTAATCAAATTCAGACCATCGTTGTAACCAGAGACGCCACACCTGTATATATCACATTGCTCGAGAGTACCCCTAAGTCGCACACCCAGCCGTTTCAAGCTAGCTTTGGTCAGCCTCTACAATGTGTCCGGAAAACCGTTCTCGTGTATCATTTTCCATAGATATTCACGGTCAACTGTACCCTGAAATCCATGAAAATGTGATACGTGAACAAGTTATGTACTCCCGATAAGTTATGTAGAGGTTTTGTAGGAGTGTCAAAATTTTATCTACAGCAGCATGAGCCCTAATGAAGCCAGCTTGGATTTATGAAATTACTCGCTACTGAGCAATTCCACGCCAAATCGTCCTAAAAAGGCTTAAATCTGAAATGTACCCCTCTGATTTGGATGAAACTTTACCAACGTGTTTGATAGGAGGCAATATGCACCTTCCACAGGTTTCGGCACCATATTGATACAAGACTCATTGTTAAAAAGAGCGTATTTATTTTCATGCGTATTATGGTTGCATCTCGAAAACTATCGACTGTTCAAAAACTATGTCAACGAAAAAATTGTAGAAAATTGATTTCTAAACATGACAAAAATATACCATTTTTGAGAATTTGAAAAAAAAAATTGGAAAAATAGAGGTAATTTGCAACCTTTTATAAGTTATTCTGAGAAGGAGAAACTTCTTATGGATTTGTTCGAGACATTAGCCCGGAAGGAAACGTCACAATTTTTCACGACCTCTGTTCTTTTACTGGCACCTTTTCATGCTCAGAATCGAGGTCAACTCCTTCCGCACTCATCGATACTTAGTCAAATTCTCCTTCATGGTTATGCTGTGCAAGTGTTTTCTTTTCTCTACCACTTGCTAGCATTTACCGTCAAACCAGTACTTTTGTGCACTCGAAGATTCTTTACTTTGCATCGCGGAACTATCCGCAAATGATATACCGTCGATAGTTTTCAATACACATGTGCTACTATTAGATGATGGTCTGAGTCAATGTCCAACACCGTTTCTTTAATTACAGCATCACTGTTCGCTGTCCACAAAGCAGTTCTGTTCATCAACATCCGGTCCGGGACGCCAATTACAACGCATCATGGAAGCCCCTTAATCGCCTAGCTCAGTCTGTTGCGTGCCTGTTGCAGTTACCGAAAGTCGATCGCAATTCTCTCGCTTCTGTCATCCAAGACGTCTCGGCCCTGAGTCTAGTGCCGGTGAAGGGATCTTCCAAGCTTCTCGGTTTGGAAAGTATCCTAGCAGTAACACTAACATCAACGCTGACGATTCTCCAACTCCTAGGATGCCCCCTTTATGGCTAATCCGGCATCAGCTGCCTCGAACGCCCTGATATATTATCAGAACGTTGGCGGTATTTACACCTCTACTGCTGAGTACCAGTCAGCTTTCGCCGACAGCTGTTTTGACGTCTACGCCCTAGCCGAAACCTGGATGAATCAAAATACATCGACAAGTCAGCTGTTTAACGACTCTTACTCCGTTTACCGGTAAGACCGGTCGCCTTCGAATAGTTATAAAACCACTGGAGGTGGTGTTCTGTTAGCTGTTCGCTCTAGTTTTAAATCCCGTATAGTAAACCCCCCAGATTGTTCAAAAGTCGAACAATTGTGGGTCGCCATTGCCACTGTTGACGCAGCTATGTACCTTTGTGTAGTCTACATCCCTCCAGATCGGATTAACGACGATAATCTAATCGATTGCCATCTCGAGTCACTCAACTGGGTAGTTTCGCAATTGGAGTCTAGAGATAAAATTATAGTTTTTGGTGACTTCAACCTAAGCGCGATCTCTTAGCAGCGTAATTCTTGCAGTTCTCTTATTGTAAACACCTCTCGTTCCTCTATTGGTATAGCTGCAAAAAAACTACTTGATACATATAGTACCGCTGGACTTAGACAGATATACGGAATTTAAAACAAGAATCATCGTATTTTGGATCTGTGCTTTGTTAGTGATGAATTATGTGTAGACTGCACGGTTATGGAGGCTCCGTCACCACTAGTAAATTCTGCAAGCATCATCTTCCCATACTAACGTAGCTAAAGATTATCCCACAACAACGCTTCTAGGGCGTTTCTGAAAGCCTCTCATATGACTACAGAGAGGCTAATTTCAATGGCATGAAGGGAAGGCGCATGTTGATTGGGACGAAGTTCTTTGTGATTATGATGCCAGTCTCGCTGCGTCGACGATTTCTAGCATCATTGCGTATGCTATCGACCAATTCGTACCCGTAAAATCTAAACACATACCGGCAAAACCAGCCTGGATAAACGCCCATCTCAAGTGCCTCAAAACATGCAGTACTCAGACAAGCAAGTACCGTACTGACGCTACGAGGATAAGATATGTAGCTGCAAATACAAGCAACTCAACGACCGCCTGTACAACGCCTCCTGAAGGCAAATCCTAAAAGTTTCCGGCGATACGTGAATGAACAGCGTAAAGAATCAGGATTGCCCTCTACGATGTCCAATGGACAAATTGAAGCCGATTCAACCGTTGACATTGCCGATTTATTCCGTTCTCACTTTAGTAATGTTTTCACTGACGAATATCTTGAACCGCAGGATGTAGCTGTCGCCACTGAAAATGTTCCTCAACTTTCCGTTCCTGCACTGGTGTTTGTTGTCTCCGATGAGGGTCACATCTGCTGGAAAAGCATTAAAATCCTCCATGGGATATGGTCCTGACGGTATCCCTTCGATCATTTTGAAGCGCTGTATGGAGACACTTGCTAAACCTCTTACAACAGTGTTCAACCTATCCTTGGCTACTGGCGTATTTCCAAACTGCTGGAAACAATCATATGTTTTTCTTGTTTTTAAAAAAGGTTGCAAGCGAATCATCTCGAACTATCGGGGCATAGCAGCATTAAGTGCCACGTCTAAATTGTTTGAACTGATAATTCTTCAGGAGCTTACTCAGAGATGCAATCACTACATTTCGTCGGATCAGCACGGATTTACTCAAACGATTTACAACAACCAACTTGACCTGTTTCACCTCGTTTGTAATACGCCAAATAGAGAAAAGTCATCAAGTAGACGATATATATACTAACCTATCCGCAGCATTTGATAAAATGAATCACCAAATTGCAATTGCTAAATTTGAACGACTTGGCATGAATGAACATATGCTTCTCTGGCTTCAATCATACCTTAGCGAACGATGCATGTCTGCAAAAATCAGTGATCACATTTCATCGCCATTTCCAGTTTGTTCTGGTGTTCCACAAGGAAGCCACCTAGGGCCGTTTTTATTCCTGCTGTACATGAACGCTGTGAACTTTATCTTAAAATGCCTGAAACTCTCGTAAGCTGACGAATTGAAACTTTACCATACGATACAGGAGCCCTAAGACACAGTCTTTCTGCAGAAACAGTTGAAAGTCTTCGCTGAATGCTGTCGAATCAATCGTTTATCGCTAAATGTATCTAAGTGCTCGGTAATCTCATTTGGCCGAAAACGGTCACTTTTTCACTTTAACTATGGCTTAGAAGGCGCACGTTTGCACCGTGAATCCACAGTTAAGTATTTGGGAATTCTGCTGGACACTAAAGTACCATTCAAAGACCACATCTCATACGTAGTGACTAAAGCAGCTTCCCAGCTGGGCTTCTTATTTCGCTTTGCGAAAAAAATCAAGGGTATCTGCCTAAAAACATTATATTGCTCAATTGTGCGACCTGGTCATCTGGTCCCCGTATTACCAAAATGAAACTCAACGCGTCGAGGCTATTCAGCAAAAATTCTTCCGCTTCTGTTTACGTCATCTTAGATAGACGGCTCCATTGAACCTACCCAGCTATAAAAGTCGTTGTATGCTCATCAACTTGGATTTACTAGAGGAGAGACGAAATGTGGCAAAAGCCTGTTTTATTGGTGATCTTCTGCAGGGTAATATTGATTCCTCTACACTGCTTAGCATGCTGGATATCAATACACGTCGCCGTAGTCTTCGATCTCATTCGTTTTTCAACTCCACTCGTTACTCCACCTTCCAGCATTGGACAAAAGATAGGAGTCACAACGACAACTTGTTAAGCATAGCTACCTGTTACCCCCCCCCTTCCTTTCCACCCTTCCCCTTCCTTTCCACCCTTCCCCTTCCTTTCCACCCTTCCCCTTCATTCCCGAAAAAATCCTTCATTACTTTCCCTTACCGTCACTTCATCAATTGTAGAATCATCGTTTCAAAAAAAAATATTAATATATGCCTGACCGCATTTCAAGGTCATGACTAAAGTCACGAGTTTGGTCAATCAGGTAGCTAGATAACCCGTAATCTGTCGAGAATTATTTAACACCTTTTGCGGTGGAGTTAGCTACTGCAAACTTCGAAAATGGTTGGGGGAGAATAAACTCGGTCATCGGAGAGACGGCCATCGCGACACTAGGTGAACAGCCCCGGAGGATACAAAGTGAAAGGTTTGATGGAGAGTGCCAACAAGCGGTGGAGAGAAAGAAAAGCGTTTAGAAAAATTACCTGTTTGTTACAACTAAGGAGAACTTGGCCAAATACTGACAAGTAAGAAACCAGTTGACCACGATCCTGAGGAGTAAAACGCGTCAAAAGGAAGACAGAGATCATCGTGAAGAATTAGAACAACTGTTTCGAGCTAATGACACGCGAAAATTTTACGTGAATGTGAACCAATCTCGTAAGAGCTACTCCCCAAAACCTGACATGTGTAAGGGCGAAGAGGGAATCTAATCATAAACGAACGCGAGATGTTCGACATCTGGAAGCAGTTCTTCGATGAACACCTCAATGGTAAAGTTGCAGAGAGAGGCGGAACGGAAGGTTACTAAGGAGTTCCCATGGACGATAGTAATGTCCCAGCACATGATATCCAAGAAGTCAAAAGAGAAATCGAGTTGCTAAAGACCAACAAAGCTACTGGTAAAGACCACCTACCAGCAGGGCTTTCTAAATATCGCCGAGAAACGCTGACAATGGCTTTTCAGTAGGTAATTTACAATATTTAAGATGAAGAGAAGCTACCGGAGGTAAAGATGGAAGGAGTGGTTTGTCCCAACTATAAAAAAGGTGATCGGCTCGACTGCTGCAACTGTCGCGGGACTGATAAACGCCGCCTACAAAATAATCCCCCAGATCCGGTTACGCCGGCTGTCATCGATAGCAGAAGCTTTCGTAGAAAATTATCAGGTGGGCTTCATGAGGGCTCGCACCACTGCGGACTAAATTTTTACCATCCGACAGATCTTGCAGAAATGGCGTAAGTAAAATGTGTACATCTTTATTAATTTCAAAGCAACATACGATACAGTCGATCTTGACAGATAATGCACGAACACGATTTTCCGAATAAACTGACGCGACTTATCAGACATTGGATCGAGTTATGTATTTCGTGCCCATCTCGAACATGCAAAACATGCAAATTAACACCTGCAGACAAAAACAAATATTGGGACACCATCTTTTCAATAGTGATGATCATTTTTATATCGTCCGATTATTGTTCGATAGCCTGAATAATTAATCCTTTGGTATTATCAGAGTGAATATTTTGCTGTTATATGGCTGAGTTAGTAAAAACAGCAACCGTTAATATTTGATTGCTTGAGTTCTTTTTTGTCCTTTCAAGCCTAACCGGCAACTGATATGATTAGAAGCAAAGGTAAGTCGAGCTGCGTTCATTCCAATCGATATTTGGCCACCGACGGTGTGCACCGTTTATAGCTGAACCTTGCTAAACAGTAGGTTTGGGTATTGAAAAGGACTGATAGGAGCAGAACAACGAAACACGAACAATATTAATGTGTTTTCTATTGGATTGCAGGCAAAGCCTACATATTGGTAAACATATCGCGTCTGACAGTCGAACCAATTTAGGTGCGGTCGATAGCGGTAAGTCAAATGGCGATACATTTTTTCGAATTTCGTATAAGAACCATTTGCACCATGAAGAAGTCTAGATCAACGAGCAGGTATCATTACTATATACTGCTCTATTACTAGTTTACTAAAATAAGTCAGATGAATAAAAAACGTACACGACACAAGCTTCAACGCTTCTTCCCGGTTGTAATTAAAACGATCGCCGCCGTCGCCACGGAATTGCTTCTGATTATTCCAAGTCGAAAGTTCTGCTAGCCAATGTTTACCTGTCATGTCATTTCGCGTCTTTTTCGCCAATATTTGCTTCTGTCGTTAAAAATGAATTAAAATTGCGCTCGCTCTGCCGTGTGCCACTTGTTTATGGTTCATGAATCGATTTTCTTCACTTTGATGGAAACGACACGAATGCCTTCAGTTCGAACATTTTTTCATGTTTGAAATAACGGAAATGAGTGCTTATGAGCGTGTTTCTCAAATTAAGAGTTGATTTGAGTTATCAATATTTTTTCTATCTTTGCACTAAACAAAGCACAAGTTTTTGTCCCATTCAATTGCACTGCAGCGCTTTACAGAATTGTTCTTCCTGCTGCAGAATTGCTTATACTCAACCTGAATGAATGATAAATTCGTGCTACAAAGTCATCGCTTCGATGTAAACACCCATATCTCGTCCTCCGAGGCTCACTACGCCGTCCACCCTCCGGAAAGTTCTTCGATCCCAGTTCGATCCCGATCTTGCAAGATCGGAGCAAAACCAGAGCACGAATTAAATTACTGCAATGTCATTTGTGCAACATACACGTGAGATTCCGTTTTTCTGTTCATCCATCCATCTGTCCGGCCATCCATCGTACCACTTCATCAATCGGATCGGTAAACCGGGAGGATGGTCCGACGGGAGGTCACGAAACCGGTGCGGTGCGATGCGGCGGGGTGGTTGGTACGGTGCGATGCAGTAGAGCATGTGAAAATGCATTCAGCTGTCAGATCGGAACATATTTATTTCCCGCTCCGGTGCAGTCCTTAGTCGCGGAGGGCCCAGTCTTTTATTTCTATAATAAATACGACCGTGTTCTTGTATCGGTTGTTTTTGCTCATATGAAGTAATTGGTTTTATTGCCTCAGCGGGTCATTGTTTGTGCCGCCGCGCCGGTATGACGTTGGTTAGGATTTGCCAGTACCTGTTTGTCGACACTTTGTAAATGGATTGCTGAAACAGTGCATATGTTTAGAAGAGCACTTGCAGCCGGAAAGGAAAAGCACGACTTTAAAGGAACGTATGTAGCTGTCCTGTGGAACATCGTCGTCGGATTCAGGAACTACTTTGGACACTACCAAAAACATGACAGATTTGCTTGTATTATAAACGGTATTATTTACAGTAAAATAATAATGAATGGCGAAATGACCTGCCCGTTGCGCCGACGGATGATGGAGGCAAAATTACATTAAATCGCTGATTAAAAAACACATGAGATTTGTGCTCGCTTTCTGTTTGCGCGGTGTTCTTTCTACCGGAATCTGCAATGTATGGTATTTTTTTTGCCGCAATCCGTTGCGCTTCTGCGGTGCTCAATTTAGAAGGTTCTCAGGACCAGCCGGCAGCGGCAACTCTGAACGTGCACCGATTGAAGTTAATTTGTTGCCCTCGGTAGGAAAAACCCAATGAAGTTCCGTTTTTTCCGCGCTTCACTCGTATTACTGACTAGTGATTCAATTAAATAAAGGTAATAAAGGTGGAGTTTCGGAAGCAACAATTTCTCTTCTGGCAGCAACTGCAATATAAGGTCAGTCGGACAGTGAAGGGTTAGAGCTCGGGGAGCGATAAGAAATGAAACGAGGATAATTTGTTCACCGAATGGAATGATTTCTGATAGGACTGAAACGGCGATCATCAAGCTAATCATACATTTTAAGTCATACATCTGTACGTTTGTAGTTCAACTTTCAGAATATCTAGAATACAACAAGTATTAGTTTCAACAACAATTAGTTGCATACTAAGAAGGACGCAACGTTCAATTATTTAGTTATCGGAGTTTTAAGATCGATTCTGATTTTTTCGTGAAAAAGTTATTCAAATGACTTAAAATAGAAAAAAAACTTCTTTAATATTTGCAAAAACGATGAGACCTTACTAACCTTATCGACTAATAGAAAAAAAAACTTAATGCTCGACATTCATATATGTATATGTATAAAGGTTACAGATATCAATAGGTATCGGTATTTTGCCAAAGGTACCTGTCATTCATCTATTTATTACCTTTGTAGGCAGTGCATCCCCTGCACCTTTCTTTGTCACTGTGTTACCAGGCTGAACAATTCCAACACCTTTCTTAAACGCCGAATG